>NC_085930.1:84295151-84598181 GCF_028885625.2 Pongo pygmaeus
TTTTGTAGGATGTAATGAGATACTGTTTTAAAAATAAGTGTTAGGCCGGGCACTCATGCCTGTAATCTCAGCACTTTGAGAGTCTGAGGCAGGTGAATCACTTGAGGCCAGGAGTTCGAGACCAGCCAGGCCAACATGGTGAAACCCTGTCTCTACTAAAAATATAAAAATTAGCTGGGCATTGGTAGCACATGCCTGTAATCCAAGCTACTTGGGAGGCTGAGGCAGGAGAATCGCTTGAACCCGGGAGTTGGAGGTTGTAGTGAGCCAAGATGGTGCCACTGCACGCCAGCCTGGAAGATAGACTGAGACTCTATCTCAAAAAAAAAAAAGTGTTAACATGGATTACTCACTTGTATAATAGCCTTGTGAATTAGATACTATTATTATCATTTTACAGCTGAGAAAACTGATGCCCAACACCACACAACTACTACATGCTAGTGGCAGTCTTTGAACCCAGGCCAACTTGGGCACCTGCCCTCTTATTTCCATGATGTACTTCGCCACGTGCTCAAAGCCCTTGGAAGAGTCCCTGGCATTAGTAAATGTCCAATAAATGGTGGCTGTGGTTATGATTCTTGTTTTATCTTGACTTTGGGGGTGTTTTGGCCAGAATTTAAAACCTATTCTGTATCTTTTAAGGCATGTAAATTCTGTAATTTTTACTGCAAAGCTCTTAAATTTCCAGGATTAATTTCCCCCGTTTCTACAAATGCTTAAATCGCAGGTGCAACTGCCAAAAGAACTGGCGTAAGAGGCAACAGAGTCATCTAGAAGAACAAGAAATGGAAATAGTGACTCTTGGATTACAGCGTGGAGACTATGTCAGCAGCAATACTTTAGGATCTACGTGGCAGAAGTGGGAACAATGCTACCATCTGATAAGGGTATTTGTAAAAGGCAGAATGTTTGGGCCATGGAAAAGTAGAGGCTGAAGAGGAAGGTGGAAGGAGATAAAATATAATATTCAGAGGCAATATTTTCTATTTGCAATCAATTTGAGTGACTTAGGTGAAATTTAGAGTCATATTTCCAGAAGCAGAAGTTAAAAAAATTTTTTTAAACAAACATTTGCTTTATTATTGTTTTCTTGTGGTAAATAATAAATATAACAAGTGTTAACTATTGTATTCCCATTTTTTTCTCCTTCCATCTCTTCTGCTGTAATTCATCACATAGTATCCTAAAGGGAACAAATAATGTTTCAACCTATGGAAAATGTGAAGGATGAATTGAGCTCCTGGCCCTTCTGATGCTTTGAAATGAAAGGATTGTTCCTTAGAGCTTCTCTGCAGAATCAGTGGAGATTTTCAGTTTCCCACCCTGCCTGGCTTTCTCTCTCAGTGACTCCCTTGGTGTTTTGGATTATTCTTTCTATAGGGGTACCTGTGAGGGGCAGAACACGTAAGCCACAGAACATGGTGAAAACTAAGTGTCACTAGGAAAAGTAATGGGAAAGTAAACCCTGCATATATGAAAACTTCCTGGCAGCAAGTTTTCATATATAGAGGGACAATGGGAGACAGCATGCTGTTTTTATAGAAAAAAAATTTTACACAGTATAGTTATTGACAAGCTTTTGGTTTTGGCTAAACACACACACACACACACACTCATATATGTTTACTCTGTAAGTCTGATTTTATCACTCTCAAACATATTTTAAAGGAAACTTGCTTACAGGATTAAACTTGAACTACTTATCTTATTCTTTAAGGCACTCCATTGCCTGGCCCCAATTTACTATCCTGTCTCATCGCCCACAAATCCTTTATACTCCTCTTGATGAAACATCCTCGTGCACACCCTTGTGCCTTTGCTTGCATTAACCCTTCCAAGAGACTTCCCTCCCGTTCTCCATTAATGAACGTCCTACCCAGTCTTCAACTCCCGTGTCAGATCCTGTGTCCTCCATAAGAAACTTTGCAGACAACTCCAATCTGTCGTTCTTCCAAGTTCCTAGAGGCCTTAATTATTCATTCTAGCCACTGGGTGCGTAGAATTTGAGATTTTTGTAATAATAGAAGTAGTGTGAACCCTAGAAATTAGAAAATCAAGCTTTGGGCCAGGTGCGGTGGCTCACGCCTGTAATCCCAGCACTATGGGAGGCCAGGGAGGGCGGATCTCCTGAGGTCAGGAGTTCGAGACCAGCCTGGCCAACATGGTGAAACCCCGTCTCTACTAAAAATACAAAAATTAGCTGGGCATGGTGGCAGGCACCTGTAATCCCAGCTACTCAGGAGGCTGAGGCAGGAGAATGGCTTGAACTGGGGAGGCGGAGGTTGCAGTGAGCCAAGATCGCATCACTGTACTCCAGCCTGGGTGACAGAGTGATACTCCATCTATCTCAAAAATAAATAAATAAATAAAAAGCTTTGGTGCCTTTTCTCTCTTCTTTACCTGAGTAAATAATTGGCACCTGCCTTCTTTCTCCTTTTATGTTATCATAAGTGGCATGTATCAAACCAAACAGGCTAGGGGAGAATAGGTCTAATTGGGACAAACTTAAAAACAACACATTATTTGGCAGATTATTTCCCATGGCACATTAAAAGCCATGGGAAAGAAATATGGTGTTTCTATTTTTTTTAAGATAGTTTAGTATGTACAAAAGTATCCAAATTTAAATATAGTTTTCAATGGCTGATAGTTTTGTTTTCTCACCCTTCAATATTTCTAGAAAACATCCTTGCATACAAAGCAGGATAGCTAAGAAAGGGCTGTAACAAACAAAACTTTAAGTGTCTAGCACATACTACATCTAAGAGGCTAAACTCTGATAGGAAAAGCACTTTAAACATAATTAAAAGCTTAATGTAAATTAGTAGTTGAAATTCTAGGCCGGCACAGTGGCTCATGCCTGTAATCCCAGCACTTTAGGAGGCCAAGGTGGGTGAATCACATGAGGTCAGGAGTTCAAGACCAGCCTGACCAACATGGTGAAACCCCGTTTCTACTTAAAAAAAAAAAAAATACAAAATTAGCCAGGCATGGTAGCTCATGCCTGTAATCCCAGCTACTTGGGAGGCAGGAGAATCGCCTGAACATGGGAGGTGGAGGTTGCAGTGAGCTGAGATTGCACCATTGCACTCCAGCCTGGGCAACAAGAGCAAAACCTCATCTCAAAAAAAAAAAAAAAAAAATTCTAGAAAGCCCCTATGCATTTGTTTGTATAGCCACAGTATTAATAAAGAAGTCAGGAATTTCAAAATGTGCTGTAAGAGGGTTTTTATCTTAGATATACAAGAAGAAAAGATGATCCAATTTCATAGCTTATGGCCTCAATACACAGGTTTTGCCCAAAGAGGTGAAGCAGTTCACATTATGCTTTTTCTACCACCCAACCCTAAAGATCTTAGTTGCAGATTTTCGCTTGTTTTTCAAATGTAATCATAATTTACAACATTTATATGTTATATTTTTCTATTATTACCCTTCCAGAATTGACTACTGGCCATTAGTAATTACAAGTATCTTTTTTTATTAGTTTCTCCAAATTTATTGTATTTTGTCAGCAGAATTCACCTTGTAGAAAATGGAAGGGGCTAACATGTATATAAAACTCATGCCATGTTTAAAAATAGGATCCCACTAGAATTGTTTTATTCCGGCTGCAAGTTAATAAAGTAAAGTATTCAAGCTTTACTAAACAGTATTTGAAACAGCTGAAGTGTTTGCTTCACTGTTTATAGGGTCGTCGCCAAGTTTCTCAGGTATTTAAGACAGATGTGCATTAAATAAAGTCTCACCAAAAAAACCTTTAATCAATTTTATTCTTCATATTGGGTAAGGGTACAGATTCTAGACCATGTCTGTGAAGTCATGGTGATATCACTGTGCTAAAGATCATGGCTGTAGGTTGGCTGAGAATTTAAAATGCAAGAAAAATCAGAAGCAGCACATCATTGCTTCTTATTCTAGGACATACAGAGAGTTTCTTCAGTAAGTACCACTCCAGTTGTCTTCACAATTTAATGCTACAGAAACCTAAATGTTTCTACTTCATCTATGCAATCATTCAGTTGGCAGGCAAAACATTTTTTATCACCTATTTATAAAAACATGAGAAAGGGAGGAAAAGTAATAGAATGTATAAACTCATGCTATCATAATTCTAATGTCTAGCTATAAAGGCATATGGTTGTAACAACTGCTATCTAAAATTTTTTATTAGCTGCAGTAGCTGCATTCCATTTTCATTACCATTTTTTAAAGTCTTTTTGCTTGGTCATCTAAGGACGTTTTTCAAATTTCAAAAGATCAGCTATTATTGTCCTCCTTGTGCCCCTAAAGAATTAATAAAATGCACATTCATTTCCTTCTTTCTAAATGTTCCAGTTAAAAACTAAATGCAAAAATGGCAAACATTTTCTTGGACCATTTTTTTTTTCACTGTAACAACAAAAAATGTGCAAGGTAAATAGAACTCAAGTTTTGTTTTATTTTTTGTCTGTTTGTTTTTTAATAAGTCTGTCCAGAATAATACAGGTTACATAGCTGTAACCATCTTAAGGAAAATGACATTAAGTTTGCAACAAATACCTGCTGGTGAAAGCACATTACTAGCATTTCAAAAATTTACAAAAATGTAACAAAATATCCTAAACAGCTATCTTTATATTTGTAAACGAAGTATGAACAACTGGCTTAACCAGTTTCCACTGCACATCAAACAGGTGGCAAAGTGATAGAGATCATCTTTGATTTTTAAGAGAATAATAAAAACTAATTTATATCCCACACATTACGTTTCTAGGGGATTAGGAACAGGCTAACACATGATGTCATCTACTTTAACAGACTTTTCATTTACTCGTATTGCCTTGATACTTTACAGTGATTTTTTTTTTCCTATAAGATAATAGTATTGTTGCTGTAAAAGCCGTAATTCTTTTATTTTTTTTATTCCCTTAAAGAAATCGTGTGATCCATTTCCCATTAGATTTCATAAACACACGTGAAACTTCAGACACAATAGGAGGGTGGTGGTTTTCTTTCAGTTTCTGAGGCCTTCTCTCTGAAACATCAGAGCTGATAATAGTTCGGCCTATACATGCATGCTGCCATAGATAATTGGGTGGTACGTGCACCTCCTATTTCAAAAACGCAAGCAGAAAGTAGGTCTGGACAAGGGCAAACTGCAACTCAATTTCTGCTGCAACCCTATCTCAGGTAAGTTACGTTTATTCCTTCACTTTGCTGATATAGTCAGTGAGTCTGTTGATGCCTTCTTCCTGCTGTTCTAGGGCATCCAGGACAATGCCCATCGGTGTCCTCTTCAAACCTATTCCTTCCATTTTATTCTCCAGTTTGTTCTTGAGGTTCCGAAGTCTCAGCGATGCATGGATAAACATCACTGCAGAGAAGGGACACCTGGTTAACACCAAAGCAACAATTCTCTTTTGCCATATCAATATTACACTCCCTCTCTTCACTCTATTAGTAAACTGCCTTAGTTAGCTACAGTCCAGTCTGCTTCGAATTGATGCAAGCCTTCAAATGGCTCCTTGGACTTTATGTAAAGCTCTCCATCAAGTCATACATAGTATTTTTTGTGCATGAAAGGAAAATGCTGCATTCAACAGGAAGGACCATTATCTGGAAGCCACACCCTTTCCTTCACACACTGATATCATCACCTTGCAGATGCTACTTAAATGTCCTGAAATTCAGAGTGAATCAACGAGATTCCATCCTACCTAAAAATCAACTTACCCAAGGCTTTCCAGAAAAGAACTCTTGCTTGATTCAGGGATTATCTGTATCTTGTTCCCTGCAGGAGCATGTGAGTAAAGTCCACTTTTAAAGTGCCTCCCAGAGGCTTTACCCAAAGTGTTGGGTATAGAATTCTAGATGTAAAAATCTAAGGGCTTTACAGAGTTTCTATAGCCTACCGTTCTCCAAACTTGCTTGATTATTTTACGACAGATTCCCTGTCCCCTTTCCTGGACCTCCTCCACCTGAGCCTTAAAGAGACAGGCCTGGGAATCTGTATTTTAAACAGGTAACCCTCTCTCCATATGATCTATACCAGTGGTTTTACAACTTCCACGTACATTCAAATCACCTGGAGAGCCTGTTAAATAGGCAAATTCCTGGTCTCCACCACCCCAAATTCAGACTGTTACAACTGAGGGAAGGCTCCAGAATTCATTATTTTAATAATCACTCCAGCTGGTTCTGATGTAGGTGGATCTTGGACCCTCATTTTGAAAAACCCTGATGTGGATTCATCTGGAGGATCTCAACCTAGACCATCCATTAGAAATAGGTGAGGAGCTTTCTAAAAACATAACATCCTTGGGTACCACTGTTGACCCACAAAATAAAGATGTGGCTGGGAAATGTATATTTTTAAAAAGTATCCTGAATGCTTCTCACAGTTATCAGTTTGGGAATCACTCACCTAATCTCCTTACTTTAGAGATGAGTGAACTACAGCCCATATAGGATGACTGGTCCAAATCACATGCTGGTTTCCAGCAGGTCTAAGAATAGAAATCAGGACTCTTAGCTGTCTACCTCTGATACATTTCATTACACTGGCCTGTCTCAGGTTCTGATGTGGAAAGGTATTAAAATTAGCAAGCTGTTTGATTAAATAGTATCATTGAAATACCAAGCCTTAAGCACCTACAGAAAACCTGAAGAAAATTCCATAAATGTCTGAATTTGTTGGCTCAGATATTTTATCCAACAGGGTATGGGATGTATCCATAAATATTCTGGACTTAATCTAACAAAGCCCTAAATAAGGAAATAATTTCATTTAGTGGAATAAGTGCACATGTCAAATGTTATTGAAAGTTAAAGGGATGTGCCTGTCACTTAATACACTAGAATTTTAATCAGATTTCTGATTAGGCTGGGATTTTATTTCTTCTCTATTTCAGGCTTCAAGTGTTTGGAGTCTTAGTAAATAATTCATGTAAAACTTAGAGAATATCTAGATCTCTTCACCAGAATCTGAGTATTTAGTACCTACATTCTGGGCCAATTATTCCCATAGACTTACCAAACTTTTAACACTAGTTATGATCTCCTGAGCAAGTGGAGAATAAATAGTTTACTTCCAAATAATAAATACATTCATTCCTGTGTCAGGACAATAGGAATGGCACTTAAAAATTAAGAATAGACTCTCTTATTCGACAAATCTGGAGTCTAGTGCAGGTTATGCCACATTCCTGCTGTATGACCTGGGATTTGTCTTTGTTCTGTTTACTGTTGTGTCCCCATAAGAATGTATGACACACGGCTGGGCAAAGTGGCTCAAGCCGGTAATCCCAGCACTTGGGGAGTCCAAGGCAGCTAGATCACTCGAGCCTGGGAGTTCGAGATCAGCCTGGGCAACATAGTGAAACCCCCATCTCTACCCAAAACACAAAAAATTAGCTGGGTGCGCACCTGTGGTCCCAGCTATTCAGGAAGCAGAGGTTGCAGTAAGCTGAGATAACACCACAACATGGGTGACAGAGTAGACCCCATCTCAACAACAACAAAAAAAGAATGTGTGACACATAGCAGATGCCCCAACAAATATTTGTGGAATTAATGAACTATGAGGCCTTGACCTCATAGTTCTTGATCTCAGTTCTGTGTTATCTGGGTCTAGTTGGATAACAAGTAGAAAGCTGTTTTAGAAAATTCTGACACTTTTGCTGACATGCCAACACATATAAGAAACAGGTTATGGAATTCCCGTTGGATAATTGCTCCTACATTTTTTTGATGATGGAAGAAAAAACTCAAGTTCACTTACACAGCAAAGGAAAAGTAATGCCAAACACAAAGACCATGACTCCTCCAAACATGGATATAAGGAAATAGCTCGCCAACATGACCACCATAACGAACGTTGTGGGGTAGCGCTTCTTCATCCGGCGAAGGACGTCTTTATTGTGGGCTGCCCACACAAACCCTGTGAACACCAGCACCACCACGATCCCTCCCAGGATCATGTTGAAGGGACTCAGAAACCTGAAATATGAGGAAGAAAAAATGAGGGGTGACTAGTTCAGCAATAGAAGTAGCAAAAGGAGAAAGAGGAGTAAAAACAATTATTGAGAACTTACTAATACTTTAATACTTTATCTAAATTGTCTCATTTGATTTCTCATAACCTTATAAAGGAGGTACTATTAGTTCATTTCTCAAATGAAGAAGCTAAGGCACAGAGGTTAGAAAATGGTGGCGAAGGCCAGGAATGGTAGTTCACACCTGTAATCCCAGCACTTTTGGAGGCCGAGGTGGGAGGATCACTTGAGCCCAGGAGTTCAAGACCAACCTAGGCAACACGGCAAAACCCATCTCTACAAAAATATGAAAATTAGCCAGGCGTGGTGACACATACCTGTGTTCCCAGCTACTCAGGAGGCTGAGGTGGGAGGATCGCTTGAACCTGGGAGGTTGACGCTGCAGTGAGCCAAGATTCCCCCACTGCACTCCTGGCTGGGTGACAGAGTGAGACCTTATCTCAAAAAAAAAAAAAAAAAAAAAAAAGTGCAGCTGAGATCACACCCAAGCAGTTCCCATCAAAGTAGCTCATCAGAGGTCCACAATTTTGAAGACTAAAACTTCTTTTGAAGGTACTATGTTTAGCTTCCATACATCCTGGGCTCTAGTACACAGTAGGTGGTGTTTTCTTAACTCTAAAGGTTTATTTAAATCCTCAAAGAAGCTCATGATGGATGAATGTAGAATACGGGCCACATAATGGACTCCATGGGCTAGATCCAGTCCACAGTCACATTTTTGTTTGGCCTGTACAGTGTTTTTAAAAAATTTTACTTGAAATCCATGTGTTAAAAAAAAAATCCATAAAACTTGGGATTTCTTGTTCTCCTGGAACAAGAAAATCTAACAGTGCTAGGCCCACTTTCCCACATGTCAACAGCTGGCTTGAGTGCCTTCTCATTCAGACAGAATAAATACTCTCCATTGAGCCCCAGTCCACACTGCTCTCTACTGCATCATGGACACAGAGGCCCAAAGTGAGGTGCTATTAATCATTGTTTTTGTTTTTGTTTTTTTTTTTTATTGGAGACAGAGTCTTGCTCTGTCACCCAGGCTGGAGTGCAGTGGCACGATCTTGGCTCACTGCAACCTCCGCCTCCTGGGTTCAAGCAATTCTTGTGCCTCAGCCTCCCGAGTAACTGGGATTACAGGTACATGCCACCACGCCCAGCTAATTTTTTGTATTTTCAGTACAAGTAGGATTTTGCCATGTTGGCCAGGCCGGTCTTGAATTCCTGACGTCAAGTGATCCGCCCAGCTCAGCCTCCCAAAGTGCTAGGATTACAGGCATGAGCCACACCATGCCCAGTCTAATCATTGTTTTTCTAATAGCTGGCCTGAATCGCTCTCTTACATAACCTGCCTGCCCCATGGAGGCATTTGAGTTTATGACTCCTCACATAGACAGTTCATTGTAAGTGTTTTAAAATGCCCAAAGTATCATTAGGAGATGAGTTACCAATGCAGATTTTCAAGCACACAGTTCCAGATTCATTCTTATATAAGCCAAATGTTTAGTATGTGATAGCAATTACACTACTATTGATAATGGAGGAAACACATTATGTAGAAGAAATTTATGCCAGGCATGGTGGCACACACCTGTAATCCTAGCACTTTGCGAGGCCTAGGTGGGTGGATCACCTGAGGTCAAGAGTTCAAGGCCAGCCTGGCCAACGTGGTGGAACCTCGTCTCTACTAAAAATACAAAAATTAGCTGGGCATGGTGGTACATGCCTGCAATCCCAGCTACTTGGGAGGCTGAGGCAGGAGAATCGCTTGAACTCAGAAAGTAGAGGTTGCAGTGAGCTGAGATCGCGCCATTGCACTCCAGCCTGGGCAACAAGAGCAAAACTCTGTCTCAAAATAATAATGATAATAATAAGAAGAAATTTAGACAAAGTTTCTGGCATTACAGTCACCCACCCCAATCCACTTGTGTATACAAAACCCTTAACAAGACCTCTGTGGTGGGCTGGTACAATGAGTTACTTAATTTTTTACCCTAGAGGCTAATGAGGATTTTACCTGGGAAGGACACAGATGGTAGTGTGTTTTCCTCATGCCCTGAATAGTAACATTGCTGATTTGAAATAAGGGATGGGGGAAGACAGGATAAGGGAGGGTGATGCCAAGAGCTTACTTTCTCTGAAATGGAAGAGATGAAGAACTCATGCTCATATTGGGATTCATATTCAGGATAAACACAATTCTTTTTCAAAAATCCCTTTAAATTTTAGCTCTGTTTCTGCCTACTGAAACATAAAAGGAATTTTGAACATTTTAAAATTAAGAGTGAAAGCTTTTCACACCTGAATGGGTGAAATTAAGGGATAAAATCAATGTCAAACTGCTTTGAAAAAGCTAAAAATTTCTATTAAGATGCACAAAGTTAAACGGTGGTAAGAGTAGTTGCATATAATTTTTTTTTTTTTTTGAGATGGAGTTTCACTCATTGCCCAGGCTGGAGTACAAAGGCGCGATCTCGGCTCACTGCAACCTCTGCCTCCCGGGTTCAAGCAATTCTCTTGCCTCAGCCCCCGTAGTAGCTGGGATTACAGGCACCCGCCAACACGCCCAGCTAATTTTTGTATTTTTAGTAAAGACGGGGTTTCACCATGTTGCCCAGGCTGGTCTCGAACTCCTGACCTCATGTGATCCACTCCCCTCGGCCTCCCAAAGTGCTGAGATTACAGGCATAAGCCACCGCACCCAGCCAGTTGTACATAATTTAAAACTAAACTCTACAATAATAAGTTGCTTATTTCATTCAAAATCCTTGAAAATACTTGTATCCTTCAAGCCAATAAATCCCCTCCTCAGAATATAGTCTAAGGAATTAAAAATGCAAAGACTGAGTTGTAACAGTATTGATATTAGTGGTATTTATGATTAAAAACTTTCAGAAACAACCTATATGGCCAACAATTTACTGTGGTATTGTATACACAGCTATGTTTAAAACATTGAAGTGCATTTAATAATATAGGAAGACATTACATATTGAGTGGGTAAAAGCAACTGTAATACATAATGCATTGTCTGTTAGGTAGATTTATCATATAAGTTAGATAGCTCAGAAGTAGAAATTTCTAGGCTGAGTGCAGTGGCTCAAGCCTGTAATCCCAGCACTTTGGGGGGCCGAGGTGGGTGGATCTTTTGAAGTCAGGAGTTCGAGACCAGCCTGGCCAACGTGGTGAAACCCCACCTCTACTAAAAATACAAAAATTAGCTGGGCCTGGGCTGGGCATGGTGGCTCATGCTTGTAATCCCAGCACTTTGGGAGGCTGAGGCGGGCAGATCACCTGAGGTCAGGAGTTCAAGACCAGCCTGGCCAACATGGTAAAACCCTGTCTCTACTAAAAATACAAAAAATTAGTTGGGCTTGGGAGCAGGAGCCTGTAATCTCAGCTACTCGGAGGCTGAGGCAGGAGAATTGCTTGAACCTGGGAGGCGGAGTTTGTAGTGAGCCGAGATGGTGCCATTGCACTCCAGCCTGGGCAACAAGAGGAAAACTACGTCTCAAAAAAAAAAAAAAAAAAAAAATTAGCCAGGCATGGTGGCAGGCACCTGTAGTCCCAGTTACTTGGTAGGCTGAGGCAGAAGAATCACTTGAACCCGGGAGGCAGAGGGTGCATTGACCTGAGATTGCGCCACTGCACTCCAGCCTGGGTGACAGATTGAGACTCTGTTTCCAAAAAAAAAAAAAAAAAGAAATAGAAATTTCTATAATTAGTATATTATTTCATAATCAGAAATAAAATGAATATATAAAAAAAGGAAATACAAAAATATAAAAGCAGCTGCTCTCCAACCCACAACCCCCGCTTGGCACAGACCAACCGCAAAAGTCCATCTCTACTTGTCCCATCTTGCCAACAACATTAATGGAATTTCAGTTCATGAACCACAGTGAAGCTGTTCCTTCTCCGATCCAAACCCTGGTTTTCTGCTCATCCTCCAGATCCTCTTGTGCTAGTCTGTAGCACCCCAGTGCCCTAAGCTTCCCCAATACCCAGCACATGTGCCATTCTGTCTGCCGTCTTCCCCTCCCTCTTGGTTCTGTGTTACCTGGGTCTACTTGGCCTCTCTGTACTTTTCTTTCTTTCTATTTTATTTTATCTGGATTATGCCCTGTCTTCTGACATAACCCCGGAATTTGTCTAGGAAAGACAAAAATTTCCTTATACGCCTGAGGAAGGAAAGAATCTGATGAGTCAAAACCACAATCCCCTTCAGCAGTTTGTAGAGAGTGGAGAGTGAATGAAGAGGCCTTGAAACTCTTATAGATTAACATATCTAATTCCCAGCATCACAAAAGATTCTAGGCCAGTGTGGTAGCTCATGTCTGTAATCCCAGCACTCTGGGAAGCCGAGGTGGCAGATGGATCGCTTGAGCCCAGGAGTTTGAGACCATCCTAGGCAACATGGCAAAACCAAAACCCCATCTCTCCAAAAAAAAAAAAAAAAAACACCCCATAAAAATTAGCCAGGTGTGGCAGCACACACCTACAGTCCCCACTACTTGGAAAGCTGAGGTAGGAGGATCACCTGAGCTCAGGAGGTCAAGGCTGCAGTGAGCTGTGATGGTGCCACTACGCTCTAGCCTGGGTAACAGAGTGAGATGCTGTCTCTATTAAAAAATAAAAAGATACTTAGAGAAATTGAAAAATTATACCAAAGACTACAGTATAGTAGGATAAGAGGAGTTTATTTCCATTTGCTTATTTTTATTTTCATATTTTTTTCAATGGCCATGTATTCCTTGATGAATAAAACAACTGGTATTTACAAATGAACAAATGAAATTGGGGAAAGGCTCCTGAATGTAAAAAACCCTTTTACAAAGCCTTGACTTTGACCTATAACCCACCCAAATGTTTCTTCTGAGCCGTAAAGAAAAGCAAAGATCGCCGGGTGCAGTGGCTCACACCTGTAATCCCAGCACTTTGGAGGCTGAGGCAGGCGGATCACAAGGTCAGGAGATCAAGACCATCCTGATCAACATGGTGAAACCCCGTCTCTACTAAAAATACAAAAATTAGCCTGGCTTGGTGGCATGTGCCTGTAATCCCAACTACTTGGGAGGCTGAGGCAGGAGAATTGCTTGAACCTGGAAGGTGGAGGCTGCAGTGAGCCGAGACTGTGCCACTGCACTCCTGACTGGGTGACAGAGCGAGATTCCGTCTCAAAAAAAAAAGCAAAGCAAAACAAAGATCAAATCAACACAAACAACTCAAATGGAGGATTGAAATTTAAGGAAATTCCTTTGCATACCCTGCAAGTAGGAGTGGGTTGGCTGGCAGCAAAGCATCAAAGGGCTCCTACTCAGTTCATTCTGGAATACTTATTAAAATAATAATTCATGAAGTGAAGCATATAACAAAATTCATGTCAAGCTTCTTTTATTTTCCTCTAGACAAGTAAAACAGATATTTAGGTTGAGTGCCTAAAGTCCAGGACAAAGAACAATGAAAAATCCAGGCCTAACTCAAGCAATTCCAAATTTGCTTTCACCTGTTCTGGTTGCTCATGTTCAAGGGAAAAGAACAGAGCTTGAAGTTCTATAGAACTGGTTTTAGTTCATAACCTGCCCAACAACAGTCTATAATTAGAAAGCAAGCAAGTTTCCAAGCTGGAAAAAAACGAACGAAGTTACTCTGAGCAGAAATGATTTTCTTCTGTATCTGATAAAATGTATACCACTCCAATGCCCTGGCACTTACCTGTACTTGGAACAAAAGACAGACAGACACAGACACACACACACACACACCTCCTCTAGAGATTAACAGAAATTCTCAGAAATTTGGGAACCAGTTCTTGCCTGAGATGCTTTTTAGTCAACAGTTGGGCTGTTTATCACACCAATCACAACAAACCCCAAAGACTTTTAGGACAAAACTTTCCCTAAACATGCCACCCATCTTTCATGTAGACAGCTGCCTCTGGGGTCTGCTGGGTGGAGTTTCACTTACTGATAGTCCTTGAGTAAGAAAGAGGGCCGGGTGCGGTGGATCATAACTGTAATCCCAGAACTTTGGGAGGCTGAGGTGGGTGGACCAGCTGAGGCCAACCTGGCCAACATGGCGAAACCCCATCTCTACTAAAAACATAAAAATTAGCTAGGCGTGGTGGCGCATGCCTGTAATCCCAGCTGTTCAGGAGACTGAGACACGAGAATCACTTGAACCTGGGAGGTGGAGGTTGAAGTGAGCTGAGATTGTGCCACTCCAGCATGGGCGACAGAGCCAGACTCTGTCTCAAAAAAAAAAAAAAAAAGAATGAGGGATGGTGAGAGAGAAGGGAGAAACAGCAGGACCTAGTTTTGCAACTCAAAAACCATTATGTTTTTCTATTGTGAAATTAAAAATATATTAATACATATGGTTGTATATATTTTAATTATATATATTTAAAATATGAACATGTATTGCCCAATTCCAATAAATAATTAATAAATCCCTATAATAGTTACATATTCTAGGGCAGTCATTTATGGTTATAAAAAGGTTTAGAATCCCATCAGAGAAATTTTGTAGCAGTCTTCAAAGATGAATCAGTCTAGTCCAATTATACAGATAACTAAACTGAGGCCCAGAGAAGAAACATATCCAAAGGGATCCAGGAGAGAAACAAGAAAACAAGGGTGCCAGTTGTGGCAGCAACTCACAGTAGAACCCATTCTGTCATGTTAACCGGCTTTAGGGATTTCCCCCACACTCTAAGTAACCTACTATAACCAAGGATCATCCTGGAAAATCCCTCTACACTCTCATTTCTCTCTGAAACAAGCTGGCTATTAGTGGGTGTGGATACAGGTTCTAAACTTGCCAACGTGATTCAGTAGCTATATCTATAGTTTTACCACAAGTTACTGAAGGGGGAAAAAAAACTTACAAAATTTTAGAGCTAGGAAGGATCTTGCCAACCCACCTCATTTTACACATAAGCAAGCTAAGGAATATACAAGTTAATAAATTTGTCCAAGGCCACCAATTGCAAAGTTGGCAATAAAAGTTTGCCATAACAGAAATCCTCGCATCAACTCAAGGCCACATTTGGTGACTCCTGTCAGGCTGCAAGGCCAAAAAGAACCACCAAAGAGGCAGCAAAATATTTCCTGAGGGGTACAGGCAGCTTTGCACTGAGTTCCCATTTTCTGACTGAAAAAGCTATTTTTGAAGTGTGGTTCCTGAGGAAGTCTGACTCACCGAAAAAGCGGGGAACAATATACTCACGGTGGACTTCTCTAAATTGGCGATGTTTCTCTGTGGTCGTTAATCAGCCAGAGGGATCACTGCAAATACGAACCCACCCAACCATTTTCTTGCTTCTCATTGTTCTTAAACTAAAAACAGAATTCTTTAAACATTCTACAAGGCTTCGCAGGGTCTGGACCCTGCCTGCCTCTGCAGCCAGGGCCACTGTATATAGTTGTGGAGTTGGTGCCTGGCTGAAGGGGTAAGTGGGGCCTGGAATCCAGGTCACACACTCCACAAGCCAAGGCCAAAATTTGGCTTTGGCTATATCTGCTAGGAGAGGAAGAAGTGCCTTAGTAATTAGCATGAGGGAACTCTCAGGGCTAGCAACTGGCCTACCTGCCAGCTTTGTCACACCATCTCCTGATTGCACCCCCATCCACTCAGGGTTTCTATCTACCCTAGAACTCACCTTGCCTTTTGGCCATCTCAGGGTGAGGTGAATCAGGCAGAGAGGATAGTTTGTGTACAGGTCTCACTCCACCCTCCTTGAAGTCTCAGCTCAGTCAGCCTTTCCTCAGTCTCTCTGACCAGAGCACAGCTCCATATGCCTTTTCTTTTCTTTTTTCAAGAAAGGTTCTTCCTCTGTCACTCAAGCTGGAGTGTGATGGCATGGTCATAGCTCACTGCAGCCTCTATCTCCCACACTCAAGTGACCTTCCTCAGCCTTCTGAGTAGCTGAAACTACAGGTGAGTGCCAGCTTGCCTGGCTAATTTTTAATTTTTTTTTTTTTTTTTTTTTTTGAGACAGAATCTCGCTCTGTCGCCAGGCTGTAGTGCAGTGACCCGATCTCGGCTCACTGCAACCTCTGACTCCCTGGTTCAAACGATTCTCCTGCCTCAGCCTCCTGAGTAGCTGGGATTAAAGCATGCGCCACCACACTCAGCTAATTTTTGTATTTTTAGTAGAGACGATGTTTCACCATGTTGGCCAGGCTGGTCTCGAACTCCTGACCTCAAGTGATCCGCCTGCCTCAGGCTCCCAAAGTGAAGAGCTATTTTTGACTATAGGCATAAATGTGGGCTTTGGACACAAATCAGTCTTGAGTAAATGAGAACAGTGTCTCCTTGGCCTAAGGATCATGGAATAAAGGAGATTGTACAGTAGGTAAAACTGAACAGGAGCCTGTCTCTTTTGTTACAGAAAGGTCATAGTGAGATTTTCCTAACCAACTGAATTAGGAAGGCCTAGAGGATTTATTGCATTCTTGCCATTCCCTAAATATTTACTGTATCCTGTGTAATTTGGCACAAATTAAACACTCACATCCAAAACAACCATTGTCTTTTTAGCAGTTGGCATGTTAAAAGTGTTCATACTAAGACATGCCTTAGGAACCTCCAGATTTCATTTCGTTTTTAATAAACAACAGGTTGGACTTGGATTAAAAACCATAAATCTGACGCTTCCCACAGTGACGGAGCTTCAAATAATAGTTGTGTACAAAGCTCTGATTAGACTTCATGAAACCCTTTTTAACTTTTCATTATGGAAAACTTCTGACATATACATAGGTAGAGAGAATAATGTATAATGAATCCTCATGTATGCTCATCACTGCTTTCAACAATTAGCAACCCATGGTTACTCTTACAACCAATGCTTTTTGGGGAACAGAAGTAGAAAGATATTTGTTTACAAACTGTTCTTCTTGAATGATTTTAGAAAATTAAAAAAAAAAAAAAAAAGGCTGGGTACAGTGGCTCACACCTGTAATCCCAGCACTTTGGGAGGCTGAGGTGGGGGGATAACTTGAGGATAGGAGTTCGATACCAGCCTGGCCAACATGATGAAACCCTGTCTCTACTAAAAAATACAAAAATTAGCCAGGCATAGTTGTGCGTGCCTGTTATCCCAGCTACTTGGAGGCTGAGGTAGGAGAATCGCTTGAACCTGGGAGGCAGAGGCTGGAGTGAGCCAAGATCCTGCCATGGCATCCAGCTTGGGCGATGCAGCGAGACTCTGTCTTAACAAAACAAAACAAACAAAAGCTACTGAGAACTGTCACATGGCAAATTCTTACAGAGCTGTGGAGAGAAGACAGGGGCTGGACAAATGCTAACAAGCTTGGTAACACAGACTTCCTTCCCACAAGTTTCCTGTCTATTTACCCCTCACTAACCCCCAATTTCTGCATTCTTTTTGTTCCTCTGAGACGAGGAGAAGCTGCACCAATGAGATATGAAGCAGATTAGAAGAAGCAGGGCTTTCTGCCTTCCAGGTGTCTCCTTTAGCAAATCGCATAATGAGAAGGAAGGCCAGGAAATCCTATCGTATATCAATGATGAATGCTTGCAAACCTGAAGTTGTTAGCCTGAAGGTTTTGCCTAAAATTACAGGGCTTGAAGGCATTCTCAGAAACAGGAAGCCACGCTCATTTCAAGAGACAGAGGATGGTATTAAGGGTTAAGTTTTCTAAAGCTGAGTGATAAGGATAGAATTCATTTGTCCAAAAAATAAAAAATACAAAATTTCCAATATTGATGCTTAATTAGATATTAAGTGGGTAGGTCAAGAACGGGTCTTGACCTTTTTGAACTGGATTTCCTGTACAGAGCTCTCTGTCCCTAAGCTGATTGAGAGCTTCTCCTCTCTAAGACAGGGGGCCAGGAATCCAAAATACACTCATTTATTTGCACACTTACCTAGAATCATTGTAAATCCTTACCTAGGGAAAGGAAACAGAAACTACCAACCAAAGGCCAAAAGTAGCAGGCAATATTGAAAAAAAAAAAAAGCTGGACGCAGAGGGGAGAGAAGTTCAGATAAACAAAGTTACATAAATAGTATCAAGTGTGTGCCAGGCATACCTCTCGCCTGTCATCCCAGCACTTTGGAAGACCAAGGCAGGAGGATTGCTTGAGCCCAGGAGTTCGAAACCAGCCTGGGCAACATGGCAAAAACCCTTCTCTACAAAAAAAAAAAAAAAAATACAAAAATTAGCCAGGCTGGTGGCACATGCCTATAGTCCCAGCTACTCAGGATGCTGAGGCAGGAGGATCACCTGAGTCCAGGGAGGTAGAGGTTGTAGTGAGCCATGACTGCATCACCGTACTCCGGCCTGGGCAACAGAGTGAAACCCTGTCTCAAAATATACATATATATATATATGTATATGTATGTATATATACACACATATACACACATACACTGTGAGAGGTTATTTAATGAAAAACAATCCTTATTAAAGATTTATATTTATTTATTTATTTTTTACTCGGGGTCTCACTCTGTCACCCAGGCTGTAGTGCAGAGGCGTGCGTTCTTGGCTCATTGCAACCTCCACCTCCTATGCTCAAAAGATCATCCCACCTCAGCCTCCCAAGTAGCTGGGACCACAGATGCATGCCACCACGCCAGGCTAATTTTTTCTATTTTTGGTAGAGATGGGGTTTCGCCATGTTGCCCGGGCTGGTCTTTAAACTCCTGAGCTTAGGCGATCCACCCGCCTCGGCCTTCCAAAGGGCTGGGATCACAGGCGTGAGCCATCACCTCCAGCCTAGATAAAGATTTTGAGATTAAAATGTTACTGTGTGTTGACAGACCTCTTAAAGTTCTGTATTCAGAAGAAACACATAAGCCATCAGAGGAAGACAGGTGCCAGCCTCAAGTGCAAATAAATGGGCATGGAAGGGCAGGAGAATTCTGAGAGGATTTGGGAAGGCTGGTGGAGTTGTACTCCTGGCTATATCCTCAGAGCCTAGACACTGTCTGCCACATGGTAGGTGCTCAGTATTTGTTTAATGGAATAGAAGGATCTGAGCTGTGGGTTAGGATAAGTAAAATTTAATAAACGTTTATCCTGTCTACATACTCAATGCCTCCCCTATTCCCAACACCTGAGAGATTTGGAATTTGGAATAATAATGTACAGGGGAGATCAGGTAAGTCAGGTTGAGAAGGATGTGTTTATGTAGGTGTGTATTTCTGTACACTTGCTATACTTGTATACAAATTAGTTATCATGTGTTCAGTGTGGTCTTGCTGCCTTTCCATGAAGGCAGGAATTACAGCTGTCCTACTCTTCACTATCTCCTAGCAGTGTCTGAGAAGTTGGTAAGTGCTTCATACTCTTGTTAATTGAATGAATGAAGCAACACAAATAAGAGTAATGTTGTAGAACTGGTGTTGAAGCTGACTAATCTCAAAAACATTTCCACTTGCTTTAGTATAAACAGACTGCAACTCATTCTATCTGCAATCATTTTAATAGATTCTGATCCAGAGCCTCCCAGGGTTGCCTTACCCTTTTTTTCCTCTACCAGCTGGAAACTTGGTTCTTCATCTTTACAGCATTTAAAGGTACAAACAATATGAACATTTCATAATACCAGATGCTGGGAGCCACAGGCCTAGAACATATTACAGAGCCACTGAGCCACGTTCATTTTGAAAAGATTACATTAATGCTCTTTTCAAACTTAGAATTACAGAATTCCAGAAACTCCTTACCATCTTGAGTAACTGAAAGCATAAAGCGGCAGCTGTCAATTCCACCCTCCTGCAACATCTCTATAGGCCAAATGATCAGGCCACATGGTGAGGAGTTGCTTTAGCTGAGAAAACATGGGCTCATTCCTTCAGCAGCTACATGGTTCTATCTAAAGGGGGAGGCACAAATGTATATACATAAGAATAAATGCAGCTTTCTTGCTGGAGAAGCAGCAGAGGCATTTTTATATGTTGCAAATTCTGTGTGTGGTTGGTGATTCTGAGGCCACGCCAGAAAATATGAGTTCTAATGGCAGAAAAGTTTTTTTTTTTTTTTTTTTAGACAGGGTTTCACTATGTTGCCCAGGCTAGTCTTAAACTCCTGGTCTTGAGCAATCCTCCCATCTCTGCCTCCCGAAGTGTTGGGATTACAGGTGTGAGCCACTATACCCATCCAGGAAAGAACTTTTCAGAATAAGACAGCAATAGTATTGCAAATGTTTTAAGAGTCAGGAATGCAGGTGAATTTGGTTAATCAAGAGCTTTAGAAAATTTGCAATATGGCTTAATGGAAAAAATATTTCACTTCCTATTATTAGCAGCTTTAGTTCCAATTAGCCTGTGACCTCGAGCTTTTATATTTCAGAAGTTACGGGGTTCAAGAGGATCAGTATTTCTCCTAGGGGTGTATATCACAATCACTTAGGAAGTTAGAGAAAAAGAAAAAAACAACAGATGCCTGGACCCTGCCAAGAACTATACATTTTGAATCACGGAAGGTGACATCTGGGCATACAGGTATATTTATTTAAATTTTCTTTTGAGCCAGACCAATCCAGTGCCTCTCAGATTTTAATGTACCTATGAATCATCTGAGATTTTTGTTAAAATGTAGATTCTAACCCAGTGGGTCTGAAATGGGGCCTGAGATGCTTCACTTCTGACAAGCTCTCAGGCGAAAGATGCTGCTGTTCCATGGCTCACACACTGAACAGAGTTCTCCAGCTCAAATCGTTTGGCATTCCATTAAGCACAAAGAAGTTTTCGTCAACAACTAGAATGTATCACAGGCTTAGTACTTAAATTGCAAGTGCCATTAGGTGTTGCCTTTGTTTTTCACTCTGAAGATCAAGGTAGAGACTTCTATTGTTGTGTGTGATGTGAAAAGAATATCTTAATCCCAAAACGTCTCACATCAAGGATGCAGAAGGTAAGCTATGGCAACTTCAATCTTAGACACTTTTCCTTCTTGATGTAAAGGATCCAAAGGCATTTCCAGCAAAACGCAAGTTTCCTAGCCTGTTATTCATGCTGTTCCTTTTAAATAATTCAATCTCTTCTGATCAGAAGTTTAACACAGATTTATCTCTATCCTAATCCCTCTTAATCTCCATCTTGGTATGGGCAGTTTTTTCCAGTGTTTCTGGATCTAGATAGTATTTGCTATGTTCTTCCCTCACCCTTCCTGAAACCTTGAAGAGGAGGCCCTCTCTATCCTCATCTAAGCCAGTTTCCAACATTGGAGAGCTGAGGCTAGAGCACTCCTACAATGCCCTTGAGGCTCTCCTCACCAGGAGGGGATGGAACCATTGTTGAACATTCTTTTATCCAGGTCACATTTTCACATACACTCTACCTAGATATTCTGATAAACTAGAGAGAAGTCTGTGGAGGATCCAGATGAACAGCTTCCAGCACTGCTCTGACCTAACCATCTACTAGCATCCCCGAAAGAGGATAGTTCTCTTTAGAATGAGAAGTGTTCTGGAATCAAGGACGCTCCCTAACTCTGAAGATGTTTGGTTTCTTCCTCGTGACTCACAGGAAGACAGAATAGTAGTTAAGAACACAAGCCTAAGTTTGTGACTTTGAGTAAATCATTTAACCTCTCTGAGCCTCAGGTTTAATAATAAAAAAAAAAATAACAGGTTTTTAAAATTGGGTTCTATGACATAATGCAGGTAAAATACTTTGCAAGGTACCTGACACACAGAGCACTCAATAAATCTTTATTTATATTATTAAATGATAAAGAAAGAAAAGAGAACAATTGGTGGAAAAAACTACTGACTGTGTTTATAGTTGCATAGAAAACAGTTAGGGGTTATATACCAAACTTTTACTGAAGTATGAAGGAAATTTCACATTTTATCCACATAATTTTCAAATCAACTTTTACTACTAGCCTGTATCTTTTGTAAGTTTTTAAAAATAAGGATAAGTTTTAAAAACTTCATGGCTACTTTTCACTTTTTCACTTCAAAATTTTCATTGACAACCAACAACTCTTATTTGAAAGGAAAATGAGGAGGGCCAACACCCCTAAACTACCTGAGTTGGTGGCCTAAGGCACAATACTGACGGAGCTATATTTAGTCAAAGGGCTGGCCCCTGGCCTTCACAGTGAAAAATGGATTCTATCAAAAGCAGGAAGACTGTCTGAGCTTGTGCCTGGTCTGGGCAGCATACATGTCTGAAGAAAATAAACTTTTTTTTTTTTTTTTTAATTATTGGTCTGTGTCAAACTTTGCCCCACATCTAAGTTACCTCAAGAAAATACCTCCGCAACTAGATCACCAGATAAGATGCCCTCCTGCTTCTTTGCAAAGAGAAAGAAAAAAACAAAAACTGATGCAAACCTATTTACTACTTATTTTGTTTTAAAGACATTTTTGGCCAGGCACGGTAGTCCCCGCCTGCAATCTCAGTGCTTTGACAGCCAAGGTGAAAGGATGGCTAGAGCCCAGAAGTTAAGACCAGCCTGGGCAACATAGTGAGACCCCATCTCTAAAAAAAAAAAAAAAATTAGCCAGGCTTTGTGGCACGCACCTGGGGTCCCAGCCACTTGGGAGACTGAGGTAGGTGGATTGCTTGAGCCCAGGAGGTTGAGGCTGTAGTGAGCTGTGATCACAGTACTGCACTCCAGCCTGGGCAACAGAACAAGACCTTATCTCAAAAGTAAATAAATATTAAAAGTTTTTAAAAAGAAATTTTTGGCCGGGCACAGAGGCTCACACCTGTAATCCCAGCACTTTGGGAGGCTGAGGTGGGCAGATCACCTGGCCAACATGGTGAAACCCTGTCTCTACTAAAAATACAAAAATTAGCCAGGCATGGTGGTGTGTGCCTGTAATCCCAGCTACTCTGGAGGCTGAGGCACGAGAATTACTTGAATTTGGGAGGCAAAGGTTGTAGTGAGACGAGATCACGCCACTGCACTCTAGCCTGGGTGACAGAAGGAGGCTCAGTCTCAAAAAAAAAGAAATTTTTTAGTGTTCCAGGGAAGCAGCCTGAAGCACAGAGCTGAGGGAAGGTTCAGAAGGCAGCTGCCTCAGGCCTCGGGCCTGCCCCGCCCTGCCCTGACTAACTTGTACCTTGGCTGCCACACTAGTTCCGAGTCCACTCAGAGCCTGTGCCCTCTATACACCAAGCCATTCCCAGAGTGCAATTCCTTAAGAATTCCTTAAGCAATGCAGAAGGATCTGTGCGATTGTCTATAGAGTCCCACATGTGGGCTTCCACCTCTGCATGGGGGTGACTGCTGTGAACCATACTCGGAAACTGTGAAGTCTACCCCTCTCCTCTGTGCTGTGTGTTTGCTCCTTCAGCTTCTCAGCAACTGCCAGGAGCCCCTGGGCCAGAATTCAAGTCTGATTCATCTTGGTGTGCTTGGAGCTTGGCATGGGGCCAGGCACAGAGAGGTGGCTCAATGTATAAGCCAATTAACTGCGAGCCAACTGAAGAAGCCACCCTTGTTCACCCTTTCCCACACCCTTCAAGTGCAAATTTCTCCCTTTTCTCCCAAGCCAGCTTGCTCCTTCTTCCCTCTACGTCTGCCCTGAAATAGAAATGTCAGACATTTAAGAGCAAATGAGTCCTTTATAAAGTCTGAGGGTAGCTTTTTCTTTAAAGATGTGTAGGAGATAATCAGCAAGATTGAGAATATCACCACCCATCCTGCATAAGCGAGAGAAGCATTTCTTAAAAGGTGAACTGGAAGGAAAGGTGGTTTCTAGGAAAGCAGGTGTACATGCAGTCTCAACACAGGATACTTTGTTAAGTATCAGGTATTGAAAAGGCCTTCTGATACATTGAAACCTCAGGCTAGGAAGCGAAGACAGAGAAAATGACCACGCCTGGCCACTGCTGGAAGAAAATGCCAGAAGGCCATCTTCCCAGAGTCATGGCAGCCTTTACCCCACAATGGGAGATGCGCCACCAGGAGACACCCCGCGTTCTGATCCCAAGCTCAGCTTTACTGTACAGTGTGGCAGGCATTAGGCAGAGAAAGCAGCAAAGTGCGTCGCCACTTGGTTGCCCTTTTTACACTAGCCCGGGTCCACACCCTGCCGCCCTAGCCAGCTCCAGGGTAGGGTTACACCACTTTCCTTTTTCTTATGTTTAAAAGACGAGGGCGCTACAAATATCTTTCTAGCAAGAGCCCGATCCTGGCACGGGGGCGGGGGAACTCTCATTTTTCTTCCCCGCGGCTGGCAAATTTTCCCCGTCGTCTTTCCCCTAGGGCTCCCCTCAAGTCTCAGCCCTTGGTGCAGAAAATGGGACCCCAGGTTACTGCGGCCTCGCCCTGCAAACAAGTTTCCACTGGCTTGGCCGCTTGCAGAATTGCCAGGGCAGGCGCTGAGCGTGGTCAGAGAGCGTCTCTACATCCCGGGATCTTGCACCCCGAGGCCCCTCCGTGCTCGCCCCGGATCGGTGTCCCGGCTAGGGGGACCCCACTTACCCCACAATGGAAATCATCATGGCAGCCACCACCAGGTAGTTGGTCTGGTAATAGAGCAGGTTGCTCACCACGCGGTTGTTCCATTTGGAAATGTCCCTGAAGTCCGGCCGGGCAAAGCGATCGGAACCCGGGAAGAAATCGTCCCAGGCGCGGAGTGGGGCGATATTAACGTCCATGTTCTCAGCTTTGCGTTCTTCGCCTCCGGAATCTGGCGGCGGCGGCGGCGGCAACCGATCAGCTGAGCTGAGTTGAAGAGTTGACAGCGGCTCTGTCTCGGTCGGCTTTGCGGTTGGTAGACAGCAGAGCAAAGGAAATTGGGAGTGGGCGGGCGTGTTTGCTCCTGTTTACTTCTTGATTGGCTCTTGGTTGGGTACAGGAAAACAGGAACCTCGAGACAGAACAAGGGACCGAGTGCAGAATAGAGATGAAATGACAGAAAGCAACTAGCGGAAATCTCCTGTCTGAAGCGAGGTGGCAATGCCTTCTCTAGCAGTCCAAATACCAGCTGCCTCCTTTGAAATACCTTTTTCGAGGGTTTACCTAGGAGCGTGTTCTCTGACTTAGAGAAAAATTTTGGCAGCTGTGCAGATGCCAATCTAAGTGAAATGAAATGGAAGGCGACTATAGTGTTAATGGAGAATGAGCTGCTTTTGAAAACTAAGTCTTACTAACCTCTGCACATCTGAATGCAATTCCCGTGTTTTCTCTGTTTCACCATGAGTCACTATGTGTGAAATCAGATTGGCAAAACGGGAAAGAAGGTCATGTAGAACAGAAGGGCTGGTTTGTTTTTTTCACTTGTCTTCTTTGTTCTCCATCTCTGTTCTCTCCAGGCTAAATTGTTGGACTGCTGTGCCATTCTGATAAAGTGATAAAGTAGGCACTCTGGCCACTTCAGTCCTGAGCTGGGCATGTTGCTTACATTTTAAAGCAAACAGTTGTCTGCAGTGAACTAGTTGTTCTGCATCCATCATTTTCTGGGCAGAAATATGCAGTCCGCTTCAAAAGTTTTCTTAGTTTTATTGCAATATTTGGTGACAACTTTCACTGAGGGACCACAATATATTCATAGATAACGTGATGTTTTGTATCCCAGCCCAAAGACCTGGCAAAAGATGTATTCGTTGTAAATTCTCTTCTAAGCTTCCGAGGGTCATCTTTTTTCAGTTAAGGGGCTGATTGGTATAATGCATGAGAAAAAAGTAGTTTGTTTAATTGTATAATGTAATAGGTAGAATTCTAAGGTGAAGATTTCTAAGACAACAGAGTCTCTAAGCCCCTAAGTGGCTTAGAGAAGGTGAATTCACTCTACTCAGATCACCAATTTTTGAAAACTTGGAAAGTAATGAAATATACTAATGCAAAGTCTAGAAAACATAATTTAATTTTCCTTATTAATTCAGAAGACAGTTAAGGAGCTTACAATGACTCTAAGAAATTACTACTACTACTGGTGTTTAGGAAAATTTGGTGATTGCATGGAATTAGTGCTAAGATATATCTTATGTGCTGCTTTTTGAATAAAGTTTAAAATGTGAAAATATTCCTGAGTGCTCATGTTTTCTTGATTCTGGAAAAATGGCATAGTGTGAAGTCAGAGAAAGCAAAATTAGAGTCCCAGCTCCTTCCTCTCTGGCAGGTGACTTTGGAGAAATTACTTAATCTCTCCCAGCCTCAGTGTCTTCATGTGTTAAGTGGGGATAACAGAACATTTGCCACATAGATGAGGATAAGTGAAGGAATGTATAGGAAATGCTTAGTGTATAATAAAGGTTCACAGTTATATGTTACTATTATTGTTATTAGCAATAGGATAGCCCACGATTCATGTCTGCTATTTATAGTGCTTTAATCTGATTTGTTTTCTATGCTTTCATTATAAACATCTACTGACTTTTCTGTACCTTGCTCCAATTTTATTGTTGTGGTTGTATCTGGGTAGGAGGAAAAGGTTGAGAATATTCAGTACAATGGCCAACAAGTATTTCGAGTTCTTTTGAGGCTCTGTGAAAGCACTGTGGGTTTTTTTTTTTTTTAAAGAGGAGAAAGGTGTAATCCTGCTCTGCCTTCAAAACTTCTGCAATCCAGTGGAAACGCTAGTTAAATACGAGACAGTGAGAGGAGTGCTAAATAGAGATGCACTGAGCCTCAGTGCTCAGTTACAGGAAGTCAGAGGGTGTGGAGGAATTCCCCAGGGCTTCAGAATGTCAAGAAGCAGCACGGTGGGCAAGCTGAGTAAATCATCTTGGTAAAGATGAGAGTGGGAACTCCAGTGGGGCCCCATACCTGCTGGTGAGATTTATGAGTATTAGAAGCTATGACCAAGAACTTTATCTTCCAGCTGCTCAGAACTGCATGACCAAAAGCTGTCAAGACTGTATTAGTAACAATATGATTACTCCTTGATCACAGGCAACTGATACCCAAGAAAGACTTATTTGTTTAAACCTCTAAAGAGGTTTAAACATAAATAAAGAAATTCTAAAAAGACAGAGAAAGCTGTTTATGGCATGATTCCCTTCTGCCTCCCTCCCAAAATGTTAACCGTTTCTCTCTTTGCGGTATGGGAGATTTTTTTTTCTCTAAACATTTCTATCTTTGTTAAATTATTTTAAATAAAAATGAACATGTAATGAGTCATTACTTTTTTCCAGTAACTGTTTGAAATGCTATTAGTAGCAGCTCTTTGTTAGTGTTCATTCTGAGGAGGGAGGGGTCAGATTCACTGTAGAGGTCTTTCTGGAGCTTTAATTTATTATTATTTTTAGAGACAGGGTCTCGCTATGTTGCCCAGGCTGGTTTTAAACTCCTGGGCTCAAGCAGTCCTCCCACCTCAGCCTCCCAAGTAGCCGGGATTACAGGCGTGGGAAGCCAAGCCCTGCTTCGTGGGGCTTTTATAATGGGACTGGAGTCTAGATAGGACCATTCAGACTATCTGTTTAAAAACCATAGCAGATAGTCTAATTGTTTATGGTATGTTCCATTTGAAGTAAAATAAACCTGTTGAAGATTTTGCTTGCATGTCTCTGTTGCTTTCATTCCTGGCAAGGGCAGATAGCTATTTCTAATCCGTCAATCAATCTAAGCCAGTGAGAGTGCCTGGTGTCACTTATCAAAATACCACCGTGGTGAGTCAGGGTGTTAGTCTCAAAGCAAGCAGATGCAGGGCCAGATGCCTTTGCAGACTTCTTCATCGGCTAGCTGTATTCTATACCTAGGCCTCAGTTTCCTCCCCGGTGAAATGGGTGAGACTGGACTAGGTGGCCTTTAAGGTGCCTGCTGCTTTTCACCATCTGAGAGAGTTGTAATGCTCACTACCACTAATCAAAGGGTATCCAGTATTGTTGGGGGTTCAGACTACAAAAGCCCATTTTGATAAGCACTAGGTTAAATCCTCAGTGAAACCATCTGTGGAGTTGTCTGGGCAAGAAAAAGTAGTTTCATAGTTGATGCTGAGACATGCGATGCAGAAGGAGGCTGGTATCTCTTGATATGGACTGTGAACTCTATTCCCACGCTCACTGCCTGGCACTGACTTTCAGCTCAGTGAATGCTATTGAACTGAACCTAATAGGGGGACCATAAAGGACAAGCTTTCCTTAAGGTTCACTGAAAACTAGGACAAGAGGAGATTAAATATCACAGTGTAGTAACAGCAGCCACATTTACTGAGTACCCATCAGGCTTTATGTACTCCATTTCAGTGGCTCTCAAACTTTACCAGCAGAGAATCACCCCAGGCTTTGCAGAAGCTGGAGGGCGGGGAGCGGGGGGGTGGTGGGGGGTGAAAATTTGTGTTAAAAAAAATTCCCAAGTGATGTTGATCAGAAACTGTATTTTGAGAGCCACTCTGGATTTTACTTAATTCTCAGTCTCACAAGGTGAATAGTGTTATGCCTACTTTATAAATGAAGAAATAGAAGTGTCTAAGGGTCTCGTAGCTCATAACTGAGAAGGATTTAAAATCAGTTACTTTTGATTCCAAATATCATTCTTGTCCCACGCCATAAAAGGAGATGTGTGTGTATGTGTATATACATACATTCTTGAACATGATCATTTCCCTCTATCCAGCCATCCAGATTCACAGTGCATATTTGTATTTCTGACTCTAGAAGAAAATAATTGAAACTTTTATCACCATTTATCTTTAGGTGATAGGATTATGGGTGTTCTAAGTTATTCTTTGATTTTTGTGATTGTTTTCCTTTATACTTTTTTCTTTGTATCTAAATATACACATTTATCTCAGGAAAAAAGTTTTAAAAAATCATTTCATTTCTGCTGAACTTATCTAACAGAATGTGACATGAAAATATTAATGCTGGCCAGGTGCGGTGGCTCACGCCTGTAATCCCAGCACTTTGGGAGGCCAAAGCCGGCGGATCATGAGGTCAGGAGATCGAGACCATCCTGGCTAACACGGTGAAACCCCGTCTCTACTAAAAATACAAAAAATTAGCCGGGCGCGGTGGCGGGCGCCGGTAGTCCCAGCTACTCGGGAGGCTGAGCAGGAGAATGGGTGAACCCGGGAGGCGGAGCTTGCAGCGAGCCGAGATTGCGCCACTGCAGTCTGGCCTGAGTAAAAGAGCGAGACTCTGTCTCAAAAAAAAAAAAAAAAAAAAAGAGAATATTGATGCTGATTTGTTCAAAGAAAATAATAATCTCCCACCCCACCAATGTAAACTGATTTAAATTTATTATTCAAGTGAGTACTTATAAAGGCAAAGATTTTGGAACCACCCTGAAAAGCAGAAAGTGAAAATTTCCTTGATCTTTGCCCCCAGAGGAAAGCTCTGGCACACTGGGATGGTTCTTCAGGAGTTTTTCATAGAATATACCAATATTTTATATAATTACGTATTAACATATAGTTTGTATAAACGCATAATGTATTGTCTACATTTTCACGCTGCAGAGCAACATTATGCACGGTATAAGATTCACCTAATTAAGCGTAGGTAATTAAGATTATAATTACAGGGCAAGGCTTTAAAGCCCATGGGAGCCCAACCGCAGTCAACCTCGCCCCTTCCTGCCGGCTCTGTTCCTGGCCCCGCCCCTCCCCTCTTTGCCAGTCCCGCTCCTCCCCGCCCCGCTGCGCGAGGGCACCTGGGAAGAGGCGGAGAACAATATGGCGGATGGCGAGGAGCCGTAAGTACCGGGGCTCTGCAGACGCGCCGGGCTGGGCTGGGTTGTGAGAGAGCGCGGCGGTGGGCGGTTGCCGCCGCCATCCGGGGTCCCCACACCCCCCGCCCCGTCCCCTCGCCCCCGTCCCCTCGCGGCGCCCAGTGTGTAGCGCGATGCTGACCCTTCTTTTATTCTCTCTTTTAGGGAGAAGAAAAGAAGGAGAATAGAGGAGCTGCTGGCTGAGAAGTTAGTGCTGCCGGGAGGCCGGGGCCCTCTCCGGGGACCCCCGCCTCCCCCAACCCCAGGCCTAGGGGACCAGCCGCAGCGGGCCCGGGGGGCTGGGAGGGGGACACCCGGAGCGCAGGCCGCGCGGCCTCATCCCCTGATCCCCGTCCCGCAGCCCCGGGGGCCTGGCGGGCCGCTCCCGGTATCTGCCCGGTGCGGGCGTCGGGGCCAGGCTGCACTGCCCCAGCTCCTGCAGGGGCCCTCCGGGGTGCCTGACGTAAAGGTCTTGAGGAAGGACCCTTGTGCACTCCTCTTCCTCCATCCCAAATTGTCAGAGCAGTGACCCTGTGAAAAGGCAGTCTACCTTAAACACACAGGAAAAGGACACAAGACCGTTTTGTGGCCTTTTGCAAACACTGAGACAGTAGTACTAATTGCAAACTTTTAATGATAACTCTACATGTCAGATATTGTACTAAGCACTCCAGTCATTTTGGCAAAATAATTGGCTCTTAAAAGAGGTTGTTGACCTCAAACAGCCTATTTTTCCCTTTTACTACACACCCTATTTCTTATCAGATGCTTTATTCTATGCTGGTGAGACAGATTTAATCGAAGTGTTTTCTAACCTGGCCAGCGCCACATAATTTACTCCCCTCCCTGCCTGGGCAGGGAAAAAAATAACTCTTGCACTGGTTATGGTGCGTTTGTAATTTCCGTGCCAGTTCCCAGTAGCAGTGCTTTGATCTTTATGTGTGTCCCTCAGACAGCTGAATTTCAGCTGAAAGAGGACTGGGATGACAAACTTAATTTCACATTCTTTCCTGCCTTTTATTTCCCTCCCACCTTTACATGAAATCACAATTAAACATTGCTTACCATATCCCACGTACTGTACTGAGTCTTCTACATGATTATCTATATCCTCATGGCTGAAAGAAGTAGCTATGAACGGCCTACAGATGAGGTTTATGGCTATTAAGTAATCTGCTGAAGGTCACAGTGCTGTTAATTGTGGAACCCAGCACAACTCTGACATCAAAACCTATGGTTTTTATTGCTAGGCAATACTTCTTGGTCCCTTTTGTAAAAATTGGATATTACTAATATATTTGACGGTAGAAACTATGGGGTTATAGGAAATTAGAAAATTAAAAAGAATCACAACCAAACGTGAATCTTAGATGCATTTTGTAGAGGAGTCCCACCTTACTCTGTTGTATGTTCTAAAAGGTTTCTAGATGCCTGTCTGTGGCGTAATTGTAACCTAAAACTTTGTGTTTAGTGGCAAGAAAAGCCGTCTCACAGTATTAAGAGATTCTTTAAAAAATTAGGACCTCTGCCAGGTTCGGTGGCTCATGCCTGTAATCCCAGCACTTGGGAGGCGGAGGTGGACAGATTACTTGAGCTCAGGAGTTCCAGACCAGCCTGGGCAACATGGCGAAACCTGTCTCTACTAAAAATACAAAAATTAGCTGGGTATGGTGGCATGTACCTGTAGGCCTAGCTACTTGGGAGGCTGAGGCAGGAGAATTGCTTGAGCCCAGGAGGGCAAGGCTGCAGTGAGCTGCAATCACACCACTGCACTCCAGCCTGGGCAACACAGGCTCTGTCTCAAAAAAAAAAAGAAAAAGAAAAAATAACCCTATTTCTGGGAAAAGTGTGTGAAAATTCCTCTCATCAAAATGATTTTTAGATCACACCTTTGGAAAAGACACATAAATATTAAATTTGCATCAGACACATAAGCATCAGAATTCTGAAAGTGTGACTTTTTTTCTCTGTTGTATCTCATATTTCCTAATGCAAGTGTGTTGAAACAACAGATTGAGGAAGCTTGCAGTGATTTTTTTGTAAATACCAGATGTAGAGAAGTCAGTTTCTCACATAATAGACCAATATCCTAAGTTGAACGTTGGATTGCTTTAGGAAACCAAAAACATGTAGACTGATTTATTTCATCCATTGGGTGAAATAGAAACGTGCAGTTCTTAACTTTAAATGAATTGTATAGGCAAGAAAAAATTTCAAAGCATAAACATAATCACGTTGAATATTTCCCTTTTTATCTGAGCAGGTCTGGTGTGGTTACCTTTTCATTTGGGGATACCATAATAGTTGTAGGTGTGGTTTTTTTCATACTGATCTTTGCAGCTGAATTTACTGTGTTCTGTGCAGAATGGCTGTTGATGGTGGGTGTGGGGACACTGGAGACTGGGAAGGTCGCTGGAACCATGTAAAGAAGTTCCTCGAGCGATCTGGACCCTTCACACACCCTGATTTCGAACCGAGCACTGAAGTGAGAAACGTTTATTTTTAAATAACTGCTCTAATAGTTTTATGTTTCAAAACTAATAGAATGCCTCTTTTTAAATTTGCTCTTGCAATGAAAATACTAATAAAATTGTTTTGTGAAACTAAATTTTTCTTAAAATATGAAATCGAATATTCACAACTGATTTTGTTTGAATGACTTTGAGTCTTCACATTTCTCATGTAATATAAGTTGAAAATTTTTGTGAGAAAAATAACTTCATGACCTCATGTAAAAATTTAAAATGCTTTCTGAAACATACTCCCCTTTCGTAGTGCTACTGTGAGAAATTAATTTTGATAGGAATATAGATGTGCTTATTTAAATTTTGAAATTTAGTTGGAATGAACAGCTTTGAGTATAATTAATTGCATGTTAAGAATTATGTAAGTACTAAATAATAGAGGCATAGAATTTTGGACTGATAGTGTCTGACTTAAGGCAAGTGTTCAATTATATGTCACTTTTTTTTTATTACAGGGTAGGGAAAAGTATAGCACATCTTTATGTCCTTTTGTATTTGTAAAAAGATAGTATTTTGAAATGGAAATATTGTGTTACTCCTATAAATGTGCAAACTCTTGGTTTGGCCCAGTGTCTCATGTGAATAACTTTCTCCTTTAATGCTGGGCAGAATTGAAAGCATTAAAAATAAAAAGAAAAAAAAAAGAAAAAAGAATTGAAAGTATTAATTCTGTCTTTCTTTGGATAACACACCATATTTTCTTGTGCTTCTAAATTTTTTTTTTTTTGCCTGATAATTTAAGATTGTTACTTCTGTTAAATGATTGTATTTCTGCTGATAAGGAATTTTCTAAGAGTTTTATGTGTTTTCGTGTTATCTCATGTTTTGTGAGTTTCGCTCACTTTATTCAAAAGGAGATGTTGGCCAGGTAAGGTGGCTCACGCCTGTAATCCCAGCACTTTGGGAGGCCAAGGGAGGAGGATCACTTGAGCCTAAGAGTTCCAGACCACCCTGGGCAGCATAGAGAGAACCCATCTCTTAAAAAAAAAAAGAAAAAAGAAAAGAAAAAAAAATTAGCTAGGCATGATGATACATGTCTTTGGTTTCAGCTACTCAGGAGGTTGAGGTGGGAGGATTGCTTGACTGCACCTGGAGGTGGAGGCTGCAGGGAGCTCTGATCATGCCACTGCACTCCAGCCTGGGTGACACAGTGAGACCCTGTCTCAAAAAGGAAAAAAAAAAGCAGCTGTTACTCTTTCCCCCTCCACCCCGCGCAGATGGAGTTTCGCTTTTGTTGCCCAGGCTGGAATGCAATGGTGCGATGTTGGCTCATGGTAACCTCCGCCTCCCGGGATTAAGTGATTCTCCTGCCTCAGCCTCCCGAGTAGCTGGGATTACAGGTGCCCACCACCATACCTGGCTAATTTTTTATATTTTTAGTAGAGACAGGGTTTCACCATGTTGGTCAGGCTGGTCTTTCCTGACCTCAGGTGATCCGCCCACCTCGGCCTCCCAAAGTGCTGGGATTACAGGTGTGAGCCACAGTGCCCAGCCCTGTTACTCTTTTTACCTTATTGTTTTACTCCTTTAAACACCTTGGGCAGTGCTTGATCCTCTGTTTTTTAAATTTTTAAACTTTTATATTTTTAGGAAGTCAGTTAACTGAATTTGATGTTCTCTATCCCTTTTTAAAAATTAAAAAACAAATTAGAGATAGTTTTCCTTGTTAAAAATAGCCTTTTAATTTCATACAATAAAAGGCAATTTAGAAACATTAATGGCCGGACGCGGTGGCTCATGCCTGTAATCTAAGAAACTTTGGGAGGCCGAGGCAGGCGGATCACTTGAGGTCAGGAGTTCGAGGCCAGTCTGGCCAACATGGTGAAACCCCGTCTCTACTAAAAATAAAAAATTAGCCAGGTGTGGTAGTGCACACCTATAATCCCAGCTACTCGAGAAGCTGAGGCGGGAGAATCACCTGAACCTAGGAGGCGGAGGTTGCAGTGAGCTGAGATCCCATCACTCACTCCAGCCTGTGTGACAAGAGCAAGAGACTCCGTCTCAAAAAAAAAAAGAAAAATTAACATTGAAACTTCCTGAAATCATTAGAGTTTTAGAATTCCTGGTTCGATAGAATTCATAAATTTCAAATAATTGAGCAAATACAAAGTCTGCTCTTTATCCTAGTTGCATTTTTTCATGGAAACATCAGAAACTATTTTAAAGTTTGTTGCTTTATTTATAGTCCTTGCGGTTATCACCCAGCTTTTAATACGCCTTTCCATTCTTTACAGTCTCTCCAGTTCTTGTTAGATACATGTAAAGTTCTAGTCATTGGAGCTGGCGGCTTAGGATGTGAGCTCCTGAAAAATCTGGTAATATATATACATATATATATATATAAATACATATTTTTTTCTTCTTTGTGATAAGTAAACCTTACTTATCTGTCATACTAGGAAATTTCTTGTGATTCTTAACCTTTTCTCTTGAGCCTTTGTTAGATAAGTTTAGCATGCCAAATTCCAAACAGTAATTAAAATGATAGAACTTTGGAACTTTTTAAATTCTAAAGCTCTCAGCTATAAAGTTATTGAGAAAATTTCATACTTCAGTTTTCTTCTCTGATCTTTAACAAATTTTGATGCTTCCTCTGGCAAAACGCTCCTAACTTCAGTGAAGTAAATAACAAAACTGGTAATTCATATTTTAATGTATAGTTTCAAATAATTTATTATTTCTTTTGCTTCCCCAAATAACCCAGCTAGGTGGGTAAGGCATTACCCCATTTTATATAGAGGGAGACGTTGAGGTTTAGAGATGTTGACTGACTTGCTGAAGTTTTTCTGGATTATAGCAGTGTGCCTGGAATTGAATCCAGGTCATCAGTTAAAGGTTAAGTGTTCTTTTTCAGTGAACCATTAGGTCATTTTATGACCTAATAAGACGATTGTGGACACCTAAGGTTTGGGAAAGCTAAACCTTTACTGAACTTATTTCCATATGTTTAGAAATAAATTAAGTATATAATTTGATCTAATTAATTGGTTTCCTTGACTTTTTCTAATCACAAAGTCACTTTCTATTACATTTTAATGAGTTTATGTAACACAAATGAGTAGAGGCAGAATTGGTTTAGAGTTGTATGCTAGGCTTCTCATTGCTGTGTAGAAAAGTGGAAATGCTGGAATAGACTCTTTAGAAAATAAAGCAGGTCACAGCCAGATGGAGGACCCAAATAATTTGCCAAGGGGGTTAAAGTTTAAATATAAACCTAGCCACATCAATTTTGTTAAGAAACACTAATGTCACTTGAGTGAAGTTGTAAAAACTTAAATATACTTCACTGTATTTAATGCCTTGCTGGGTTCTGTGGGGATTATATGTCATCATGGTCTCTGTCTTCAATGACTCTGAAGTTTCACTGGGGAGATAAATCTCACATGAAATAAATAGCAGTATGCATGATATACTCTGTGGTGGGATGCCAGAATGACAGTACCGTATCAAACATAAATACTCTAGCAGTGTGAGAACCAAAGACGTATAGAAGGAAAGGGTTTATGGAGGATGGGCATTGGTTTTTGTTAGGTATTATAAATGTACAAGTTTCCTAAAGCTTATTAAATTTTGAAGCCATTACTTACAAATGAGACATTTACTAATTTTAAGTGTAAAATAATTGAAGATTAGATCTGAAGATTAGTCACCAAGCAACTTTAAGAAGTGGCCCTCTTCTTCATTGCATTATAGTAATCTTTTACACAAAAGAAGAAAACTAAGGGTTTTCAATTTTACTCCTTGTTTTGCTTATTTAATTCATTGTAAGCCCCCTAAAGGCTCATTCTAACAAACAAGAATATGATACTAGGCTGGGCACGGTGGCTCACGCCTGTAATCCGAGCACTTTGGGAGACCGAGGCAGGCAGATCACAAGGTCAGGAGATCAAGACCATCCTGGCTAACACAGTGAAACCCCGTCTCTACTAAAAAATACAAAAAAAAAAAAAAAAAAAAAAAAGCTGGGCGTGGTGGCAGGCGCCTGTAGTCCCAGCTACTCGGGAGGCTGAGGTGAGAGAATGGCATGAACCCGGGAGGCAGAGCTTGCAGTGAGCCGAGATCACGCCACTGCACTCCAGCCTGGGCAACAGGGTGAGACTCCATCTCAAAAAAAAAAAAAAAAAAAAGATATTAATATTACTGGTTGAGCAAATATTTATTGACCCTCCATCCCATATGCCAAGCACCATTTTAGATGCTGAAGATACAGCATTGAACAAATGCAGAGATATGTTTGCGTTGGTGGGACTCACATTTTAGTTGAATGAAAAAGTAAGTATATAGTATGTCAAATGGTGTGAAGGGAAAAGGTTTACAAAAAGGTGCTATTGAGTACAAAGGTGAGCAAATGAGCCATACAGATATCTGTAGGAAGAATATTCTAGTTAGAATAACAGGTACAAAGCTGTGAAGTGGAGTGCTCCTGTTTGTTCAAGGACTGCAAGGAGGCTATCATCGCTAGAGCAGAAGTGGGTTGGGGGAGCATTTTTGGAGACCATATCAGACAGATAATGGGAGATGGAGGGGCTTGGAGTGGATATCACAAAAGACTTTGGAGGTTACTGTAAGTGCTCTCGCTTTTACTCTGAGTCATGAAGTCATTGGAGAGATTTATGCAATGAGAGACTTGATTGGCTTTTCACCTAGGTTACTGAGGCTGATGCATTGAGAGTAGACTAAGGGAAGAGCAGGGAGGGGGAAGAAACAGAGACTAATTAGATTATTATAGTCCTCTAGACAAGAGACAACGTGACTTGGAACAGGATGGTAGCATTGGAGGTGGTGACAGGTGGTCAGATTATGGATATATTTTGAAGATGGAATCAACAGGATTAGCTGATGGATTGGTGGTATGCTGTGAGAGAAAGAGGAATCAAGGATGATACAACAAGGTTTTTGCTCTAGGGGCAGGCACCTGGAGAGATGGAGTTACTGCAATGAGGAAGATCTGGAAAAGAACAAATTTAGTTGTTGTGGTGAGCAAGGGTGATCAAGTTTGGTTTTGGAAACTTTTAAGTCTGAGATGTCTGCTAGATGGTCTATATTTTATAAGATCGTCTGAGATCATCAGAACAAAGCACAAGGCTGCTCCGAATTCTGGCCAGTAAAGTAGGAAGAAAACTGAATGAACTGGAAACCAATTTTTAAAAAGTGTTCAAATTCTCATGAGTGTGGTGACCAACTGAAGAACATGTTTTAGGGTGGAGGAAGTGACCCATCCAGCCTAATACCTCAGAAAGGTAAGGTCAGACAGACTGAGAATTGGTCATTGGAGTTAGCAACACAGAGGTTATTGGTGACCCTGACAAGTACAGTTTCTGTGGAGTTTGAGAACAGTCAGGACTTTGAAAGCACAAATATGGATAAGTCTTGAAGATCTCTTGGTATAAAGGGGGACAGAAAAATGAGGAAATTATTGTCAAGTTATTTGATCATCTAAGTAAACCGACCAAGACCAGAAAAGTTAGTTATTGAGATGTATTTTTTTCAGTTTTTTGCATCTGCTGGTAAATTTGAATGTGGTTGTACTGTTTAGAATGCATGGCATTATTATGGAAACCTAACAGGTTTTTTGTTTTTTGCCTTTCCCTGCTTTTAAAATTGCATGTTCTTGACTCAATATCTTTTAAGATACTCCTTTTACATATTCAGTCTACTTATGTGTGTGTTTTTATAAATATATGGCTTATAATAGTTACCATTTTTGAATCGTGGCATGCTTAATATTAAGTAAGATAAAGCTTGTAGGAATTGCTTTTAACAATATTTTGAAAAAATAATAACAAGCATAGTAAAATTAAAGTATCCATCAATAGCAGCAAAGCAACAAATTTTACAAATGTGTTTATGGAATTATATATATATGTAAAATAGTTTTAATCTGTAGAAATTTTGAGTTGTTCTCTTGGTTATAGATTATTTGAAACTGAGTGATTGTACACTTTTGACCTGTTCAAGAACTCTGAATTTTATATACCTTGCAAGACTCTTTCAGCCATCGAATACAAATTACACAGAATTTATTACTGAGAATTTGTAGACTTAAGACTACATTGAAAACAAATATTACATTTTTAAATGTGAGGAAACTTCTGCTTAATTGGATTGTTTTTATTCCCACAGGCCTTGTCTGGTTTTAGACAGATTCATGTTATAGATATGGACACTATAGATGTTTCCAATCTAAATAGGCAGTTTTTATTTAGGTAAGTTTTAATATCTTAGCAATTTTCTTTTTTTAAGCTCTGATAATCATTTGAACTTGTACATTGCAGTTTAATAATTTTTAAAAATGACTTGAGAGGATAATACTAATTTTATTTTTAAAAACAGAAACTACCACTCCCATTTTAGGTAAAGTTTTGTAAGAAAATTTCGGGCATCTTGGTGATAGTAGTTATGTAAACAAATACATGTTTTTGTTTTTTCGAAGAAGTCTCCTTCCAAAGGTTTATGTGATTTTTGGGAATATCCTCAGGTTAACTGTGCTCTGAAGAAAGGAAAGAACGGTAGCTCTTCCTCCAGTTCATGTCAGAAAAGAATACTCGCTGGAGTATTAGGCCCTAGTGAGAGAGTGGCCGGGATTTGTGAGCCAAGGTTTGAATGGTGACTGGAGCAATAAAGTTGGGAAAAAGTTTGAGCTTTTCCTACAAGGGGAAAGAAAATGGAAAGTCGAGGAGAGAAAAACCAGAACCAATTGGAATGGAACAAAGAGGGATGGTTACCTTAGGCATATATGGAATACAGAGGACATCAAGGAGAGATTTGTTAAAGATGAGTTTAAGAACAGAAGTAGAGGCCAGGCATGGTGGCTTACGCCTGTAATCCCAACACTGGGAGGCTGAGGTGAGAAGATTGCTTGAGCCCAAGAGATCCAGACCAGCCTGGGCAACAAAGGGAGACTTCGTCTCTACAAAAAAATTAAAAAATTAGCCGGGTGTGGTGGTGTGCACCTGTGGTCCCCGCTGCATGGGAAGCTGAGGTAGGAGGATCGTTTGAGCCCAGGATCTCAAGGCTGCAGTGAACTGTGTTCATGCCACTGTACTCCAGCCTGGGCAACAGAACGAGACCCTGTCTCAAAAACAAAAACAAAAAAACCAGAAAAACAAAAACTGAAGTAGGCCATGTATCCAGACATGAAGAAATGTTCATTTATGAATTTAGTATGTAATATTGAGGGGTTTGAGTAGCTTAGGTAAAAGTGTGTATTTGTTAGTCAAAGATACACAGAGATAAGGACTTTTTTTTCTCTCTCTCTAGTTAGTAAGTTTGCATCTGTTACTGACAGTGCTCAAATTGTTCTGGGTATATAAGATAAAGTTGAGCTAGCAAAAAAGGTAACATTAAATTTTTGGATAGGCATAAAACCTCTACATTATCTTTGTGGAAGATCTTAATGGGACTGAAGTATGGATTAAAATAAGTTAATGAAGTATTGTAATTGCAGTGTGACCTTTATGTTTAACTTTTAAGCTTTATTTTTTGTTTATTTTTTAGCCCTTGAAATTTCCCTTCTCTATAGCAAAGTTTGTGGGCTCTGTCCAGCTTGTCAAATTTTGAGTTGTGAATGCTCTGAAAAAGATATCACTGAATTGATTTGTTATTGATACAGGCCATACCCTTTAATTTGTGGCTAAAATGGTTGAAGATGGTAATAATGATATGTAGCAAATACTTCTAAACTATCCATATTATTCCATTTAATCTCAGCAACCTCAGGGTAGATTCTTGTGTTCAAGGTTAAATAATTTGGGCAGAGTGTCCTGCAAGGATGATGTGTGTGAAAGGCCATTTTATTGAGGTGGAGCAATTTGATTGTTTCATCCTGGAATGCTAAATTAACAAACAGTTCCCAGAAACCATCTAGGAGTTCTTTTGTTTGGGATCTGCTGTAAAAGCACATAGAATATATTACTTAAAACAATCTTAGAAGTCTACTTTATCCCTTTTACATACCTAAAGAGCTTTCTGTGTGCGGAGCCATTGAATGCAATATTGAAATTAAGTTCTTTGATTTATAACAGGGCCTTTTTTATGTAAGTTAGTACAAAGTGAAGATAAAACATTTACCAAAAGTTTCTAATCAAAAAAGAACAGTGCTTTATTGGAGAGAAGAAAAATTGGCCTGGCATGGTGGCTCATGCCTGTAATCACAGCACATTGGGAGGCTAAGGTGGGCGGATCACTTGAGGTCAGAATTTAGAGACCAGCCCGGCCAACATGGTGAAACCCTGTGTCTACTAAAAATACAAAAATTAGCCAGGCATAGTGACTCATGTCCGTAGTCCCAGCTATACTCTGGAGGCTGAGACAGGAGAATTGCTTGAATCTGGGAGGCAGAGGTTACAGTGAGCCGAGATTGTGCCACTGCACTCCAGCCTGGGTGACAGAGCGAGACTCTGTCTCAAAAAAAAAGAAAAGAAAATAAAAGAAAGATTGACATGCTAAAGTGTTTTTCTTTGACATTTCAGATTTTTTTCTAATAAGCACACGATTTATTATTTTCATTTATTTGAAAAGTATTTACTGTGTGCTAGATATGAAGAGAGTAAGAACATAGTCACTTTCATCCAAATAATAGTCTTGTGGGTATGATAGATGTGTATATAACAAATATGTTATGAAAAAAGTAATAATGTTCTTATTATATACATGGAATGATTTCTCTGAGGAGAATATGGAAATATTAGGAAAGAAAATACCATTTGTATAGAACTTAGAGGAGGAAATTCATATCCTTTCCTATCTATATGTGTGGTTATTGTTTAAGAGTGACCTTTTGAGGCTTTATATGTTCAGCTTCTTTGATGTAATAGTAACATTTGCAGTTTTAGCTGACACTTTTGGTATTATTCTTTCTTTAAAAACATGGTGCCGGGCATGGTGGCTCATGCCTGTAATCCCAGCACTTTGGGAGGCTGAGGCAGGCAGATCACCTGAGGTCAGGAGTTCGAGACCAGCCTGACCAACATGGCGAAACCCTCTCTCTACTAAAAATACAAAAACTAGCTGGTCATGGTGGCAGGCACCTGTAATCTCAGCTACCCGGAGGCTGAGGCATGAGAATTGCTTGAACCTGGGAAGCAGAGGTTGCAGTGAGCCGAGATTGCACCACTGCACTCCAGCCTCGGTGACACAGTGAGTGAGACGCCATCTCAAAAAGAAAAAAGAAAAAAACATGATTACAGCTTCTTTTTTTTTTTTTTTCCATTTTATATAGGGTCCAGTGAGATTTTTTTTTCTTTTTTTTTTTCATGCAGCTTCTTAGGGGACACAAAATTTGCTGCTTAATCAGCACACACAGGAAGAAGGGGATAAATGAAGGTTCTTGCATCCCAAGGATGAATCTTATTGTGTATATTTCAGCCAAGACCTGTGGAGTAACACCATAAGGTTCTGAGCTCTAAGAGTGGGATAATTTTTTACAGTGGAAAGTGGCCAGGAATCATAGCATTATTATGCTTTATCTGGGAGGAAGAACACTGTTCAGATTTTTACTTAATTAAAGCAATACTTAATTAGACATGTTAATTTGGACCATTAGCAAGGGTTGACATTTAAGGTTAAATGACCGTTTACCAAAAGTTATTACTGAAATCAAAATACTTAGGCAAAAATATTCCTTCTAAATTTCCTATAAGTAAACTTACTGTGAATTTACTTTTATGTTTGAAAATAAGTTATGTAGATCATATAGATTTATAATATGAATTATAATTTAAATATTTTTCCTGTAGGCCTAAAGATATTGGAAGACCTAAGGCTGAAGTTGCTGCAGAATTTCTAAATGACAGAGTTCCTAATTGCAATGTAGTTCCGTATCCTTTTGACAAAAAGAAAATTACTTAATTTTTAAAAGCTTTTTTCCTTTATTATAAGAGATATTTAACAGAGAATACAGATAAGCAAGAGGGAAAAAAATCAGCAGTAGTAACTTTATTACTGAGATAACTGCTGGTAACATTTTGCTATCTATTCTTCCAGTCTTTTCTGTATGGTTATATAAATATATTTTTGGCTCTGATTTTTAACTTAAGTTTATAAAGCCTGTTTCATCATCTACTTTATTTTGCATTATTGCCCTTAATTTCAGTATCAATTACATATCTCCTTTACTAGAGTGTAAATTCCTAGGCTGGATCCAATTAATCTTTGTTTCCTTATAGTAGCAGACAGAGTAGACAGTCAATATAGTATTAGCCAAATGGAAGGTACATCACAGTAAATTTATTTTTACAAGAAATATGTTTTTAAGAAGGAGTATTTACACTGTAGTTTGAATTTAGATCTGGAGAACTTTTGGCATTTTATAGAAAGTCAGAAAATGTGATTTCTATGTAGAAAGTCCCACAGAATACAAAATCAACATACCGGTGAACTTGTGAAAGTTAATGTAAAATACAATGCCATTTACAACTGCTTACAAAGAAAAATAAATACTTAGATGTAAACTACAAGATAAGTAAGAGATTTATATAGTGAAAAACTACAAAATGCTGATGAAAGAAATCAAAGAAAATCTAAATAAATGGAGAGATAGTCCATCTTCAAAGATTGGAAGATTAAATATAGTAAAGATGTCATTTCTCCCTAAATTTGTATACATATACACCATAGTTTCTATTAAAATCCCAGCAAAATTGTCAATATAGATGATCTTCTAAAATTTATATAGAAAAGCAAAGGAATACCTACTACAATTCTGAAAAAGAAAGTGGGAGGAACCACTATCCAAATTCTAGACTTATATAGCTATAGTAATCCAGACTCAGTGGCGTTACCAGAGGCATACATAGGTGACTAGAACAGAATAGGGAAGCCAGAAATAGCCCCATATAAGTATGGCCAATTTGTTTTTGATAAAGGTGCAAAACAGTTCAGTGGAAGAAACATAGTCTTCAACAAATCGTACTGGAGCAATTTCATATCCATAGTTAAAAGATGAATTTTGACCTAAACATACAAAATTAACTCAAAATGGATTATAGTTGTAAATATAAAATGAGCCAGGCATGGTGGCTTATGCCTGTAATCCCAGCACTTTGGGAGGAGGCCAAGGTGGGTGGATCACTTGAGGTCAGGAGTTCGAGACCAGCCTGTCCAACATGGTGAAACCCTGTCTCTACTAAGAATACAAAAATTAGCCGGGCACAGTGGCGTATGCCTGTAATTCTAGCTACTCAGGAGGCTGAGGTGGGAGAATCGCTTGACCCTGGGAGGCTGAGGTTGCAGTGAGCCGAAATTGCGCCACTGCACCCCAGCCTGGGTGACAGAGTGAGGTTCTATCTCAAAAAAAAAAAAAAAAAAAACAAAAAACCATAAAACGATAAAACTTTAGGGTTTGGTGGAGAGTGCTTAGGCCACGTCAAAATCAAGACCTGTAAAAGGTGGGGCATGGTGGTGCAGATCACTGAGGAAGCAGTGAGCTTTTATCATACCACTATAGAGTCCTGGCTGCTTGGGAGGCTAAGGTGGGAGGATTGCTTGAGACTAGGAGTTTGAGGCTATAGTAGGCTGTGGTCATACTGTGAATAGCCACTGCATTCCAGCCTCGGCAATGTAGTGAGACATCATCTCTAAAAAATTAAAATAATTTTTTGTAAAAGCATGAGCCATAAAAGGAAAAAATTGATACACTGAACTTCATCAAAATTAAAAACTTGCTCTGTGAAAGACCCTCTTAAAGGGATTAAGAAAAGCCACAGACTGGAGAATACTTGTAAAGCATCTGACAGAGGACTCATATCTAGAATATATAATGAACTCTTAAAAACTCAACAGTAAAACAAAAAAAAAAATTCAATTAGAAAATAGACAAAAGATAGGAAGAGATATTTTACTAAAAAGGATGACAAAAAGCACATGAAAAGATGTGTCACATCAAACTAAGACCACCATGAGCGATACTGTTACACAGCTATTAGACTAAAAAAAAAGCCAGTCTCAAAAGGTAATATACTGCATGATTCTATTTATATAATATTCTTGAAATTACAGAATTATAGAGATGGCTGGGTGTGGTGGTTCAGGCCTGTAATTCCAGCACTTTGGGAGGCTGAGGCGGGAAGATCACTTGAGCCTGGTTGTTTGAGACCAGCCTAGGCAACAAATGAGACCCTATTTCTGTAAAAACTAGAAAAATTACCTGGGCATGGTGGCACATGCCTGTAGTCCCAGCTACTTGGGAGGCTGAGGCAGGAAGATGAGTTAAGCCCAGGATGTGGAGGCTGCAGAGAGATCTATTGTGGTAGAATAGTTATGTGTGTTGCCTGGGGTGGTGGTTACACAAATCTATGTGTGTTTAAATGACAGAATTATAAACACGCATTGTACCAATGTTCTGTTCATGGTTTTGGTACTGTACTATAGTGAGATGTAACTGGGAAAGATGCATGGTAGCTACCTATACTATCCGTGCAACTTACTGTGAATCTATATTATTTCAAAATAAAGAGCTTAAAAATGCAAATACAGGCCCCTGTAGGGAAAAAGGAAGAATTGAGTTGGTGGGGGTGGGTTGGTTAGTGGGGGGCACTCAGTTTGTCTATCCCCATTATGTGGGTCTGGGAAACTTTGGGTATTTTCTAGAAATCCAGATTAGATTTCTTAGTCTGGCTCTTGGTTCCCTGATTGCCATTCCTCCACTGTTTGCTTTGTTTCTTTTTTGTCCTCTTTCTAGCTGTAGCTTCGGTCTCCTGCTTGCCTAGCATTCAAAGGGAATCGAGGTCTGAATGGCTGAGGGCTAGAATTGAAATTATTGTTCATAGCTTTATTTGTAGGGAAGAATTAAAAAACTAGAGGAAGCATGTATTGTCCCTTTTTTCTCTGTATTGCTTTTAAAAAATTTATAGTAGACTATTTATCTTAACTTTAGAGAAGTAGCATAATTTATAAATTATTAAACAATTGCTCCATTCATTAGAAAAATTAAAACAAGTTTTTCCACACATGTGCTATTAAAACATTAAGTGCTATATTGACTCACCCATAATCAGTTTTGAATGGGGTTTCTTTTTTAGCTTCCAGAGATGGGAAGACTGGCAATGGGGTTTGGTAGGGTAACTTGAAAACTGAGTTAAATGAGAAAGGTAGAAAAAATTCGTACTTTGTCTCCTCCCCACAAAAAATAAAAACAGTAAAATCTTTACCAACTGAAAAAGCTGTTGAAATTTTCTGTATGTTAAAAAAATGAGCTTTGCAGTAACTCTTAAAATCACCTAGCAAAATGGGAACTATAATGTGCATCTTTCCTTCACTAAAACATTTATTGCATCTCTTCTTGATGCTGATGATTGAGGACACACATTCTGCTTTCCTGGGGCTTATGGTTTTATTATAAAAACCAAAGCAAAGTAGAAAGTATGCTTCCTACCAAGGGCATAAATATAATGATATAGGGGTTCAGGAATGAGAAAAAGTAAGTAGTTAGGGGAGGAATGGCAGAAAAGTTTTGTCAGAAAGGAGAGTTGTGTTCATTTAGTCAGATTCCTTGAATTCCACTGATGTGAACATTGATTACTTACTTGTTTTAAATATACGTAGAGTGTGTTCCTTATGGCATTGTCAAATTCATTTTAGAAATTAAAACTTAGCTGCTTAAGTTCCTTTACTTGTATTCAGACATTTCAACAAGATTCAAGATTTTAACGACACTTTCTATCGACGTAAGTTTTTTACTTGAAATTAAATGCTCACCAGATTCTTAGAATTTTTTAATTGGTAGCTATTCGAATATTGCTAGCTATTTGAAGGCCATTTCTTCATTTGCTTTCCTCTCTCACTGTTGGCTTTTCAGTAATGTTGCTGATAGACTGAAAAGAGAATGCTAGTTTTAGCTGACATGACCAGCTACAATTTTCTATGCTGACCTGAATGAGAGTTCACTCAAGGAATAGGAGCTCTGAGAACGTATGTGGGATTACAGTAAAAAGTGCTTGTGGTTTTTTTGTTTGTTTCTTAGAAAGTGCAGATTGTTTTCTGCAAGTGCTTTTTTTTTATTAGTAAACTTTATTTTTTAGGGCAGTTTTATGTTCACAACAAAATTGAACAGAAAATTTTTGAAAACTTGGGTTCTCATAGAGCTTCCTGTTCCCACAAACACACAACCTTCCTAATCAACATCCTGCACCAGAGTGGTACATTTGTTGCAATTGATGAATCTACATTGAAAGATCATCATGCAACTACATATTTAAAAACTAAAGTTGCTTTTTTTTTTTGTAGAATTTCATATTATTGTATGTGGACTGGACTCTATCATCGCCAGAAGATGGATAAATGGCATGCTGGTAAAGACTTTAGTGTTGTTATAGTTCTCTGAAGTTCTTGCTGCTGTGCTTCACATCCCCAAAATTAGAATTGATATATTTTTGAAAAATGAGAGTTTAATTTTGAATTAAGTATATTTACTTCATTGTTTATTGCCAGTCATTGGTTTTCAGGTGAAGACACAAATTGTTATTATAATCCCTTGATTTGATACATTGGTATTGAATAGCACAACCGACTCATAGGATTACTTGAAAGCATACTTCTTCTTTTGAATTCTTATCCCCTTCTCCTTTAAAGCCCTTCAAATTGTTTTCCTAGATATCTCTTCTAAATTATGAAGATGGTGTCTTAGATCCAAGCTCCATTGTCCCTTTGATAGATGGGGGGACAGAAGGTTTTAAAGGAAATGCCCGGGTGATTCTGCCTGGAATGACTGCTTGTATCGAATGCACGCTGGAACTTTATCCACCACAGGTAATCAAAAAAGCACTTGCATTTCTTTTATAGTATCTTGGCATGGAGTTAGGGATTAATTATTAAGTCTAGTTAATATTTAGAATTTTTAATTAGAGGTAGCCGTATTTTAAAAATTACACTAAGAAGAAAGATAAAATATGAAATCCTGCTCTATTTGAGGAAAGATATGAACCGAGTACATTGTTTTGATACTATTCTGCTTTCATACTTTATTTGTATTTTTTTTGGGGGGGGGGTAGGTATCAAGTAGAATTACAAAGCTGTATATTGATGTCAAGCTGTAATCTATGTGGTTTTCACCTGTATTTATTTCAGGGAAATAAAGATACCAGGGGTAAGAATGATCTTTTCAAGGATGGGGCTTTTTGATTTACATACCCACTTTAAAGAACACTTGAAATTTTGAATAATAAATGTAAACAATTTTATGAGTATTCACTTGGGATTCACTTAACTCTGAACTTGCTTTTGTTTTGCTTTGTTTTATACTTAAATATTAGGTAAACATAACAAGGTGTTCATATTTGAGAATCTGTTCAGTATTTTTCTTCTCATAGTCTAACAAAGCTTAAATTTTATATACCTTGTAAACTTAGGGCAAACCTGTCTTCATAGGCAGGTCAGCCTAAGTGAAGTGACTCAGATAATCTATATTATAGTTTGAGAGGCATTTTTAATGATATACAATATTTTGAGTTGAAACAAATTGTATGAAATTGTTAAGAACTAGATCATAACTGGAAGTTGCATTTTAAAATAATTCATTTAAAATTCACTAAAAAGAACAAACTGTGGTTTTAGGTTAATTTTCCCATGTGCACCATTGCATCTATGCCCAGGCTACCAGAACACTGTATTGAGTATGTAAGGATGTTGCAGTGGCCTAAGGAGCAGCCTTTCGGAGGTAATAAACCTAATTTAATTATCTAGAATTACATAAAATACATATTTTTTCTATATTATTCCTTTGGACAATTTCATTAAAAACATATTGTTTTGTGATTACATATTCCTGTCTTTCTCTCTCTCTCCCTTTTTTTTAAACAGAAGGGGTTCCATTAGATGGAGATGATCCTGAACATATACAATGGATTTTCCAAAAATCCCTAGAGAGAGCATCACAATATAATATTAGGGGTGTTACATATAGACTCACTCAAGGTAAGTCAGCAAATTGTCATGAATTATGATGTTGGGATGACTTAGGGCTGGGATGCTTTCAGGAGAATAATTGATAAGTGAGTTTAGACAGTACCATCCACTTGAAGTTCAGTAAAGGTACCATGTAATTCATACTACTTATTAGCTAGGGGGAATTTAATAAAATTATTGAATCTTACTTACTTAGGCTGTAAGTCATCCAAGTCAAACTGTCCACTTTATCTTCCACTGAATTCGTCAGTCATCTCTTAGAGACAGTCTATTTCACATTTGGACAGGACTGTTAGACAAATATTCTATATATTGAACAGAAATTGTCTTCAGGCCGGCTGCAGTGGCTCATACCTGGAATCCTAGCACTTTGGGAGGCTGAGACAGGCAGATCACCTGAGGTCAGGAGTTCGAGACCAGTCTGACCAACATGGCAAAACCCCGTCTCTACTAAAACTACAAAATTAGCTGGGTGTGGTGGCGCATGCCTGTAATCCCAGCTACTCAGGAAGCTGAGGCAGAAGAATCACTTGAACCCAGGAGGCTGAGGTTGCAGTGAGCCTGAGATTGCGCCACTGCTTTCCAGCCTGGGCAACAAAAGCAAAACTTCGTCTCAAAATAGAAATCATCTTCAGTTTGGTCTGACTGTTGTCCCAGTACCGTATACAATCTAATTCCCTTTTAAGTAATAGCTTTTAACATATTGAGGACAGTGATCACATCCTTTGCAAATTTTTATCAGTGCCATAAACCTCCCTAGTTAGTTCCTTTAACCCTGTATTAGTTCATTTTGCTTTGCTATAAAGGAATATCTGAAACTGGGTAATTTATTCAGGAAAGAGGTTTATTTGGCTCATGGTTCTGCAGGCTGTGTGAGCATGGCAAAAGCATCTGCTTGGCTTCTGGTGAGACCTCAGGAAGCTTTTACTCATGGTGAAAGCTAAGGGTGATGGCAAGGCATGTCATATGACAAGAGAGGGAGCAAGAGGGAGAGGAGGGAATACCAGGCTTCTTTGAATAACCAGCTCTTGCATGAACTTAATATCGCAGGGAGGGCACCAAGCCATGCATGTGGGATCTGCTCTAACGGTCCAAACACCTCCCACTAGGCCCCACCTCCAACACTGGGGATCACATTTCAGTATGAGATTTGAGGGGACAAATATCCAAACTATATCCAACCCTTGGATACGTTGTACAGCTTCAGGTTCTCATGTTGTTTTTCTGTAACCATATTCCAGCTATCCATATTGGTTAACTGGAATATAGTTAGAGAAAACAACTTTTCCTAATTGTTCAGGGCAACATGCATCATTATGGGACTGGTCTTACTTTAGATAATAGATTTCCGATAACTGATGCAGTCTTAAAGGAGAGCAGGTATTTATGTTGTTGTTGTTTTTTTGTTTACATTGATGCTATACTTTCGATTCTTTGATGTTACTAGCCACTGAAAGCTGGATGTTTTGTCCACATATGCAATTGCTAAGCCACATCTGCCTATTATAAACTTGGCAGTTTGGGGAGTGTCTTTTTTTTTTTTTTTTTTTTTTCTTAATATCTAAGTATAGGTCCTTACAAATGTATTCTTAAAATTCAACCTGTTTTTCTCTCTTTATATGTATTCTGCCAACTTACCTGGTGTTTCTAGCTTCATTTCACCTGTTTTGATAATTATATCCTTTATTTCTTTTTCAAATAATTGATTAAAATTTTTAATAAGACTGAACTGTCTGAGAACAGACATCTGAATCACACTTCTGGCCAGGCCCTTTTAGGTTTATCTCATTCTGTTCATCAGACCTTCTTGGGTACTTTGTATTTCTTTATCTTGTTCACAAGGATGTCATGAAAAACCTTTCCAGATCCTCTACTGAAGCCTAGGTATGCTATCTTTTGCATTTTCCTGAGTTGCTAAGTTAGTCATAGTAGCCAAATGAGGCTACTACAACATGATTTGTCTAGTAACCAGTCATGCTCAATGGTAGTGATCAATGTTTCCAATCTAGTTACAGTTTCCTTTTTTAGAATTTTGCCCAAGATCATTACCAAGTTCACCAGAATGAGCTTTGTCTTCTTTTTGAAAATCTGCCATTTCTCTCCTGTGATTATTTCCTTACATTTACTGATCTAGTAATGTCATTTTAAAATTCCATTTATACTTACTCCTTGTTGCCCTCTGCATTCTCCCTACACTGACCTGCTTTATGTTTCTTGAACACACCAAGTTCTTTTGTACCTTAGAGCTTTAATACTCCCGAGTTCCTACACCGGGGATGCTGTTTCCTTGGATCCCCTCAGGCTGGCTCCTCATCTCTTAGGTGTCTGCTTAACCAGTTTTCCTAATCATTCAACCTAAAATGACTTCTGAGCCATTCACCATTCTATTTTTTTGTTAATTGCTCAGAACTGATTAATGGTAGCCTCATTCTCCTATGCAAAGAATATTTCACACTTACACTATCTTACATCCTTGCCCCAGGACCAGGACCATTGCCATTGCTGTTTACAAACAGCTTTTTCCTCAGGTCATTGCATGGCTGGATCTTTCTCGTGGCTTAGGTTTCAGCTCAAGTTATCATCTCTGCAAGGAGGCCTTCCCTGACCATTCTCTCTAATGGACTGCATCCATCATTCTCACTCTAACACATACCTCATTTTCTTCATAGAACTCTTCAATATCTGAGGTGTTCCAAGTATTTACTTTTGTGTTATCTCCCCTATCAAAATGAAATCACTATACGAGCAGATACTTTTCTTCACTGCTACTATGTACAACACCTAGAACAGTGTCTGGAGCATGTGTTACACATATTTGCTAATTGTTAGAATTAACAGATGAATTCAGTGTGTTCTAATCAGGAACTGTAAACTCCCCATTTTAATATGTAGTCTCATCCATCCTTCTTTACCTTTTACCAGGGCTTGGTGTGTACTTTCTAGGCTGATGAATGAGGGCCTCAACAAGGAGTACAGAAGGAGAATTGGAAGTGAAGTTGCACAAGCCAGTGATTCTATCTAGTCTATGATTTTTCCCCTTGTTCTCAGTATAACGGAAAGTTGCCTTTCTGCCCACTCTAGCTTTTTTTGTTCGAAGGGCAGGGTTATGGGTGGCAGGGGTTGGAGAAAGAGGGGAGTCCTTATCATTTTGGCAATGTTCTTACTGTGCAGTGTCTCTTACACTCTTCACGGTTTGTGACTACCACTTCCTCCTTTCAGTACGTGCTGCTATATGTGGTTCACTGGAGAGCTTCCAGTTTAACCATCATGCAGTTTATCTCTTTTTAAATTTCCTCTTCTCCAAAACTATAGAGAATCATATGGTCACAGTCAACTTTTTAAAAAAGCTTTCCAGCCTTCGTAACTGTCTTTCTTTCATGTCTTCTTAGCTACTTGCCGTTTTTCCTTAAGTTTTTGACATCTGCCTATACTTGGAGTCTTGGGAACACATCTTACAGTGTTTTCTCACACTCTGAGATAAAATGGCTACTTTTTCTTGAAGTTTTTGTCTTCTAAAATGAACAATTAAAATATAGTTATAAAATGGATTATTTATTTTGTACTTTTAAAAAATGGTTTAAGGTGGGGGCTTTGTTTATTCCTAATATGTGAATAATACTGATGTGAAAAATGTGAGTCCCAGCACTTTGGGAGGCCAAGGCGGGCGGATCACGAGGTCAGGAGATCGAGACCATCATGGCTAACACGGTGAAACCCCGTCTCTACTAAAAATACAAAAAATTAGCCGGGCGTGGTGGCGGGCCCCTGTAGTCCCAGCTACTTGGGAGGCTGAGGCAGGAGAATGGTGTGAACCCGGAAGGTGGAACTTGCAGTGAGCCGAGATCAGATCGCACTACTGCACTCCAGCCTGGGCGACAGAGCGAGACTCTGTCTCAAGAAAAAAAAAAAAAGAAAAATGTGGGGTTGAAGTGGAGAACTGTATTTAATATTTTGTGTAGCCTTGGTTGTAGAGTAAAAGATAATAAAGGGCAGCTTTTCTTTTTTTTTGAATGTTTGTGAATCAAGTGACTGAAGCTGTTACAGGAATAATTAGATAACACTTATTCTTCATGGTGTATCAGTTAATATCTGTATTCATATGCCATCCCCACCTCTTGCTAAGTATATAGCTGTGGATAAATTACTAAATTTCTCTCAGTCTCACTTTTCTTATGTTTAAAATCAGAGTAATTAACATGAAGATGTTATGAAAATTAAATAATATTTAGTCTTTACATTGTGCCTGGAACATAATAAATACTCTAAATTGTTAACTATTATGATGTTATGTTTCAGCTTTCTATAGTACTTACTTGAGAGAGTTTTCTTTGCTACTGTAGCTTAAGATTCTGAATTTACTACAAAATGATGGGGATGTGAAAGATTGTTTCATGGTTAAATTTATTTTCTGGCTTGAAAGTCTGAAAAATCAAGTTTTAGAAAATGGTATTTAATAATCATGCCTTCTAATTTAAGAGAACTCTTTTATTGTAAAGAAATGACCATATTTTAATTGATATATTTTTTCAGGGGTAGTAAAAAGAATCATTCCTGCAGTAGCTTCCACAAATGCAGTCGTTGCAGGTGAGGTAAAAAAGGCCATCACTTAGTTTATTTTGCTTCCTTTAGTTTTTGACGTTGCTGCAGCTTTTTCGTGTTGTAGGAATTTGATATCTTCTTGGATGGGTTGTGTAACTAAGCTGTCGAAAAAGAACCAGTTATTAGACTTTGCATATTTTTTGTCTTACATTATGTCTTAAGTTCTCTGCAGTAAAGAGACATTTTAGTTCCATTTGAAGCAGGCCGTTTATTAATCTGATAAACAAGAAAAACATGTAGTGTTACTCTATTACGTGAATCACACAAAACAAATATAAAATTTGTTACTTTCTCAGTTTTTAAAAATTGGAATATATATTTTTTAATGAAGAGCCAATGTAAATTTATCTGTTCTGATTTATAACTGACTTTTAACATGCCTAATTTCCATTGAGTTAAAGCACCTGTATTTTCTCCCCCCTTCAGCTGTGTGTGCCACTGAGGTTTTTAAAATAGCCACAAGGTAATAGGTTTCATTTTTAATATGCATGTAAATTTATGTTTTGACTTGGTTCAATTATATAAAGATGAACATTTTTTCATTACAGTGCATACATTCCCTTGAATAATTACTTGGTGTTCAATGATGTGGATGGGCTGTATACATACACATTTGAAGCAGAAAGAAAGGTTAGTAGTATTAAGAACACATGTTTGATCATGCATATTTTGATTTTTAAATATTATTGGTTAGAAATTTGAACAAAGTCACCCATACATTTTCTAACTTCCAGAACTCTACTTATTATATATCTTTTGCTTTATAGCCTGAAATAACTCTATAGCAAAGTAATTTAAAAGAAATGGTCTATTATGAAAAGCAGGCTTTAAAGCATAAAAATTTTTTTATAGGAAATATGCATGATTATAAAACAACCTGATTTTTATTTTATTGTTCATAAAGAGACTAGTATTGGTGCATGTGCTGCTGTAATTTGTTGTGTATTATGTGTATAGGAAAACTGCCCAGCTTGTAGCCAGCTTCCTCAAAATATTCAGTTTTCTCCATCAGCTAAACTACAGGAGGTTTTGGATTTTCTAACCAATAGTGCTTCTCTGTAAGTATTGTAGATTTTTGTTATGTTGTAAAAATCATTTTTGTGATTTTTGAAACCTTAAAAAAATTATCTTTTGATAAAAATTATGTTTGATACTTCTCTGTCATCATAATCTTTAGGCAAATGAAATCTCCAGCCATCACAGCCACCCTAGAGGGAAAAAATAGAACACTTTACTTACAGGTTATCAATGTGTATTTTTAATTTTTTTCAGAAAATTATATCAAGTTTTATTTTACTTTAATGTGTCTTACATTAAAGTAATTTTGTTTTCTAGTCGGTAACCTCTATTGAAGAACGAACAAGGCCAAATCTCTCCAAAACATTGAAAGGTATTTTAAATAAGGGTATTTACTAATCATTTTCTTTCTTTTCTCTCTTTTTGGTGAAAGTAATCAGTGCTTGTTCTAGATTTCCTCTTAATGCCTTATATATGGTCAGGTAATAATTACTTACAACTTTAGACATATTAATAGAATTAATTGCTCTTTTAGTAGAATATTTTAAAATCTCCAAGAAATCAAATATTACTTTGATTAAAGAGGATTGGATTTTGATGTTTTTCTAGACCATAATACTCCATAGTTTGTTTACATGTGTATTATCCTTTCTGTTGAGTTTTTTTTTGCTTGTATTATATTTTTTCTGTTTTAGAATTGGGGCTCGTTGATGGACAAGAACTGGCGGTTGCTGATGTCACCACCCCACAGACTGTACTATTCAAACTTCATTTTACTTCTTAAGGAAAATCTCCACATAATAGAAAACTCATGGAAATAATATACTTTGTGGATGCTAAGAAGTTTAATTGATGTCATTTTTAGCAATAGTGTTGCCGCGATTTGTCTTTTTTTATATAATGAACCACTCTTTTTTAACTTTGTAACTTTCCCTTGGAGACAGAATTTTGGTGTTGGTGCTTGTAAGCATTTTCATTAGTAATATGAGAAATGATACCTGGAGAGAGAGATTATGAGCAAATGTATTGCTTCTTTTAGAGGAGGAGGCATACAACCTCTTTTGTGTGAATTTTGTTATTATGGTCAAGGAATGCATTCCTAGTTATCATTTGAGCACCCAAATACACAAAAGGTGTCCCTTTAAGGAAAATAAAGAATTAAGTTTTAAATAACATTACATTTTACAATCTGACATCTGGAGTATATTGAACATAGGCTATTTCTTGATATAATACTCATTTAATTGTGGCCATCCAAATGAATATTATTGCAGAATTTATCTTGTCCATAATAATTTGTAAATGGTGTTATAGCTGAATACCTGTGCATGAAAATGGGCAATATTTTCATCTGTTTACTTGTAGTGCCATAGAGGCCAATATGCACAATAGTAACTAATGCCAAGACATGGCTGTTTAAAAAATTTAATGTTCAAACAGTTATCACTGATGCTTTTGCACTATTTATTAATAAAATCATATATTGTGTACTTTCACTGAAGTTTTTAAAAGTACGTTAAGGGTAATCAGTAGTTCCATGGTAATATAGGAATAATTTTTAAATGTGTAGCAGAATTATATCAAATTTTTATTGCACTTAAATTAATACTTTTGCTACAGCAATTTCTATAGTAAAAATTTACTGGTTTAATTTAACTTGCTGTATCAGTATAATTTTTTTTTTTTTTTTGAGACAGAGTTTCGTTCTTGTTGCCCAGGCTGGAGTGTGATGGTGCAACCTCAGCTCACTGCAACCTCTGCCTCCCCGGTTCAGGCAATTCTCCTGACTCAGCCTCCTGAGTAACTGGGATTACAGGCGCCTGCCACCACGCACAGCTAATTTTTTGTATTTTTAGTAGGGACAGGGTTTCACCACGTTGGCCAGGCTGGTCTCAAAGTCCTGACCTCAGGTGATCCACCCCCCTCAGCTTCCCAGAGTGCTGGGATTACAGGCATGAGCCACCATGCCTGACCATGTTTTTGTTTCTTTTAAGTGAATAAAACTTCAAACAAACTTAAGTACAAATAGTAAAAAAGTAGATGCTAGTATTTTAATATGAGAACATGTATGTGTTCTCATTCTTTGTTTTTGACTTAGATATGGCAGTTTTCTGTTCAAATGTTTTTTGGTTACTTATGTGTCACTGAATTAAGTTTTCAGTAATCTTTCTAGCTACATATTGACACATAAGTTTTATTATAAAACCATACGGAATAAATTTGTAAGCTCTACCTGAAAAGTTACAGATGTAGCTTACAATTTTGAAAGTGAAGGAACTAAAATTTAGCACCATATAGGTGCTATAATAATTCTCAAAGTAGCATTGTAAGAAGGTGACTCTCTCCATCTGAGAGCTGAATAAATAGTTTTAGATGGTTTAGGTAGGTCATTTAGCCAAAGCTGTACAATTAGAAGTCTTGGAACTGTAATTGTACCGCTAATTTCAACCCGAATCTGACCCAAATCTCCTCTGCAGACTACTTAGCTGTTTGAAAGTACTTGAGTTACTTAGTACTACTTGTGTACACGACTAAATTGTTAGTTTTAACATGCAAATTTTTATTGTAGTTAGATAAAATTATTGGAAGATGATTATGACTTCTTAAGGGGTTCAATCTGATTTTTTAAAAGAAAAATAATTCTTTTTTGCGGAGTTCCTTGCAGTGGGGTAAAATATTCAAATATGGGAGGCAGGCATATAAGGTAAATAATCACAGCAGGGAGGGTGTAATAAGATGAGTGATAGGGGTCTGTGGCAAACTGGAGTGAGTGAAAATTATTTGGTGACCACTCTAGCTCACTATTCCCATGCTTGGTATTCATATTTTTCAAAAGCAGCTGGAAATCCACATTTTTGAATGAAATCTGGCTTTTAGATAGGATTTTGTCTTTAACTTGGGCCCAAACCAAATATAGCTGTAGACTGGATTAGGAAGGCCACCAATTTAAGGTATTTTCCCATGTCCAAATGTTTGAAGAGAAGGCACACAGAAAAGGTTATATTTTAAGTAATATGCACAGTGCACATTGTTAGGATAACAGCTTTAGTGCTTCCTAGGTGTCTTAGTCCATTTGGACTGCTGTAACAAATTGCCATAAACTGGGTGGCTTATAAGCAGCAGCAATTTGTTTCTTAACAGTTCTAGAGGCTGAGAAGTTCAAGATAAGGAGCCGGCAGATTTGGTGTCTGGTGAGGGCTGCTATTCTGGCTTAGAGTTGGTGCCTTCTTGCTGTGAGCTCCCTTGGGGCTCTCTTATAAGGGCACTAATCCCATTCCTGAGGGCTCCATCCTCATCATCTAATCGTCTCCTAAAGGCTCCCCTTAATACTGTCCCATTGGAGATTAGGTTTCAACATAGGAATTTGCGCAGGGGACACCGACAGACCACAGTATTAAGGGTATTTTGACTGCAGCAATGAGTTTACTACTATTTTGAGAGAGAGGTTGTGCCTTATGCACCATGTATTCCACGGGTTGGACACAGTGTTCATACGTGATCCTGTCTTTTAGGCAAGCCCAAACAAGTGTTTCTCCTTATAATACCAAGTTAATACAGAGTTTATTAAATATTTGAGACAAAGGGCTAAGAGAAGTGTGAGGCCCAAATTTCCCTTTGCAGTTATTGCTGGCAAGGTGCAAGCTTTTAGCACGTGAACTATTTTCCTGGAAAGCACACACATGAAAACTTGAATATTCCTTCCGGGGAAATCGACCTCTTGGTAGCCATAGCTTCCCATTCGCTAAGAACGGCTGTAAGCACGAAATCGGTATCAATAGAAACCCTTCCGCGTTCCTCGGTAACTAACGGCAACCCTGCGCTCCCGGACGTGACGTCAACGTTCTTGTCTTCTGTTCTTCCGTCTGTCGACCGAACTCTGGGCTCGTAGATTTGGTTGCTGTGTACGTGGAAGAAGCAGGCGCATGCGCACACGGGCCCCTTCGTCTCAGCTGTGCGGGAACGGCCGAGGGTAACATCACAGGCTTGCGGGAGGCTGTCGGGGTCATGGCCACACGCTGACAGAAACAGCCGAGTGGAAAAGGGGAGCGAAGCCGTTCCTCTGCACCCTTCGCCAGGCCTGAGGCCTTCCCGCTTGGTGCTGCCGCCGCCACTGCCGGCTGAGGAGGGGCGATGAGTTGGTTCAACGCCTCCCAGCTCTCCAGCTTCGCTAAGCAGGCCCTGTCCCAGGCCCAGAAGTCCATTGACAGGGTTCTGGACATCCAGGAAGAGGAGCCGAGCATCTGGGCCGAGACCATTCCGTATGGAGAGCCGGGTAAGAGACAGAGGAGCGGGGTTGCTGGCTCCCGGAGGCTGCTGTTCTCTTGATGCAGGCAGGTTAAGTGGTGTAGAGAGGGGTCTTTCCTTGCTGAGAGAGTTTTCGGGAAGTAATTTCTCCCCGGCCCGTTCCCTAATGCTGCTGCAGCCTCCAAGTCGGTCTTTGCCGTTTTCCTGAGAGAAAACCCAACTCCAGGTTCCCCCTTGTCTTTGGTCCTGGGTGCGAGGCTTGTGGACTTCGATGACAGGGGACTTGGTTGGTTGGTCTTGCCCTCAAGCTCTCCCTCGACGCAGCTTCCAAGCACAACCTTCCCGAACCTGAACCTCGAATTGCTTCGCGTGTCGGGCACTATTGGGATCCAAGATCTGAAGTACGTAAATCATCAGGGAAGGGAAGAACAATCGCTAACATTCAGTGAACATTTCGCTCTTGGTAGCGCGTAATGTGGTTTTATGTTGTTGTTGAGACGGAGTCTCACTCCGTCGCCCAGGCTGGAGTGCAGTGGCGCGATCTCGGCTCACTGCAACCTCCGCCTCCCAGGTTCTAGCGATTCTCCTGCCCCAGCCTCCCGAGTAGCTGGGATTACAGGCGCCCACCACCACGCCCGGCTAATTTTTGTATTTTTAGTAGGTACGGAGTTTCACTATGTTGGCCAGGCTGGTCGAACTCCTGACTTAAGGCGATCCACCCGCCTCAGCCTCCTAAAGTGGTGGGATTACAGGCGCGGAGCCTGTAGTGTGCTTTTTTATGGCCTTCTCATCTTCAGAACAACTCCCAGAGAGAGCTTGGTTTATATCCGTGTTTTACATAAGAGGAAAATTAGGCCCAGAATGGCCAAGTAACTTGCTCTAGGTCACACGGCGGATGAGGATTAGAATGTGCCGGAGGTATTACCCGGGGAATGTGTGACCCAAGATTTCTGGATTGTATCACATTTTACTTCTGAATAGCCAGGGCCCTCTTTGCAGTTTCATTGAGCATAATCTTTCAGGGATCTTCATTCAGTTGCTTTTGACTCTTAAGTCTAAGGAACAGTTCAGCATTTGATGTGTGGGGTAAAGATTTGCAGGTGTTGGGGGATGTGAACCTTTGTCTGAAAAAGGAAAAGAGATGTACTTGACTACTCCTTTCTGGTTTCTATTCTTAATTTTACATCATTGAAAAGTCAGGACCTAAATTTGAGGAACCTCAGTTTAAGATATTTTGGTCCATGTGTGTATGTCATGATCCTCTTTACTTTTTACAAGATGTCATATAACCTTGCTGGAGTAACTCTGTTTTTTCATATGTGCCCCAGTTAATTAGAATTACTAAACTTTAGATAAGATAGAATATAGGTTTTATATATAAGGATATTTGTTTTCGGAAAATGACCATAGTCTTCAGAATGGTATAATTTAGATGGATGCCAGATAACCCTGGGATTATATAAAGTATTCTCCGAGAGGCAAAATTAATTCCTGTCATCTTTTGAATGTATTTAAATTAATCAGACATAATCTTGGTTGTTCATTTGCATATTTAATTTTGATTTTCTCTGGTTTGGATATTGTGCAAATAGATGTGTAGAACTATGCCTCCAAACTGAAGTTTTCTACATACTTTTCATCCTAACTGCCTTTGAAGTCATATATATATTTACATATATATATATATTTGGTTTTTTTTTTTGAGACACAGTCTCACTCTGTCATCCAGGCTGGAGTGCAGTGACGCCATCTCTGTTCACTGCAGATTCTGTCTCCTGGGCTCAAGTGATTCTCCTGCCTCAACCTCCCGAGTAGCTGGGATTACAGGCTTGCGCCACCACTCCTGGCTAATTTTTGTAATTTTAGTAGAGACAGGGTTTTACCACGTTGGCCAGGCTAGTCTTGAACTCCTGACTTCCGGTGGTCCACCCGCCTCGGCCTCCCAAAGTGCTGAGATTACAAGCGTGAGCCACTGCGCCTGGCCTGAAGTCATATTAGAGGATAGATTCTACTATAAGGCTTGATAGTTTTTAGAAGCTTTTAGTTACTTGTGCTCTCTCCACCAACTTCTAATTGTGAATATTTTGTGAATATTTTGTTCAGCCACATTTTAATTTGAAAAAGAAAACATTTTTAAAGAAATGCTTTAAATACTTTAACGAATATACCATTTTTAAGATCCAGATTATGCCATTTTTAAAAATCAGGATTTTAGTAGTAGCTATTTGTATGACTGATATGATAATTACCTTTTTCCCCAAGAAAATAGTCATTTTCTTTGTAGTGCTTTTTTAAAAACCCTAGTGTCAACCACCTCTATGTCAAAGAGCAATAGTTCTTAAAAAAACACACATTTCTGAAATTTATAATGACCTTGTAATTTCTGACATAATTTAGAATTTGAGAACAAAACTTCCTCTTAGAGTGGGCTTGGAGAGTGGGATTTAGAGAATCAGCCTGTGATTAAGTGGATGAAAATGAATTTATCCTCTAGAACTTACCATTCCCATCAGTTTAATATGATCTTCGGGAAAGAACATTTGTCACCAATATCTTGGTTTGAGGCTTTTGTTGTTTTGTTTGTTTTCGAGACAGGTTCTCGATCTGTCACCCAGGCTGGAGTGCAGTGGTTCGATCATGGCTCACTGCAGCTTCCACCTCCTGGGCTCAGACGATCCTCCCACCTCAGCCTCCTGAGTAGCTGGGACCACATATGTGGGCCACCAGGCCCAGCTAATTAAAAAAATTTTTTTGTAGGGACAGGGGTCTCACTACGTTGCCCAGGCTTGTCTCGAACTCCTGGACTCAAATGACTCTTCTAGTGTTGGGATTATAGGTGTGAACCTCCATACCCACTAAGTTCAGTTTTTGAGTGTTGCCCTTTGTCTAGCTCATAACTATATTACTGATATTACAAGTAAAAATTAATATGAAACTGACTGAATAGGTAGGGTCATTTTTCTGTGACTGCACATGGCCCTACCTATTCAGTTAGTTCCATATTAGTTTATTTCATATTGATAAGTAAAGCCTGTTATTATGAGATGAATCATAGGTATCTTGGACTTACTGTGGGTTATAAAACATATACTGTTACTTCCTTAATTTGTTGTAGGGAGGAATAACATACTCGCATCTGGTAGTCCAGGCCAGGCCCAGTCTTTTGTCTGTGCTCCTCCTTCCTCTCAGGTGGACCCTCACCAGTTTTCTTCTTTAAGTCCCAGTATTAACTTGGAAACTACTTAATGATGTAGTAAGCAAGGAGTTTAGCAGGTGCAAATTACAGGTATTTCATAGGGTATTTTTTTCTAAATTTATATTTATACTGATTTATAATGATGATTGAAATATTAATGTAACATATGTGTTCTTTTTTAATATTTACTTTTTTGTCAAAGGAATAAGTTCCCCTGTCAGTGGAGGATGGGATACTTCAACCTGGGGGTTGAAATCAAACACTGAACCTCAGAGTCCACCAATAGCCTCTCCTAAAGCAATCACAAAGCCAGTTCGGAGGACTGTGGTCGATGAATCTGAAAATTTCTTCAGTGCCTTTCTCTCGCCAACTGATGTCCAGACCATTCAGAAGAGTCCAGTGGTATCAAAACCTCCAGCAAAATCACAACGACCAGAAGAAGAAGTGAAAAGCAGCTTACATGAATCCTTGCACATTGGACAGTCAAGAATTCCTGAAACAACTGAGTCACAAGTAAAAGACTCTTCTTTGTGTGTTTCAGGGGAAACTCTGGCAGCAGGTACTTCATCACCTAAAACTGAAGGCAAGCATGAAGAAACTGTTAATAAAGAATCGGATATGAAGGTGCCAACTGTAAGTTTGAAAGTATCTGAAAGTGTAATTGATGTGAAAACGACTACGGAAAGTATATCTAATATGTCTACACAGTCTCTCACAGCAGAAACAAAGGACATAGCTTTAGAACCTAAGGAACAAAAACATGAAGACAGGCAGAGCAATACACCTTCTCCTCCTGTTAGTACCTTTTCATCAGGTACTTCTACCACCAGTGATATTGAAGTTTTAGATCATGAAAGTGTAATAAGTGAGAGCTCAGCGAGCTCGAGACAAGAGACTACAGATTCAAAATCAAGTCTTCACTTGATGCAGACATCTTTTCAGCTTCTCTCTGCATCTGCTTGTCCTGAATATAATCGTTTAGATGATTTCCAAAAACTCACTGAGAGTTGCTGTTCATCTGATGCTTTTGAAAGAATAGACTCATTTAGTGTACAGTCATTAGATAGCCGGAGTGTAAGTGAAATCAATTCAGATGATGAATTGTCAGGCAAGGGATATGCTTTAGTGCCTATTATAGTTAATTCTTCAACTCCAAAGTCTAAAACAGTTGAATCTGCTGAAGGAAAATCTGAAGAAGTAAATGAAACATTAGTTATACCCACTGAGGAAGCAGAAATGGAAGAAAGTGGACGAAGTGCAACTCCTGTTAACTGTGAACAGCCTGATATCTTGGTTTCTTCTACACCAATAAATGAAGGACAGACTGTGTTAGACAAGGTGGCTGAGCAGTGTGAACCTGCTGAAAGTCAGCCAGAAGCACTTTCTGAGAAGGAAGATGTTTGCAAGGTAACTCTAGTAAGTGGAAGAGATTTTTAGATGTGCTTTTCGGAGATTAAATCATTTGTTTTAAAAAATATTTTCATTGATGCGTAATAATTTATACAGATTTAAAAACACAGACATTTTGCCATTTCTGTGTAGCATTAAGTACCTTGAAGTTGAACAATTATTAATATAATTTGAAATTTCTCCAAGGCAATTATGGTAGAATAAGTTGATACTTCAATATAGTTAAGCATGAAAGTTTTCATTTTACATCTTTATTTTTGAGTCCTTATCACTTCAAAATTCTGTTATGCTTATTAGTATGTCAATTTGCAAAGGAATATTTTCTTACATTAACATGTATCTTCACCTCCTTTGCAGATAGATGTGCCAAAAAAACTAAATGTTTTGGTTTTTCTTGTATCAGAATTTGTTTTTGCATGTTTACATTATTTGTAGCAAATATTAAATGATAATTTAAGATTTTAATTATTGGTGCTTTTCTGTTATTAGTATTTTCATTCATATATAAGGAGTATATATCCTTATATTGCTTCAATTTGTTTTCTGCTTATGTTATTTTTGAAATCTATTGATAACTATATTTCACATGAACGAGAAAGAGAAATGTCTAAGGAACAAAAGCATTGCTTAGGAGTGACAGATTGCTTCTACCTAATACATGTGAAAGGAAAGTGATAAAAATTCTTTAAGTCCTAGTTTTGGTTTTTACTGTGATTTTTAGATATACAAATTGAGTTGGATCTGGTATCTTTTAATAGACTTCTGAGATGTAGGATGTCTTGAAGAAATGTCCTGTAAGTGCCATGTATTGAATTACTTAATTTTTTTAAAAAGTGCCAGATTCTGTTAATCAGGTTAAATATTCACAAACAAAATGCTGTGCAATAATATTTCAATTAGTAATAGCTATATACTGTAAGATATATAATAGGAGTTTGAATTCTTAGAAACCAGCACTAATTACTATCAGATGTTTTTGAATTTCAGTGTATTTAAGAAGGTAAGTGATTTCTAAGTTCATCTAAACCAAACTCAGGTAAGACTTTATTTTTTTGAGTCCAAAAAGGAGCCCTTCCTACTCTTTTTATACTCAAGTTTATCACCATTTGAGCAGGACTAAGGAATTAGACATTCCAAGCATTACTTTTGTTTAGCTTTATACTGATACATTATGGAGATTTAAAAATTCTTATGGGTTTTCTAAAATTACTTTTAGTGTGGATGGATGTATGTATGAATGAGACAGAGTCTCTCTCTATTGTCCAGGCTAGCGTGCAGTGGTGCGATCGCAGCTCACAGGGTCTCTCTCTGTTGCTCAGGCTGGTGTGCAGTGGTGCGATCATGGCTCACGGCAGCCTTGACCTCCTGGGCTCAAGCAGTCTTCCCACCTAATCCGCTCTAGTAGCTGGGACCATAGGCTCGCACCACGCCTGGCTATTTTTTTGATTTTTAGTAGAGATGAGGTCTCGCTATGCTGCCAGGCTGGTCTTGAACTCCTGGGCTCAAGCAGTCCTCCCATCTTGGCCTCCCAAAGTGCTGGGATTATAAGCATGAACCCGTGTCCAGCCCTACTTTTATTTTATTTTATTTATTTATTTTTTGAGATGGAGTCTCGCCCTGTCGCCCAGGCTAGTCTGCCTCCCAGGTTCAAGTGATTCTCCTGCCTCAGCCTCCCAAGTAGCTGGGACTACAGACGTGTGCTACCATGCCCGGCTAATTTTTGCATTTTTTGTACAGATGGGGTTTCACCATGTTGGTCAGGCTGGTCTTGAACTCCTGACCTCAAGTGATCTGCCCTCCTCAGCCTACCAAAGTGCTGGGATTACAGGCATGAGCCACCATGCCCGGCCTCTACTTTTATTTATTTATTTATTTATTTTTATTTTTTGAGATGGAGTTTTGCTCTTGTCACCCAGGCTGGAGTGCAAGATCATTGCATGATCTTGGCTCACTGCAACCTCCACCTCCTGGGTTCAAGTGATTCTCCAGCCTCAGCCTCCTGAGTAGCTGGGATTACAGGTGCCTGCCACCATGCCCAGCTAATTTTTGTATTTTCAGTAGAGACTGGGTTTCACCATGTTGGCCAGGCTGCTCTCAAATTCCTGACCTCAGGTGATCCACCCACCTCGGCCTCCCAAAGTGCTGGGATTACAGGCGTGAGCCACTGCTCCCGGCCTACTTTTATTTTTTAAATGCAATATATCATATTTTAAAAAGGGTATGTGTTTCGGGTAAAGAATAATACAGAAAACAGACCCTTGTGTATCCACAACCTAGCTAAGATATAGAGGCTTTAAATTTCCTCTTTGACCTCTTTTGATTGCATCCATCTCCCTTCTTCTTTTGGTGTATATGCACATTATTCCAGATTTTTGCTATTACCAGGAAGTTGCATTAAGTATTCTTATACATGTCGCCTAGTGCATTTATGCAAGAATTTTCTCCTCTAAGTTATACCTAAAAGTGAAATTTTCTATATCAAAGAGTATGTAGATCCCCAACTAGATATTGCCTAATTGTTTTCTCAAGTGGTTTCTCAGCTTAGACTCCCACTAGCTATTTGGTTGTACTTACTTTTACTCTCCTATCAGCTGCCTAAGAGTTCTTGTTCTGGATCTTCTGTGTTCCTAATACTGTTCTTGATTGTTTTTATGAGATAGAGCTATTTTCTTTGTTAGTGATACACCTGCATGTAAAAATGGTCTTTTTTAAAGCTAAGTGTTCTGACTTTTATGTATTCGCCTTATCCAGACAGTTGAATTTCTGAATGAAAAGCTGGAAAAAAGGGAAGCTCAGTTATTATCTCTTAGTAAGGAAAAAGCACTTCTAGAAGAAGCTTTTGATAACCTAAAAGAGTAAGTATTCTGCAAATGTGAATAATGTTACACATTTTCTGGAAGCCTGTATACTTTGTACATATTTAAGAATGTTTTTGAAATTAAAATGTTTTGTAATTTTATCATTATTGAAAGTTGTATAGCTTTCAATTATAAACCTAAAGATTACTTTTCTCTTCTAATTGTCTTTACCCTTTGCCATTGAAGAGAGTCATTTTGCAAAAACTGGAAAACTCTTTCCTTTCGTTTTTAGTCTTTTAGTATTAGAGATTTAAAACATGTATTTAAAGAAACACAGTTTTGCTATAAGGAGCTGATTGGGAAAATGTGACACAAGAAGATTCAGAATTGAAACATTGTATTTACTTTTCTCTTATTTTTGCATGTCAGATATTGGTGACGTTTTCTCTTTCTAACAGGTTTTCTTTGAGATGTTTTAAAATAAATTTAACAAGGGAAATTTCCTTTTTTTTTTTTTTTTAAAGTTAATAGGCCTAAAACTGTTCTGTTTTAGTAAGATATATGTCAGAGAAAAGTTATCTTCCTTTTGAGAATTGAACTCATGTATACCTTTGGGATATATAAACACCATCCTCATTCTCAAATATTATTTTAAATTTAGTGAAATGTTCAGAGTGAAAGAAGAAAGCAGTAGCATTTCTTCCTTGAAAGATGAGTTTACTCAAAGAATTGCAGAAGCAGAAAAGAAAGTTCAACTAGCCTGCAAAGAGAGAGATGCTGCTAAAAAGGTAAGTGAAATTTAAAGTAATATTAATTAAACTCTATAGAGACAGATTTTTGAGGAGTGCATTCATCATATTTTGATATTGGAAAAAAGAGAAGTAAGGTGAAAAGGATATCATCTATTAACATTTAAATTGTAGATTTTTGGCCAGGTGTGGTGGCTCATGCCTATAATCTCAGTACATTGGGAGGATGAAGTGGGTGGATCACTTGAGCCCAGGAGTTAGAGAGCAGCCTGGGTAACATGGTGAGACCCTGCCTCTACTAAAAAATACATAAAGTTAGCTGGTTATGCTGCTGTGCGCCTGTGGTCACAGCTACTCAGGAGGCCGAGGAGGGTGGATCGCTTGAGCCCAGGAGTTCAAGACCAGCCTGGGCAACATGGCGAGACCTCATCTCTACAAAAAATACAAAGATTAGCTGGCCATGGTGGTACATGCCTGTGGTCCCAACTACTCAGGAAGCTTAGGTTGGGAGGATCACCTGAGCCTGGGAGGTTGAGGCTGTGGTGAGTCGTGATTGTACCACTGCACTCCAGCCTGGGTAACAGAGTAAGACCCTGTCTCAAAAAATAAAAATAAAAATGAAAAGGAAAGTTAATTTATTCTCATTTATATTTTCATATTAACACTTGCTTGTATATCTGAATTTAGGTTTTGAATATCATTTTCAAAGTTGTTTTCTTAGTCTTAGTTAACCAAGGTAGTAGATTAACTGAACAAAACTTACAGATTCTTATGGCAAATGTGATTATGGACAGCTTCTTTGGATGGGGGAGAAATGAGAACTGTACTTAGAGTGAAAGTAATTCTTTACGGTATTCACAGATTTCTTTTTTATTAGGAAATCAAAAACATAAAAGAAGAACTTGCCACTAGATTAAATAGTAGTGAAACTGCAGACCTTTTGAAAGAGAAAGATGAGCAGATCCGAGGGTTAATGGAAGAAGGTGCGTATAGTATTTGGTTGACTATGAAAAATACTGTAAGAACAGGAAAAGTACTTGCCTCATAACTAGCTGATGCTTCCTAATTAAAAATACTGAAAGCAAGGAGGGTTTGGACGTAAACCATAGAAATAGGTGACAGTTTATGGAAGAATGAGGAGTAAGATATATTGAGACAGAGATATGTGTTTCTAGCTTTTGTTTTTTGGAAGTAAAAAGAAAAGTAAGTCCCTGTAAAATAGACAGAAATTTGTGCTGCCCTAAGAAAACTTTAAACAGGTCTTAAGAGCCTGTCATTTAAACCAAGACATTCAAAGTGTATAATTCTGGGATTTATGTAATATCTGAATACCTAGCTTGGGTACTGTATGATATTGTCTTTTTCTGGCATTTGATAGTGAATTTTTCATTGTATTAATTTTTAAATTATTAAGCACTTTTGTCTCTGAAAAGATTTAAAATAAACAGGGTTGGCTGAGTGCGGTGGCTTATGACTGTAATCTCAGCACTTTGGGAGGCAGAGGTGGGTGGATCATTTAAGGTCAGGAGTTCGAGACCAGCCTGGCCAACATGGTGAAACCCCGTCTCTACTAAAAATATAAAAATTAGCTGGGTGGTGGTGGTGCGTGCCTCTAATCCCAGCTACTCAGGAGGCTGAGGCAGGAGGATTGCTTGAGCCTGGGAGGTGGAGGTTGCAGTGAGCCAAGATCACGCCACTGTACTCCAGCCTGGGCGACAGAGTGAGACTTTGTCTCAAAAAAAAAAAAAATAAATAAATAAATAAAATAAAATTAATAGCATTACAGAAATTAAAGATCTATTCATGAAATAAATCATTACAAATGGATACTGAATTAATTTCTTCATGTAATATCCTGGGAGAGAGGAGGTTTTGGAAGAGGTGGTCAAGTGAATCTCTCTTTTTATTTCTCTTGTTAATTAAAGTTTTTGTAGTTATAAGAGTAGTACTTGCTACTTGTAGAAAGTTTTGAAGTTATAGGAAAGTATATGAGTAAAGAGGAAAAGCAGATTATAATCCAATATTATAAGGAACTATTAATTTTTTCTAGTTTGAATGTATTTTTTTAATGCATTTTTAAACATAGTTAAGATCATATATTTAATTTCCAATCTTCCTTCTCTTACATCTCTCTATGCCATTAGATGCTTTTTATCATTATTGGTGGCTGTATCAAAGTCCATTATAAGGGTATAACATAATATGTTTTACTGTTTCTAATGTTGTACATTTATTTTTATAATGTTAATATTACATTTAGTGGTAGGATGAATGTTTTTGTGCTTAAATCATTGAACTTAAGTGAATTTCCAGAGAAAGTGTAGCGTTTGAGAACAGATGGAAGCAGTCATTTCATTTGAAGGTTAGCTTTACCCAACTTTTTCATTTATTCAACTAATATTTATTGAACAGTTCGTATGTCAGATATTATGTTTGATACAATAATAAATATGACACTCTGTCCTTTAGGGGCTTAGTTTAGTGAGAGGGAAATATAGGAACACATAATTATAAAACACAATTCTAAGCACTAAAATAGAAAAATGAAGGAACTATTGTGTTATAATTATTTTCTCAAGATGTCTTGAAGTCATTAACTGCCTTGCCTTACAATATCAGAGACTGAGGGGAAGGCTAACTGCATGATTTTCTTATTTTAAAAGAATTATTTGAAATATTAATATCAAATGTTACTATTTTGTAATTTAGTAATTTTGTCAGAGAATGAACTGATGTCTTCTTTTGCTTAATGAACCTTTTTACAGAGAAAATAGAGCAATTTCACATGGGAGTATTTTATATTCACAGAGTATTTACATTTCACAAAAGGGTATTACATATTGTTTCCGTGTGCCCCAGAAAATTTTTTTTTTTTTTTTTTGAAACAGAGTCTCACTGGGTTGCCCAGGCTGGAGTACAGTGGTATGATCCCAGCTCACTGCAACCTCCACCTCCCAGGTTCAAGTGATTCTCCTGCCTCAGCCTCCCGAATAGCTGAGAATATAGGTACCCGCCACCACGCCTAGCTAGTTTTTGTATTTTTAGTAGAGATGGGGTTTCACCATGTTGGCCAGGTTGGTCTTGAACTCCTGACCTCTGGTGATCCGTCTGCTTCCCAAAAGTGCTGGGATTACAGGCATGAGCCACTGCACCCAGCCAGTATTTTTAAAACTTAAAGCTAAAGAGCTGTAAAACTCAAAGCTGAAAGCACACTACAATGAATACCTGATTACTTCATCACCTAGATTCATCAGGTGTTAACATCTTGCCACACCTCTTCCATATCTTTCTGCACATACATACACTACCCTTTTGTCAACTCATTTGAAAGGAGGTTACAAATACCATAACGTTCTGCTCCTAAATGCTTCAGTCTACATCTCCCAAGGGCAAGTACATTTTCCTTGACAAGTACATCATAGTCAAACCTAAGAAATCAGCATTAATTCAGAAGTGTAATCCGGCATATATTTTAATATTTATCCTAGTTGTCTCTAAAAGTATCTGTTATAGTTGATCATTTGTTCTGCCCCAGGATCCAAAATTTGCCGACTGCATTTGGTCGTTATGTCCTTTTAGTCTTCCATCAATCTAGGACAGTTCTCTCTTCTTTATGTCTTTGAGGACTCTGTAGAGTCCAGGGCAGTTGTCCCACAGGATGTCCCACCCATGTTTGGGAATTTGTTACTTTCTTCATGATTAGATTTAGATTAGATTTAGTTCAGATTTCTAGTAGGAAATATCTAGGTGATATTGAACACCTACATCACATCAGCAGGCACATATTGTCAGGCTGTACTACAATTGGTGATGCCAAAACTGAATGCTTAGTTAAGGAGTTGACTGCCAGATTTTTCTCTTTAAAATTAGTAGGTGATATAGGAGAGTGATTCTTTAAGACCGTGTCAATATCCAGTTTCCCAACAACCTTTTACCCAATAATTTTAACATTCATTGATGATTCCTGTCCAAATTAGTTGTAACATTGTGGGTTACAAAATTGTGATTTAAAAAAATTCTATTCTTTTATGTTACTGATTAGATAAAACATTCTATTGAGATTTTTAGGGAATAGTTATCATTTGAGTTTATACTTTTTTACCATCACCAGGAGAAAAACTTTCAAAACAGCAGCTGCATAATTCTAACATCATCAAGAAATTAAGAGCTAAAGACAAGGAGAATGAAAATATGGTTGCAAAGCTGAACAAAAAAGTTAAAGAGCTAGAAGAGGAGTTGCAGCATTTGAAACAGGTGAATAGTAATCATAATTCTCTACATATATATTGTTATTACTTCCTGTATGAACAGTTGGCCATGGTTATGGAGCATTTGAAAAGATTTAATGGGGTATATCATGTAAGAAGGATTTTTCAAACAATAGATAAATGATAAGATTTTTCAGCCGAGTGGGGTGGCTCACGTCTGTAATCCCAGCACTTTCGGAGGCTGCGACAGGCAGATCACTTGAGGCCAGGAGTTCGAGACCAGCCCGGCCAACAAGGCGAAACCCTGTCTCTGCTAAAAATATTGCACCAACCTAATACAAAAATTAGCCGGGCGTGGTAGTGCACACCTGTAGTCCCAGCTACTTGGGAGGCTGAGGCACGAAAATTGCCTGAAGCTGGGAGGCAGAGGTTGCAGTGAGCCAGAACATTCCACCCTGGGCAATAGAGAGAGACTTTGTCTCAAAAAAATAAATATTTTTCTCCATATTATAGATTCCTGGAATACAGTTATTTACCATGGTATTATTTCTTGAAAAATACTTTTGTGTGTTTTTATAACATATAGGTCCTTGATGGCAAAGAAGAGGTTGAGAAACAACATAGAGAAAATATTAAAAAACTAAATTCCGTGGTAGAACGCCAAGAGAAAGATCTTGGCTGTCTTCAGGTAGACATGGATGAACTTGAAGAAAAGAACCGAAGTATTCAGGCTGCCCTGGATAGTGCATACAAGTAAGAAAATGAACAAATATGCAACCCATTTAGAATGAATTATCAGAGTAGGATGTTGAAGAAATACTTTTTCTATTATCTGATCACTGGCAACATTTATAAACTCAATCTAATTTTTTAAGAGAACTTACTGATCTTCACAAAGCCAATGCTGCAAAGGATAGTGAGGCACAGGAAGCTGCTCTGAGCCGTGAAATGAAAGCTAAAGAAGAACTTTCTGCAGCATTAGAGAAGGCCCAAGAAGAAGCCCGTCAGCAGCAAGAAACATTAGCCATTCAAGTAAGCAATGGATGATGAATTAGAGTAGTTTTAAAAATATTTGTTTATGCTTCTACAAATTAAACAATTAGCTGGTTTGAATCAAACTTAATGTAGTGGTACATGTGTTAGATTTCAGAGTACTGGATTCTGCTGAATTTAACCAGTTGTGTTTTTTAAAACTGTTAAAGTAATGCTTACGTGATACCAGTATTGTTTAATTTTTTTGAGTTTTAGACCCATTTGAGAGTATTATAAAAGCTAGGAACCCTCTTACAAGAGAAGAGCAAAAATGCACATACATATTGCATATAATTTTGAGAGAATCCATTTAACTCCTGAGCTCATTCATAACATCTGTGGGAGTCCAAGGACCTCAGATGAAGTAGGAAAAACAAAATTTGTGAGGCTTTGTCTTATAAAATCATCAGTTGATGGGCATATGGGTTATTTATACTTTGTGGTTATTATCAATAATGCTGCTTTAAATATCCATGCACAAATTTTTGTGTGAACATATATTTTAAATTCTCCTAGATATATATCCTTAGGTCATATGGTAACTCTATATATTTAACTTTTTGAGGAACTGGCAAACTTTTCCACAGTGGCTGCATTACTTTACATTCCCACCAGCAATAGGTGAGGGTTTCAGTTTCTCCACATCCTTGTCAACATTTATTATGTCTGTTTTTAAAAGTATAGCCTTTTTAGTGTGTGTGAAGTGGTAACTGAGTATGGTGTTGATTTGCATTTTTTTTTTTCAATTTATTTATTTTTTTTTGAGATGGAGTCTCACTCTTGCCAGACTGGAGCGCAGTGGCACGATCTCAGCTCACTGCAACCTCCGCCTCCCGGATTCAAGCGATTCTCCTGCCTTAGCCTCCTGAGTAGCTGGGACTACAGGCAGGTGCTACTATGCCTGGCTAATTTTCTTTTTTTGTGAGACGGAGTTTCGCTCTTGTTGCCCAGGCTGGAGTGCAATGGTGCAATCTCGGCTCATTGCAACCTCCACCTCCCAGGTGCAAGCGATTCTCCTGCTTCAGCCTCCCGAGTAGCTGGGATTACAGGTGCCCGCCACCATGCCTGGCTAATTTTTTGTTTTTTTTAGTAGAGACGAGGTTTCACCATGTTGGCCAGGCTGGTGTCGAACTCCTGACCTCTGGTGATACGCCTGCCTTTGCCTCCCAAAGTGCTTGGATTACAGGCGTGAGCCACCGTGCCCTGCCACCTGGCTAATTTTTTTTTGTATTTTTGGTAGAGACGGGGTTTCATCGTGTTAGCCAGGATGGTCTTAGTCGCCTGACCTCGTGATCCGCCTGCCTTGGCCTCCCAAAGTGCCGGGATTACAGACGTGAGCCACTACGCCCGGCTGATTTGCATTCTCTTAATGACTAATGATGTTGGATGTCTTTTCATTTGCTTATTGGCCATTTATATATCTTCTTGGGAGAAATTTAATAAAATATTCAAATCCTTTACACATTTTTAAATTGGGCTGTTTGTCTTTTTATTGTTATTATGAGTTCTTTGTATAATCTGCATACTAGACCTTTATCAGATATAGGATTTGTCAATATTTTCTGCCTTTCTGTGGGTAGTCTTTCTTTTTCTTGATAGTGTCCTTTGATGCCAAAGTTTTTAATTTTAACAAAGTCTAGCTTATCTGTGTTTTCTTTTGTTATTTGTGCTTTTGGCATCATATTTAAGAAACCATTGCTTAATCCAAGTTTATGCAGATTTTCATCAGTTTTCTTCTAAGAGTTTTGTAGTCTTAGCTCTCACATTTAGGTCTTTTGCATGTGGATATCCAGTTGTTGCTGGACCAGTTGTTGAGAAAACTATTTTTATTGACTCCTATGCCCTTCTGATGTAATTTTAAATTCTGTATATGTAAAACATTTACATGATTCCAAAGTGAGAGCAAAATCTATTCAGACATTTACTTCCAATTTAGCTGCTCCCCATTTCCTCTCTTTGCCTGTAGGTAACCATTTTATTAGAGTTTGGCTTATCTTTTCAGTGTTTCTATTGGCAAAATGCAAGAAAATATATGTATCTATATATTTACATGTTCTGCATACATACACATTCACTTATACACCTATTTCTATCTCCTACATCCTTTTTACATAAATGACAGTTTATTATTCACACTGTTTTATAACTTGTTTTATTTTCTTAGTAAAATATCCTGATGATCACTCTAGTAAAACATAGAGGTTTTTAAAAAATATCTTTTTACAGTTTTATAATACTTCATTAGGTGAAGGATTTTCAGCTCTTTCTTATTGATGGATTATATACCTATTTCTATCTCCTACATCCTTTTTACATAAATGATAGTTTATTATTTATACTGTTTTATAACTTGTTTTATTTACTTAGTAAAATATCCTGATGATCACTCTAGTAAAACAGAGGTTCTTAAAAAATATCTCTTTACAGTTTTATAATACTTTATTAGGTGAAGTATTTTCAGCTATTTCTTATTGATGGATATTTGGGTTATTTTCAGTATTATGCTATTATAAGTCATGCCATGGTCCATATATCCTTTGTGTTTCTGCTACTGTATTACTGGGATAGATAAAATATCAGTAATTTAAATTTAAAATACATTATAATAATAATAATACAGAAAAATTGGGGGAATGGGAGATAGAGCATATATGAGTTACCATGCATAAATCCATCACTTTTTACAAGTACTGTCAGTTTTATGTATTACTGTTTTATTCTGTTTCCATATATGTATTTTTCATAATTGATGTCTTACATATTATTTTATAGTTTTTCCATTTAATAGTATATTAGAAATTTTTTTACATGTTTTATACATTTATTGTAATTTTTAATGGTTATATTCATGTTGTATCAACTTTTGCAAATATAGATTACTAGTGATGGAGATTTAGAATATTTCCAGTTTTGTTTTTGCTAGCTTATTTAATACTGTAGGGAATATCCCTGTGTATTTACATATCTGCTTTCTTAGAGTAAATTCCCAAGACTAGGATGGCCAGGTGAAAGGATGTGGGAAGTTTGATGATTCTTTAAACATATTATAATGTTTTCCAAAAAGGCTATGGTAGTTTATAATGTATGCTCCTGCATATGAGTGGAGCCCCTAGCTTTTATAATCCATATAGCACCTATCACTTTCTGTCTGATGTGGCAAATATTTATGGATGCATTGTCTTTTCTCCAATATTGTATGGTAATGGCTGTGCCTTATACATATTTGTTTGTGTTTCTTTGCCTTAACAGAGTGCTTTTCTAAGTAAACATTGAATATACATACAGTTTTGGAATTGCTTGATGAGTGAGAGATGTGATAATCATATGTAAAAGTTCATTGGAGAGTATGAAATAGTATACATGAACAATGTCGACACAACACAAAATGTGTAGTTAGCAGGAAGTTATAGATAATACCGTACCATTGTTTGTGAATGTATTGTTTCTCCTCCTACAGGTGGGGGACCTTAGGCTTGCATTGCAGCGTACAGAACAAGCAGCTGCCAGAAAGGAGGATTATTTACGCCATGAGATCAGTGAACTTCAGCAGGTACTGTCACAGTTTTCCGAAACACAAATCCAAGAAGTATGTGTTTTTGTAAAAATAAAAGAATTCCTCAGTGGGATAATGTTCATGGAATTGAGAGGATTACTGTCACACTTAGCATTTGCTGAATTTTTGTGGCTCGTGTGAATAAATCAGAATGGGCAACTTAAAAATTATACAAGGAAATTCCTTATTTTGTTTTATAGAAAATAATGTTATGATAGATTTGTTATATGTATTCAGTATTGCTTTTCCATTTGTAATGGCTTATTAGTGATTGTCAGTCTTTGATTACTGTGGGACAGGTAATAGTTCCCGGTTTCTATGCTTCTGTTAATTTTCAGTCATTTATAACACGCAGAGGAAAAGGGAGAGGAAATACAATTTAGATTGATTTTTCTGTTTTTATAAATAGTTAGAAATATTTGGATGAGGAGGCAACTACTAAGAGGTTTGGATGAACTCTTTTTTTAACCTTCAGGTAATTGAAGACTATCTTAGAAACGCTTTTTAAAGAAGCACTTATTTATTTATTTATTTAATTTCTTAATTTTGAGACACAGTCTTGCTCTGTTGCCCAGGCTGGAGTGCAGTGGCACAATCTTGGCTCGCTGCACCCTCTGCCTCCTGGGTTCAAGCAATTCTCCTGCCTCAGCCTCCCGAGTAGCTGGGATTACAGGCGTGCACCATCATGCCCAGCTAATTTTTGTATTTTTAGTACAGATGAGGTTTCACCATGTTGGCCAGGCTGGTCTTGAACTCTTGACCTCAGGTGATCCGCCCACCTCAGCCTCCTAAAGTGTTGGGATTACAGGCATGAGCCACCATGCCTGGCCAAAGAAGCACTTATTTAGATACTGTATTACACAATCTAACTCTATTGGAAGGATTGAACGTTAGAAAAATAATTAAGGGCTGGGCATGGTGGCTCATGCCTATAATCCCAATGCTTTGGGAGGCTGAGGCAGTCAGATTTCCTGAGCTCAGGAGTTCGAGACCAGCCTGAGCAACATGATGAAACCTCGTCTCTATAAAAAAATACAAAAATTAGCCAGGTGTGGTGGCGTGTACCTGTAGTCCCAGCTACTTTGGAGGCTGAGGTGGGAGGATCGCTTGAGCCTAGGAGGTTGAGGCTACAGTAAGCCACGAGTGTGCCACTGCACTCCAGCCTGGGTGACAGAGTGGGACCTCATTTCTAAAATTAATAATAATAATTAAAAAGCAAATTATTTTCTCTTGGAAAAATAATTTTCCAGGAACCTCTCAAAGTTTAGGTTTGCTAGTGTTTTTAATGTTTTTATTGCTGTCATTGGTAATGACTTAAGAATTTCGTGATTCAGAGGCTCCAGGAAGCAGAGAATCGAAACCAGGAACTGAGTCAAAGTGTTTCATCAACAACAAGACCATTGCTTCGACAAATAGAAAATTTGCAAGCAACCCTGGGATCCCAGACATCGTCGTGGGAGAAATTAGAGAAGAATCTTTCTGATAGGCTTGGTAACTGCTTTAGTTTTTATGCTCGATGCAGAAGCTCTTCCATCTTGTTTATAGAATTAGAATAATGGTATGAAATTGAAATTCATTTGATCTGATAGTTACATTTTGTGTCTAATACGTAGATTTTTACATTTTCTCTTTTTCTACATGTATTTTTAATACCTTTATTATGTCTCTTTCAAACCATTTTTTCCCGTTACACAATGGTATCAGATACTGGCTAAAGTACTTCCATGTCATTCTTTCATTCCGTTGTTTTTTTTTTTTTTTTTTTTTTTGAGTTGGAGTCTCACTCTGTCACTCAGGCTGGAGTGCAGTGGCGCGATCTTGGCTCACTGCAAGCTCCGCCTCCCAGGTTCACACAATTCTTCTGCCTCAGCCTCCTGATTAGCTGGGATTACAGGCGTCTGCCACCATGCCTGGCTAATTTTTTGTATTTTTAGTAGAGTGTTGCACTCGATTTTTTTTCTTGTCCATTGCTAAATCTGACCCCTTTGTAGCTTGTCTGCAGTAGTGTAGGAGGTAGAGATCAGATATGATTCTCATCACTGGTAGAATTCCAAGAGCGAAAATAGGTCTAAGGGGAGTCCAGATCGACCTTAGAAGAGAGATACTAGGGAGTCTTAAGATTCCATATTCTGGCAGGGTGCGGTGGCTCACACCTGTAATCCCAGCACTTTGGGAGGCCGAGGCGGGTGGATCACTTGAGGCTAGGAGTTCAAGATCAGCCTGGCCAACATGATGAGACCCCCGTCTCTACCAAAAATACAAAAATTAGCCGGGTGTCATGGTGCACGCCTGTAATCCCAGCTATTTGGGAGGCTGAGGCAAAGAATCACTTGAGCCTGGGAAGCAGAGGCTGCAGTGAGCTGAGACTGCGCCACAGCACTCCAGCCTGGGTGACAGAGCGAGACTCCATCTCAAAAAAAAAAAAAAAGATTTCATATTCTGCTTCTTTACAGTCATGCCCCAGGTTGCCCTTCTGTGATGTTAATAAAAAGAAAAGTATTATTCTAAAATGTTTCTCTTCAAGCACAGACAGGTAGTGTATGTATATTATAGGTATCCCAGAAGCTAGCAAATTCATGAAAAATTCATGTATGCCTTCTACGCCTGACACTAACTGTAATTTGAGAAAGCACAGTGTCGTGATAAAATCAGACCTAAATATGAGTCAGGAGACATGGACTCAGGGTATTTTGTTTTGAATCATCCAGCAAAACAGTGTGGAACAAGTCACTTATATTGTTCCAACTATCTCTGTGCTATTCCTTGTGAATCAGGAGGGGTGAACTAGATTAGTGACTTTCAGATAGTATTCAGTGGACTCTTAGATACCTTTGGGGCTGCTGTGATGGTGAGAGGGAAGCTTGATAAATAAGAGGCTGGGCTTCTCTGGCTGCTTTAATGAAAATAGGGCCTCCTTTGTCTATCTTTTTTAATTGGAGTTCCATGAAAGATTTGGTCTAGAAAAAGATTCATTTACTTAAAAAAATGAACTGAACTAGATAAACCTTCATATATATTTAAATTTATAGGTATAAATGTTAGGTCTGTCATTTATCTCTGACAGCTTTTGAGAGCAATGTGCTATGAAATATGAGACATCTGAAAATGATATCTTTTGAAATAAATATTTAGCAATAAATGAATGCTAGAAACTGGTACTTTTGTGGTTTTTAGACTGAAGTCTACATACCCTCAGCAATGTGTGGTATTGTGCTAGCACATAGGCAAAGCCACAGGACAAACATACCAAGGAATGCTATTAAAAAGACCATAGCTATGCTGTGGAGCAGAGTGTAAAATGTAAAATAGAGGTATTACTAGCTCTACTTTGGTGGAGAAAAAATATGAGAATTCTTACCTAGGTTAAATCTCAGAATCTTACCCATTGCTCTTTTTTTCAATTGAAAATTTTTATTGATATAATGTAGATTCATGTGCAGTTATAAGAAATAATATAGAAAGGTCCTTTGCACACATTGCCTAATATCTCCAAGTATTAAAATCTTACAAAATTAATGTATAATATCACAACCATGGTATTGACATTGATACAATCTACTGATTTTATTCAGATTTCCAAAGTTTTATTGGTACTCATTTGTGTATGTGTGTGTGTGTGTGTGTGTGTGTGTGTGTGTATTAAGTTCTAAACAACTATACCACATATCCATTACCATAGTCAAGATATTGAACAGTTCCAACACTATTGAGTCCTTCCTGTTAGCTTTTTTTTTCTTTTTTTCTTAGCTGAAGATAATCACTCTTAATGTTACCCTTTTGGAAACACACCTACCACTCTCTCAACTCTTCCTCCCTTGTCCCAAATCTCTGGCAATCACTAATCTGTCTTCCATTTCTAAAATTCTGTCATTTCAAAAATGTTACATAAATAAAATTTTACAGTGTATGACATTTTGGGCTTGGCTTTTTTCACTCAGTGTAATTCCCAGGAAGAGGTTCACACAGTTGTTTTTGTATCAGTAGTTTAGACTTTTTATTGCTGAGTGTTATTCCATAGTATATACCATGTTTGTTTAACCATTCACTGCACAAAGGACGTCCAGGCTGATTCCAAGCTCTGGCTATTACAGATAAAGCTAGTGTGAATATTCACGTACAGGTTTTAGTGTGAACCTAAGTTTTCATTTCTCTGGATAAATGCCTAAGTGTGCAATTGCCAGGTCATGTTTAGTGTTTTTAAGAAAATGCCAAACTGTTTACAAAGTGGCTGTATAAGAGTAATCTAGTTTCTTCACATCCTTGCCAACATTTTGTGTCATCCCTGTTTTTTCTTTTAGTTACTCAGACAGCATGTAGTGATATCTCATTATGATTTTAATTTGTATTTCCCTAATGGCTAATGTTATTGAACATCATTTTATGTCCTTATTTTCCATTTGTACATTCTCTATGGTGAAATTTCTGTCTATGTCTTTTACCCATTTTCTAACTAGATTGTTATATATTCCTGATACTAGTCCTAGATATATGGTTTGCATTTATTTGCTCTCACTCTGTAGCTTGCCTTTTCATCCTCTTCACATAGATTTAAAAGTTGAAAATTTTGAAGCAGTTTTGTCAGTTTTTCTTTCTATGGCTCTTGCTTTTTGTGTCAAATCTGCCTTGCTCTAGATCCTGAAGACTTTCTCCTCTGTTTTTTCCTAAAAGTTTTATAGTTTCATGTTTTACATTTAAGTCTGTGATCCATTTTGAGTTAATTTTTGTGAATGATGTGATGTGTAGGCTTTTTGGTTTTTTTGCATATAGATGTCCATTTGCTCCAGGACCATTTGTTGATCCACTACTCTTTTAATGCATGACTCCATTTTGAAATTAAAATACTTTTGGAAAAGAATGATAAAGCAGGTATAAGTTAAGATTGGTTCATTTGTCTCAGTAGACAGTCCTGCCTTAGGCAATAAATAGTTATCAGTTTTAAGTGTGGCTACTTGCGTCATTAAATGTTTGAAATCAGAATTGACTTGGTATTTTGGTCTCTGGGCTGTATGTGTATGTGATTTTTCTTTCTGTCCTATAATCAGGTGAATCCCAGACCTTGCTGGCAGCAGCAGTTGAGAGAGAACGTGCAGCTACAGAAGAACTCCTTGCTAACAAAATTCAGATGTCTTCCATGGAGTCACAGAATTCTCTTTTAAGACAGGAAAACCGTAGATTTCAAGCCCAGCTAGAATCAGAGAAAAATAGGCTATGTAAACTGGAGGATGAGAACAATAGGTGAGCATGGTTTCTGAGTGATATTTTTGGTAGTTTCATGACATCCGAAAGCACTTTTTAAAAGTATGTTGTTGGTCCGGGCGCAGTGGCTCACGCCTGTAATCCCAGCACATTGGGAGGCCAAGGTGGGCGGATCACTTGAGGTCAGGAGGTGGAGATCAGCCTGGCCAACTTAGTGAAACCTACTCTCTCCTAAAAATAAAATTAGCCAGGTGTGGTGGCGTGCGCCTGTAATCCCAGCAACTCGGAGGCTGAGGCATGAGAATCGCTTATACCCGGGAGGTGGAAGTTGCAGTGAGCCAAGATCCCGCCACTGCACTCCAGCCTGGGCGACAGAGTGAGACTCGGTCTCAAAAAAAAAAAAATTAAATAAGTAAATAAACAAAGTATGTTGTTGGCTTTTAGCTTCAGGGTACCAAGAACTAAAAGTAATCACTTTTAGCATTTAAAGTTAGGGTTATTAGTAATAGGATATTATGGCCGGGTGCCGTGGCTCACGCCTGTAATCCAGCACTTTGGGAGGCTGAGGCAGGTGGATCACCTGAGGTTAAGAGTTTAAGACCAGCCTGGCCAACATGGTGAAACCCTGTGTCTACTAAAAATACAAAAATTAGCCAGGCATGGTGGCAGACACCTGTAATCCCAGCTACTTGGGAGGCTGAGGCAGGAGAATTGCTTGAACCTGGGATGCAGAGGTTGCAGTGAGATTGCACCATTGCACCGCAGCCTGGGCAGCAGAGCGAGACTCTGTCTCCAGAAAAAAAAAAAAAAAAAAAAAAGTAACAGGATATTATAACAAGAAGATAGCACTGGGATTCATTGTCATGTAGGTTGTGACATGTTTTGTATTTATTTTTTTTTCCAGGGAAAGGATTTGTACCTTTAATCAGATTTTTGAAAGGGGCCTGTAACACCACAAAATAGTTTTGAGACTACTCTTTGGAGTTACTTTTATATTACAAGGGTTTTAGTAGCATAATTTAAGTCTTTTCTAAATAAATTTCTGGGTTCTTGGAAACCATGGGCTATAAAATCCATCTATCTGAGATTATATTAAGGCAATGGTTAGTATTTTTTACTCTCTGTTCTTCCTTGGAAATTTTACTTTTTAAAAAAGTAGTCAAGTAAAAATGATTTCTAAAGTAAAATATCTGAACTTCTATAAACATTTTCATAGAACTCCCTAATAAGCTTTGTGGAATCTGAGCGTATTATAGGATGATGATACTCAAAATTATTTTTATAAAGTCTCTTTTTAAATGAAATCTTAACCCAGAGCACCAATAAATAAAATGCACAAAAGTGGAGCTTTTTCACTTTTGGTTTGGTTTCTGAGTGAAACTCAGATGGATCTGGAACACACTGTTGGAAAATCACTGATGTCAAGCTGGTAATAAAAATGATTTCTCAATGTGTAGCTGCAGTTAATAAAGTACTGAGTTTTTAATAGTCTATACTGTCATCTTTTTCATTTTCTGTTTTTTTTTCTTTTTAATTCTGTCTTGTTTAATAGGTACCAGGTTGAATTAGAAAACCTAAAAGATGAATATGTAAGAACACTTGAAGAGACAAGGAAAGAAAAGGTATTTCTCTTCGTGATCACTCACCTCTTAGGGCTTAAATTAGAGAATGGTTGGAGATGGCAGCAAATTAATGAGATAACAAGATGAAATGGGTGATGCCACTGCTTTTGGAACTTGGTCTTTAGTAGGAAAACAAATATGAGTTTATACTTTATGCTTCTGACTTTGAGATTGACTTATGGCGAGAATTACTATCACAGAAATTGTCTAACTTTATCTCTCTCCATTAGACATTGTTGAATAGTCAGTTAGAAATGGAAAGAATGAAAGTTGAACAAGAAAGGAAGAAAGCCATTTTTACTCAAGAAGCAATAAAAGAAAAGGTATTGAATTTTGTTTTTGTTTGTGGTGTAACCATTTAGTAGATGCTGTGATTAATCATTGCTTTTTAATTTTAGCTAGGCTTAATAACAAGCTTGTCCAAACTGTGGCCCTGGTTGGCATGTGGCCCAGGATGATTTTGAATGAAGCCCAACACAAATTTGTAAACTTTCTTAAATCATCATGAGATTTTTTTTTCATGATTTTTTTTTTTTTTTTTTTTTTTTTTAAGCTCATCAGCTATTGTTAGTATATTTTATGTGTGGCCCAAGACAATTCTTGTTCTTCAGATGAGGCCCAGGGAACCAAAAGATTAGACATCCCTGCTTTATAAGTATCATTTTTTAATGTCTAAAATCAACATAGTGATGAATTCTAGTACTGTAATCAGTGTCCTGCTCAGAGTGGATCCAAAGTAATTTTGAGTTTATCCGAAGAGATCTATGATTTCTAGGACTTGAAATATAAAACCTCTTGCCCTTTTTAAAAATGAATTTAATTGTCTGTCACTGAAACCAGTGCACCTCATTTGGTCTATAGGCACTTAAGGAGTAAATCTGGCTTGTTTTCTTTCTGGTTAATGAGGGTAATTTTTCTGAAATGAGTTTTCGGAGGCTGGGCATGGGGACTCACATCTGTAATCCCAGCACTTTGAGAGGCTGAGGTGGGTGGATCACTTGAGGCTAAGAGTTCAAGACCAGCCTGACCAACATGGCAAAACCCCGTCTCTACTAAAAATACAAAAATTAGCCGGGCATGGTGGCATGTGCCTGTAATCCCAGCTACTCGGGAGGCAGAGGTGGGAGAATTGCTTGAACCCGGGAGGCGGAGGCTGCAGTGAGCCGAGATCGCATCACTGCATTCCAGCCTGGGCAACAGAGTAAGACTCTTTCTCAAAAAAATAAAAAATAAATAAAAATAAAACGAGTTTTCTGTATTGAAAGAATTACCATGTACTTGGAGTTAGCATAATATATTTAAACTACTGATAGGTAAATTTAAATTACCTATTGAATTTATTTGGAATTTTAAGAATACATTAAAAATAAAATGGATAAGCCAGAAATTTTATGATTTGTAACACTCATTAGTAATTTTATGTTACAGAAATAGGTTTAATTGATAGTATATTGTATAATATGAAGCTTAACAGAAACATTCTTATTCCATTATAAAAACCCAACAAATTACATTGTTGTAATAAATGGGTCTTGTGATGATCTAACCAAGTCTATCTACAGTTTTAATTAGTAAATATTGTACTTTTTTTTCTTTGTTTGTTTTTGAGACTGAGTTTTACTCTTATTGCCCAGGCTGGAGTGCAATGGTGCTATCTCAGCTCACTGCAACCTCCACCTCCCAGGTTCAAGCGATTCTCCTGCCTTAGCCTCCCGAGTAGCTGGGATTACAGGCATGCGCCACCACGCCCAGCTAATTTTGTATTTTCAGTAGAGATGGGGTTTTTCCATGTTGGTCAGGTTGGTCTTGATCTCCCAACCTCAGGTGATCCACCCTCCTTGGCCTCCCAAAGTGCTGGGATTACAGGCATGAGCCACCACGCCTGGCCAAATATTGTATTTTTGTTAAGACTTCAGAAGCCACTTTATGGGGAAATTAGAATGAATCTTAAAAAATTTTTTTTCTTCTTTTGATTATATTGAATTCCTTTGTAGTGTGGCTTTTTTAAAAGACTGAATCTTTGTTCTCATTAACCCTAGGAAATGTTCTTGCTTTCTCTGCTTATCTCTTTGCTCTTCAATCTGAACAGAATTTTTTTTACTCCCTAAGGAACGCAAGCCATTTTCTGTTTCTAGCACTCCCACCATGTCACGCTCAAGTTCAATAAGTGGTGTTGATATGGCAGGACTACAGACATCTTTTCTGTCTCAGGTGATGTTTTATTTTTTATATGTGCTTAGTTCTTAGAATAATAATAAAGGAAATATGCAAATGGCAATATTGTCTGTCATCATGACCTTGCCATTCTATAGGTAATTCATCTGAATACTTGTGGAGGAGTGCTAATTTTAGTGAGAGGAAACACGTGAATGATTTTCTGCCTTTGAGAAGACATTTAAAGCAAAAATTGACAGAACCATTTTTGTTCAAACCTGGTAATGGAAGACAAACTATGATAACTGAGTAACTGTGTAAACTTTCTTAATTAACATAGGATGAGTCTCATGATCACTCATTTGGACCAATGTCTGTATCAGCAAATGGAAGCAATCTTTATGATGCTGTAAGGATGGGAGCAGGATCAAGCATTATTGAAAACCTACAGTCTCAGCTAAAGCTAAGGGAAGGGGAAATTACTCATTTACAGGTATTGGAAAAATTAAATTTGCTATAGAAGTAAATGAAGTTTTGAGGCCTAATAAATAGCACCCTTCATTTCCATCTGAATTCTGAGCAAATTGAGAAACAAGATGACATAGTGGCATGTGAAGCCCAAAATGTATCACATATATCAATGACAAAGGCTAAAAAAGAGAATTAGCTAAGGATAACAGCCAACTGAACCTGCTGATTGCCAGAATTAGGCAGATTCGGCTGATCTGTCACAGGAAATGCTGGGCTGGAGCAGGCCTCCCATGTTTTACAACCTGACTACATAAGACATAAGCATCTAGGAGCAGAGGATGCCTCCTCCTTTCAAGCAGCTGTTTCCCAACAGAATAAAGGGAAGTTGCTGAGCTGTGAATGCCTGTTCTATTCAGATTTACCTCTTAGATAAGTTGTTCCAACTACCCCGGGAAGGAAGGGATAAAGGGGGTGAGATATTCGAACTGTAACACCCTGCACATGAGAGGAAACAACATGAGTTGTTGAGGGAGCATCCGTCCATCTTACCTTTTTGGCTTTTAAAAAACTTTATGCAGTCAGAAATATTGAAATGTTTTACAGGTTGAGCATCCCAGCTCTGAAATCTGAAATGTCCCCAAATCCAAAACTTTGAGTGCTGACATGCTGCTCAAAGGAAAAGCTCAATTGAGCATTTTGGATTTCCAGATTTGGGATGCTCAACCAGTAAGTACATAATGCAATTATTCCATAATCTGAAAAAAAAAAAAAATGAAATTTGAAATATTCCTGGTCTCAAGCATTTTGAATCAGGATACCTCTTTTCAGTGTTAAACACAATACACTCAGAAGTAGGTAAAAATTCAACTCCCATTATATACTTTTAGTTATATGAAAATATTACTCTATTAAAGAACTTGAATTGGCAAAAAGTAGATCAGACTAATCTTAATCCCAGATGTTTGTATAGCTGGTACGCTATACAGGGACCTAATTAATTTCTTTGGTAGTGATGAAAGCCTCTGTCGATACAACCTACACAGGTGGGGCTACGTTAAAGTATATTTTTATTTCTCTGGGTTCTTGTAGTAATTTAGAATAACTGAAATATATGTCATTTCCTTAGATTAGAAAAATATATGGTTGAATGTTTTCAAACAAATAATTGGATTTATCTCTGTTGCACAGTAAACCTTATAAATGGTATACCTCTCAGGAAAGTTGGGACCATTTTTCTGCCACTGTTTCCTTTACTTAAGAAAGAGCTAGCTCAAAGTTTATGTTGACATGTCTATTTCAAAAAAAAAAACACACACATTAAATATTTTTATATTACTGGGAGTATTTAAAAAGATATGTTTTGATTTAAAGTATTTTGTGGTAATGCTTCTCAGCTAGAAATTGGCAATCTAGAAAAAACTCGATCAATAATGGCTGAAGAACTAGTTAAACTAACAAATCAAAATGATGAACTTGAAGAGAAGGTGAAGGAGATACCCAAACTTAGAACTCAGCTAAGAGTAAGTATTCGTCACCTAAGGATGAGTCTAAGATATTTTAGTTCATTTACATTAAATTTCATGTTTTTAATTTATAGTATGTGTTAGTGATTTATTTGAAAATTAAAGAGTATTAATATTTGAGCAAAGAACTTTAAAAATGAATCTTTTATCTTGCTTGTGTCTTTACATATTCAAAATAATTTTCACAATCATGTTTAGTCCCAGTATAGGAAAAGAACTAGATTTCATTTGGCTACGCTTCATTTATAACATTGAACTTTGTATGATCTTAGTAATATTTTGTTGATTGATGTTGTATGTATCATCACAATTGTCTCATCTGGATGTTAGAAGACACTGTTAAGCCATAACTGAGAATATGTTTTCTTTTTATCTTTCCTGTGGGCTAAATGCCGGGTAATACTTATACCACCATGGAACAAAGAGACTAAATTTTATATCAAGTGTGCTTACATTAATGGGAGAAAAGTCATATATGGGGAGAATTGTAGATTTAGTGGAGAGATAGGGTAAAATTGATAGCCATCTAGCTTGGTTTTTTTCTTTAATTCCTTTTTTTGCTATTTAGTTCAACATAGACTGAAGTGTGAGTTTAATTTTTAAAAGAGATGAGTATATACTTTTATTTAAATTGTAGTGTTTTCATTGTTGATTCCTATGGCAATATAAATAATAAAGATGTTCTGTGTAGTTATTTTAAAAATTGTAAACAAATACATTTTTCAGGATTTGGATCAAAGGTACAACACTATTCTGCAGATGTATGGAGAAAAAGCAGAAGAGGCAGAAGAACTTCGATTAGATCTCGAAGATGTAAAAAATATGTATAAAACTCAAATAGATGAACTTTTAAGACAAAGGCTCAGTTAACTTGTGAAAATTGAATTCCCATCAAACTGAATGTAAACATTTAATATCTAAACATTTAATGTGGACTTCCAATAAATTCTTTTATAGAATTAGAAAATGGGATTTACTGTAGAGTGTAAAAATTTTTTAAAAATTGTTTTACACTATGTAGTAATATTTACAGTTAAATTATTTTGTGCAATATTTGAACTTTATTTTTGAAACTATTCTTTAAAGATTTATTTTTTAAAGCATTTTTTTTTTCCTTGAATAGCACAGAGATTTATTACTTTATCCTCATATCAATATGGCTAGGGAAGAAGAATGGTGTTCATATATGTATTGTAGATATACAACTAGTTGTATCTATAATTTGTAAGTGTTTATATATATATTAAGAACATTTAAAGAGTTATGTTAACATACTGAAACTTTGAAATCTTTCACATTTAAAATTTCAACATATCTTAATTACTACTCACGAAAATGTACATTAAGTGTTAAAGTAAAAAATTATTAAATCTGTGGTTATTAAATTTTAAACTAATTTTTTTCCTTTAAAAGTAAGAGTCACACTGACACTGTCTGAAATTTAAAGAGTGAATGATTTAAACTTAAAAAAAATTTTGATCTGAAAATTTATTTCACCCAGCTTTCACAATTAAGTCTGTATAAAATGTGGTACCTTTTGGTACCTATCCAGAGAAACCTGTACATATTCAGTGTTATCTAGATGTGATTGGATAATGGAGAAAATTTATTTATAACGATTTTGCAATGGCATCAATAACATTTAAATGATTTTGAAGAAGTATTATTTTACTACCCTATAAAATGAATCAAAAATAATAAAGTTCTTATTAACATAATTTACTCTTTAAAAATTACCTGTTCATATTTTGTAAACCCATATTTTTAGCACATTAAAAATGAATGTTTGATATTACAGAATATTCATAAAAAAATGGAAAAATTATAGGAATTATCTTGAATTTGGCATTTTTAATTCTGTGATTTATCATTTTATTTTTTCTTGAAATTTCAAACACAAGGAAAGTATGGAATAGCTTTTAAAAGTAGCTATGCCTTCTTCCAAATGTTATTTTATTCAAAAAGGTAACCAGGTTGTGTTTTAAACCTGTGAAATATTTTGATGCATTTTATTACTGAAAGTTATTTAACTGCCTTTACTTGCACATAAAAACTCTCATTTACGGCCAGGTGCTGAGGCTCAGGCCTGTAATCCCAGCACTTTGGGAGGCCAAGGCGGGCGGATCACTTGATGTCAGGAGTTCAAGACCAGCATGGCCAACAGTTTGGTGAATCCCCATCTCTACTAAAAATACAAAAATTAGCCTGGCGTGGTGGTGTGCGTCTGTAATCCTAGCTACTCGGGAGGCTGAGGCAGGAGCATTGCTTGAACCTGGGAGGTGGAGGTTGCAATGAGCCAAGATTGCGCCACTGCACTCCAGCCTGGGTGACAGAGAAAGACTCCGTCTCAAAAAAAAAAAAAAAAAAAAGAAAACTCTTATTTAATTTTTAGTTAAAATTGAAACACTAGTACTTCAGAGTATAGATACAAGTAAGCCATCTTGAAGAATTTGGAGTTTTTCAGGGCAATTCAAATGACCTCATTTTTGTTCTTTTTGTATTCTAGACACTGTTTCTGTCATTGGATCTCTGATTTGTAGCGTTAATAAATATTCTTTCAGTGTGAGCCAGATTCATAAAATTAATTTTCTTCATTTTAGTGGTAAAAAGCAGTCTAATAGCTTTTTGTCAGCTTGATTTTTTTTTTTGTAATATTCAAGGGCAGAATGACAGGACAGATAAGCAATAAGAAATGTATAGAATTAGAAAATATAGTAATTCCCTCTTACCCATGGGACATACGTTCCAAGACCCCCAGTGAACGTCTGAAACCATGGATAGTATAGAAACCTCTATACGCTGTTTTTTCCTACACATATATACCTATGATAAAGTTCTATTTATAAATCAAGGACAGCAAGAGATAAACAATAACTGCAAATAGAACAATTATAACAATGAACTGTAATAAAAGTGATGTAAATGTGATCTCTCTGTCTCTTTCTCTCAAAATATCTTATTGTACTGTACTCACCTGTGATCAGACTGTGGTTGACCGTGAGTAACCAAAACCACAGAAAGCAAAATCGTGGATAAGGGGAGACTACTCTATATGAAACTTAAGTTACAAAATTCTGTGAAGCATTTGAAACTAGATGTTTTGGAGTTATAAAATAGTCCCTTTAAAATATCCACTAGTAGAAAAAAACTTCATTTGCAGAGAAAAGATTCCAATAAAACTCATTCCTAAACTTTTCAATTTTATAAAATTAAACATTCTTTTTTATCCTTATTAACAATAAGATCAATTCACTGAAAATTTTAGTGTTCTCCATTTTATTTTAAAATGACAAACAGCTGTTTAAGTTTCTAGTTACATATTACCATATATTACTCTTTATCTACAAATAAATAGCTGATACACTGATCATATTTTGATTGTTATACACTTGGATCTCTCAATATTTCTGTAAGTTAAAGTGAACTTAAACAGTTTCTTGAAAAACTCCAGTAGGTGGCAGAATACCTATTGAATATTCGTTGCTATACTTTGCTGTTTGTCATTAAAACATCTCTACCCATATTCTTGCAAAATAATATTTATATTTTAATGGATAGGAAAATGATTTGCAATTAGATGTTTCCATTCTTGAAAGAAAAAACCTGCAAATAACATTTTCAAGAATATAAAAAATAAGTAAACAAAGGGAAGGTTGTTTGGTCATTTATAGACAATTAAGCACAGACTGTAGATGTCCTTTCAATTCTTGGGAGGCTAAATTGAGTCTACCATTTCTTACATTTCTTTTACCTATTTTTTGAGAATTGCCAGTTGTACAGTGTTTAGCATGTGGAATGTACCAAATATATCTATGTTGTGACTTAAGATATTCTAAATGTGGATAACTTCTGACCTAGGAAACATGAAGTTTGTAGTGAAGTAAGTGAAAAGAATGTTCATAAAATTTTTTTTCTTCATCTCTTCAGTTGGCACTTATTGAGAGTTTTATTTGAATGCTTATTAAAAGTATATGATTTATAGTATTTAGAAAATAGAAGAAAAAAACTGTAGATGTTTTATCTTGTTTTAATACTGTATGTTTAGTACGTATACATTTATGTTCTAGTGTATCAAAATTTTTCATTTTCATTAAAGTGAATCCAATTTTCCATATTCTAGGTCCATTTTAAACTATGAAAACTTTAATCACATATTTTGTAAAGGGCTGAAAGTATGATTTAAACTACAGATATAATATTTTAATTCTAAATGAAAGATAATGTAAATAAGCATGGATCTGATTGAATAAAGATTTTAAAATAGTAATAGTGTATTTCATTTTTAACAAAATGTATAGTGGTCAATAGTAATGAATGAGGAATGAATATTGTTTTATGAAAATATAACTTGTTTACATTTGAGATTAATATTTTAAGAAAATGAAGCCCTAATTTTCTGTAAGTTATATTATTAAGTGTAGTTTTTTTGTTTTGTTTTGTTTTGTTTTGTTTTTGACAGAGTCTCACTCTGTTGCCTGGGCTGGAGTGCAGTGGCGTGATCTCAGCTTACTGCAACCTCCGCCTCCTAGGTTCAAGTGATCCTCCTGCCTTAGCCTCCCAAGTAGCTGGGATTACAGGTGCATGCCAGCATATCCGGCTAATTTTTGTATTTTTAGTAGAGATGGGTTTCACCATGTTAGCCAGGCTGGTTTCGAACTCAAGTGACCTGCCCACCTTGGCCTCCCAAAATGCTGGGATTATAGGCATAAGCCATTGCACCTGGCCCTAAGTGTAGTTTTTCTAATTAAGATATGTTTTCAGAAAACACAGTTTTCTGAATTTACTTATAACTAGCTGGTAACTACTGTAAAGATAGTTTGTGTCAGTTTTTAATCTTAAGCAGTATCAAGACATTCTTCTAAAAGTCTTCTTATGTTTCTGTATTCAAGTAATAACAACAGTTAAAATAAGTTATCCTCTATTTCTGAGTTCATATTGCTTGGATTAAGCTCTGTAACCTTTAAAGTACTTTTAATCTGTTGCCTTTATACATACGCATTTTACCTTTTAGCAAATTAAAATCTTTTTGTAAGACAGACTGGAAATGAAATGTATTTCTTCTTAGTACTTAAATACCTTTTCTCAAAACTAAACAAAAAAACTCAAAATGCTTCAGTAATTCACAAATATAGTAAAGAGAATTTACTCTTAGAACTGTCTGGAATTCCCCACACTGCCCTACTCCCAAGTAGGCTAAATTTAATATTTAGAATCGCAAATAACATTAAACAAGAAGGTAATGGCAGGTTTTTCTGTTTGTTTAATATTAAACATTCTTCTTGCTTTTACAGGTATGGCCACAGCATGGTAGATAGAGGTATTCCTTCCATTTTATAAAATGCCATGCTGATTTGTCTCTCTTAAAATTACAATCTTAATTTTTAAAAATATATATTGCTCAAAAATCTGTGGTCAGGTTGGTAATAGGAAATATAGTCTTTTCTTCTTTTTTCTTTTTTTGGGAAACATAGTCTTATTTTGTTCCAAGCACTGTATAAGGAATTCACTTATGTAGGATTATAATCCCATAATCATTGTTCTGAAATCCACAAAGCTCTAAAAACCATATATATTTTAATACATTTGCTGTTAAATCTACTTTAGTGGTAAAGCCTGCACTGCACTGACATAGGGCTATGTATAGTCTTTAACTCATTTGGTGTGAATACTCATATATTTTGCTGCAGAAATATTGTGTGAGATTATGGGGTACTCACCTAGGACTCAATGGGGGTATTAAGTTAAACGATGGGCATATCTATTCTATTTTTTAAAGTTCAGGCACACACAGGGACCCAAGGATTTTGGAAAAGCAAGTGTGTACCCACACTTTATCATCAAGTCAACCTTTTAAAGTGGATGCCATTATCACTCCCATTTTTAAAAATAAAGATTAAGTAAATTTCTCAAGGTCATATGGCAAGTAAGTGGCAAAGCTGGGATTCTAATTTGTGCAGTTTGGCTCCAGAGTCTATGATTTCAATAAATAATTATATGGTGCTACTTTTCCTACTGCTTTTCTGTAAAATCGTAAGCATATAGATCAGTTACAGCAAAAATTTATTCATTAAAAATGTCAACACCTTCTAATTATGGTCTAACAGTTGGATATATGAGAGAACCAGTATACTATATTCTGCTGATATTGTTAGCAATTTACTCATTGTAATTTGTTGGATTTGTCTCAGATTTTTTAAGCCATGCATTCTTCCATCTCTGTCTCTCTTTTTCTTAATTCTTGCAATTTCGATGAAGTTTCTTATTTGTAGAAAAAACTAGGTCATTTGTCCTATAGAGTTTCCCTCCATCTGGATGTTGATTTCTTACCTTTTGTTAGTGTGTTCTGCCTCCTGTGTTTAAATCTAAAGGCAATTATTTTTCAACAAAAATACTTCATTAGGTGGAAGTGTATTCTTCCAGCAGGAGACAGATAATTCCTGATGGTTTCTCAGTTGTGATAAAGAAATCATTGATGATCACTTCTTAAATCTATTAGTTCACAGAGCTTGTGGAGTGATATTGTCATTTCTTTTTCATTTAGTAGTTGGAATGTTTCCATAAAAAAATTTACCTCAGTTATTTTGTTACTTGCATCATAATTCATATAGGAAAGACAGTATAAATATTCCTGATTCTTTCCCTTTGTTTACCAGTTTTCAGAATAAGAGTTGGTTTCCTTCTATCATTAAAAATGAACAGTGATACCTTTTTGGCTTGCATGTTTGGTTGATTGGTCGTGTCTGATATAATTATTTAAATGTATCTGTCCTTCATCCAATTACAGTTACCTTTATGTTTTAAATCATCCTATCTTTGGCCAGTAGGAAGGTTTTCAAGGTGGTTCCTGAGTCCTTTTGATATGACACTAATAGCCTTTTGATTGCTTTGCTGCTTCCTGATGTAAGATGTTGCAGGCTTATCTTGTACATTTCCTGCTCCAGAACCAAGATCATCCATTGTTCTATGGAGTCAGTGTTTCTTTTAATGGGAAATAGTTTGTAGCGATCACAGTGTGAGCCCAAGGGGGTGCTTCTTCCTACTGGATAGCTTGTCTCTAGGCCTTTTCAATGGAGCACGTAGGAGAGATGTGTTTTTAAAGATTAACCATACTGTTAATCATAATGAGGCCTCCAATTGAAATTCAGAACTACAGGATGTTTATATAGCCTGATTAAGCTTTCATACTTCTATCTCATGTCAAAAATTTCAGCTTCAAAGGTACCATCATAATTACTTCAACTTGGTGTATCCCACAATACCAATACTGCCACCAACAATTTGGTTACGGAATGCAGTCTACAAGAGTTTTTTTGTACTTTAGTCCTGAGAATACATCCCACTAAGTATATACAAATTAAGTTTTAAAGTCACTTGGGATAGCTCCTCTGGGTGATATGCCACAATTGGAAATACATTTAGGTTCATTTAGTTTCATTTTACTTTCAAGGATTGCTTTTTAAAAACAGAATTTTGCTTTATAATGTAACATATTTACATGACTCCAAAGTCATGTCTTCACGCCGGGTGTGGTGGCTCCCGCCTGTAATCCAAGCAGTTTGGGAGGCTGAGGTGGGCGGATCACTTGAGGTCAGGAGTTTGAGACCAGCCTGGCCAATATGGTGAAACCCCGTCTCTACTAAAAATACAAATATTTGTCAGGCGTGGTGGTGCATGCCTGTAATCGCAGTTACTCAGGAGTCTGAGGGAGAAGAATTGCTTGAACCCAGGAGATGGAGGTTGCAGGGAGCCAAGATTGCACCATTGTACTCCAGCCCGGGCAAAAGAGTGAGACTCTGTCACTCACACACACACACACACACACACACACACACACAAACAAAAACCAAAACACAAAGTCATGTCTTCTTTGTTCCTTATACCCCTCCTCTTCCCTCCTTGCCCATATAGTCATTTTAAATGTTAATCTACTTGTAAAATAATAGTAAATATATATGTGTATACACATGTATACATACATATTCCTCTCAGAAAAATGGTATTTACATATTACATATCCTTTTGCCACTCAATATCCTGTAGTGTACAGAGATATTTCTCAATTCCTTTTTATGCATGCATAGTTTTACACTGTATGGATAAACCATAGTTTATTCAACCAGCCTTCTATCGGTAGACATTTGAATTTTATGTCACCTCAAAGAAAATTTAAATTCTAACATTGATATTTTGGAGAGAAATTCTATTTGAGAATGGCTATTGCAGTAAGAGAGACTCAATCTCATGTTCAAGTTTATCATATATGGTTTCCTGTAAGTCTGAATGACCATTCAATGTGTAGCTGTTTAAAATAGCACCACATAGCCAGGCGTGGTGGCTCACACCTGTAATCCCAGCACTTCAGGAGGCCGAGGCTGGAAGATCACTTGAGGCCAGGAGTTGGAAACAAGTGCTGGGAACATAGCAAGAACCTGTTTCTACAAAAAAAATAATAAAATAGTACCATGCACATGTCATACTGATTTGAACCTTTTTGTATGTGACAAAAATAGGATGGTAGCAAGTAGGCTGAGGAAGCTTTTTTTTTTTTTTTTTTTTTTGTGAGACAGGGTCTCACTGTGGCCCAGGCTAGAGTGCAGTGTCTCAATCATGGCTCACTGCAGCCTCAACCTCACTGGGCTCAAGCGATCCTCCTGAGTAGCTGGGACTACTGGCATGAGCCACAATACCTGGCTTGAGGAAGCACTTTAAAAAATTACTGTCATTAGTGTGGGATGGTGAAGTATGCAAAGTATAAAATAATAGAGCAGTAATTCTGTTATAGGAAAGGGGTCCCAATCCAGACCCCAAGAGAGGGTTCTTGGATCTCGAGCAAGAAAGAATTCAGAGCAAAGTGAAAGCAAGTTTATTAAGAAAGTAAAGGAAAAAAAAAAATAAAGGAATAAAACAATGGCTACTCCATAGACAAAGCAGCCCTGAGGGCTGCTGGTTGCCCACTTTTATGGTTATTTCTTGATGATATGCTAAACAGGTGGATTATTCGTGCCTCCCCTTTTAAGACCATATAGGGTAACCTCCTGACATTGCCATGGCATTCGTAAACTGCCATGGCGCTGATGGGAGTATAGTAGTAAGGACTACTAGAGGTCTCTTTCATGGCCTTCTTGGTTTTGGTGGGATTTAGCCGGCTTATTTACTGCAACCTGTTTTATCAACAAGGTCTTTATGACCTGTATCTTGTGCAGGATGACCTCCTATCTCATCCTGTGACTTAGAATGCCTTAACGGTCTGGGAATGCAGCCCAGTAGGTTTCAGCCTCATTTTACTCAGCTCCTATTTAAGATGGAGTTGCTCTCATTCACATGCCTCTGACAGTTCCCTCAGAAGCAGAATCTTTTTGATAAAAAGAATAAATAAATTAATACTGTAAAGTGCTTTAGAACAATGTTTGGCACATGTTAAACACCACATATGTTTTTGCTGTTATTATTTGAAAAAAATTCCAGATAAGATTCCTAATTTGGCAGGGCACTAGTGGAACTTGTAACAATTCTTAAACAACATTACTTTTAAAAATTGCGTAAAAATCACGTAAGCCGTTGGAAACAAACTTGTTTCCTCATGATCATATTATTTAACTTCTGGTGACCTGATGCATTTGAGCATGTTTATTTTGAAGGCATCACCTTCATATAATCAGTTCAACTTTAGTCACTAATGATCAACTCTACTGTGCTGTAGATGGAATACTAAGCCTGGGGGACCTTAGAGGAAAAGACAATGGGGGATGGGAGTTCAAATAATTATAGGCAGTAATAAAGTAAATTAACAAAACCATAAAAATTAAACTCCACAGAGTAGCATTTGAACTTGATGAGTTTACAGATAGGTAAAACTATACTGCTTTTAAAATGTGTGTGGACTCCAAAGTATCCTCACCATCACAAAGTGTATTTGGTGAACGATGTTCAGTCCCCAAATTTGGAAGTTAGGGCGGCAACTTCTGCCTGAAATAAGACAAAAGTGAAAATCCGCCTCAGTGCGAGGCAGAAGACACGAAGAATGAGGTTTTCTACCCACCCCGTCCTAATATCCTATGAGCGCTTTAACGCTCTCGCTCAAGGAGGCACGGGCTGCTGCGATGGAGATGGGCGCCCGGCTCCGGCACGTGCCGCCGGTCTTTCCGGCCCTGGTGAGGGAACTGGCGGACTAGCGCGAACCTTCGCGGGAGAACGCCAGGAAGGGCAGATGGTTCCTCGACTCTGAGCCCCTCCCTGCTGCGCTCGCCGGGTCGAGGCCGCTCGCCGGGCTGAAGCCGCTCCGCGCGTTGGGCCCCGCGCCCTGGCCCTCCCGGGTGTAGCCCCGGTCCTGCCTCTGCGGGACCCGAGCCCGCCCACGGCGCCGGCTGGCCAAGGTGTCCCAGCTGCTCCTTGGCGCCCCCTGGCCCAGCTCCCGCGCCCAAGGTTTCCGGTGAGCGGCAGTAGCCGGTTATGACGACTCCCTCCTCTGGAACAGCCGCCGTCTCCTCCGCCTCCTCCTGGGTAGTCACGGCTGCCCCGGCTCCAGGTGGGACTCCCCCGCAATCTGCGGAGCCTTCCCCCGCTCTCCTTCCCGCCGCGGCAGCGCTCTGCGCCGCTCTTGCCCCGGGTGGTGCCCGCTCCCGGCGCGGCTTCCCGGAGGGCTGTAGCCTACGCACGCACTCCGCCCGCGCCTTCCCATTCCCTGCGGGGCGGGAGGCGGGCGTCGGAAGCCGATCCTGGCCCTCCCCGGCCCCGGGCGCCCGGCCCCTTCCCAGCGCCCGGAGCGCAGGCGGGCCCCGGGCCCTAGCCGCGTTGACCAGGTTTCCAGCCGGGGCGGAGCCGCTCCCCGGGACCCCTCCCAGGCGCGCTGGGGACCCGGGGCGCCGCGGTGCACGGTGGCGGGCGGCCCCGGGAGATCTCCGCCCCCGAAGCCGTCCCTGCCGGCGCCCCGGGTCCAGAACCCCAGCGCGGCGCGGCGTTTCAGCCGCGGCGGGGCGCTCGCCATTGACCCCTCAGCCCTTGGCCGGGACTGACGTTCAAGCGAACAGCTGGGCTCTGCCGGGACTGACGTTCAAGCGGCAGTCGAGCACTTCCTGAGCCCTGCCTGGCACCCGCCGAGAGACTTTTTGGTACAAGTAGGGGCCAGCCATTGAGGAGTCATTCGGAGTCTCACGTGTTGAACTTTCCATTTGCCCACTGCCTTCTTTAAACTTTTCCAAGCTCTCTCGCTCTGCGACATTGCCCCATTTGGCCCGCTGTGTCAACCCCAGGTTTTGCCTCCTATCCATCATCTTTCAGATGTTTCCCTTTTTTCCTTCCTCATTAGGCCTGTGGAAATCGAATCAAGGGTTTCTGGAGTGGAGTGATTCCAGCTGCTTTGAGCTGAAGGAAAAGTAGCCTGGCCACTAAAGCGTCCCTGTGCTGGAGGAGTGCAGCCACCCATCCCGGCGGGCCTTGCAGGAGGACCGACACCAGGAAGGCTTTGTGCCAGGCCCAGCAGCCTCCCCCAGCCGCCTTATGCAAGTGGGTACATGCCCTCGCCAGACGCCAGCTTTCTGATCTGCGTCTTTAGATTTTTTCCATCGCCTAAGCGTTACTTCTCCACTGATCGGTGAGTTTAGTGATGGCCAGAGCTCACTGGAGGACAATGGACTTGGATAACCAAAGGTCAGGGCTTGGTCATAACAATGACTTTATTACCGGGAAGGACGAGTCAAAAAATAGGAAGGCCTGGGAACCTTCAGGCTCGCCACTATAGGTGGGTAGCCCTGTGATTCAGCCAGCGGGATTACTGCTGTGAGAATGGGAAAGTTGTTTGCTTCTGGGAATGTTTGATCCATTAAGTATCCTGTTGGCCAGTTCCAGTGGATTCCTGTAGAAAGTGGGCCTCCTCCTCCTGTTCCCCATTGGAATCTGGTCCGAGTTGCTGTGTTGGGGGTGGTGCCTGTGAACTCGCGTATAGCAGTGTGGTATTCATTAAGGAAAAGAAAGCGCACCACCGGCCAGGCCTTCTGGCTGAGGGTTATCCCGTTACATTATTTTCTCTCTTAATATTTCCTTTAATTCACAACATCACCTGAATGATCAGGTTTACTTTAGCATCCTTTTAAGGTAATATGTTTCATTTCTGACAGGTTTTAGAGACCTGAAACATCACAGAAGCTTCTGAGTGGTTCTGAAGATTCAAGAGGTATATATTTTTATTACAAGTAGTCATTGTTACTATTAATGTGTGTTTTTAAATTTTTATAAAACTGCTGTCAACTCATTCTTGGATAAAAGCTCCAAGTGAAAATGTTATTATAATTCAGATCAGATTTACAGCAGATAACACCATACTCTTGAGGGCCGCCAAAGTGAAAAACCACAATACTTAACTACTCCAGGAGGGGAAAATGGGGGAAAAAGGATTTCTTTTTGGTGTCCCCACTGTTCACTTAGAATTCCATGGCCTTTGAACTTGAGGTTTGATGGAACGTAGCAGTCAATTTCCTTTTCTTCTTTCTTTCTTTCTTTTTTTTTTTTTTGAGACAGTCTCCCTCGCATTGCCCAGGCTGGAGTGTGGTGGCAAGATTACGACTCACTGCAGCCTTGACTTCCCAGGCTAAAGTGATCCTCCCACTTCAGCTGGGACTACAGTTGATTTTTTGTATTCTTAGCAGAGACTGGGTTTCATCACGTTGCGCAGGCTGGTCTCGAAGTCAGGGACTCAAGCAATCTGCCAGTCTCAGCCTCCCAAAGTGCTACTATTACAGGCCTGCAGTCTGTTTCTAAAAGCTCTATCTTCATAGCCCATAATCAAGACTGATTTCGAAAGTTGGGTTTTCTGGTATGACCCAAGAAACAGCAGTCCTAGCTGATGAACATCCAATGTGTATTAAGACTCTGTCATCCAGTGGAAAGAGCACTTAAAAAAAAAAAAGAACAAAGATCCCACTAAAGTGACCTGAGAATGGCAGGATCATTGTCTGGGATATATAGGAGAAATCTGGTCCAAGAGATTTAACACTTATTGGGTGAGTTAGAAGTGCAGTGAGGTTTGTGACCATTATCGCTGTTCACAATGTAAAGGCATGACGGGAGAGCTTAAGGGCACAGTCTTTGAGGCAGAGTGCTTAATGTCCTGGAGTTTCTAAGTCTTAGCTATTATAGCTGATTGTTATACCTACTAGCATGTAAGCTTCACAAGGGCAATGAGTTTAGTTCATGACTGCACCGTCATTGCTGTATCCTGAGTACAGAAGCGCTCCTGGAAGATTGTCTGTGCTCATACATTGATTGTGATTATAATTTTTTATTCAGCAGACACACACTTGCTCAGAGCCATCCCACTCCCTTTGCTCTGTCACGGATACTTTTTCCCTCCTCATCATTCAGATCTCAGTTTAAATGTTATTTAGGCCCCTTCTCTGCCCCACATGGCTTTAAACATTTATTTACTAAACACTTCCATAGCATTTAGTGTGTGCCAGATAGTTTTCTAAACACTTTACCAATAACTAACTCATTTAACTCACGACAGCTCTGTGATGAAGGTTTATTATTATTTCCATTTTACAGATGGGAAAGCTTAGGTGCAGAAAGGTTAAGTAACTTGTTCAAGGTCTTACAGCTGGGAAGCTGCACATTTGCGATTCAAATCCAGGTGGTTAAGCTTTAAATGTTTAGGTTCTTAACCACCATGCTATGTTGTCTATCATATTACTTTATTTTATTTCAGGTATCACTAAAATCACTAAACTGGATCCTATCAAGCCCTTCCATAATTGTTGTAAGTTAAAAAGTTTTATTGGAACACAGCCTCATCCATTCTTTTATAATAGACCATGGCTACTTTTTTGGACAGAGGCATTGTTGTGTAGTTGCCACAGAGATCTTATGTCTGGCAAAGCCAAAAAGATTTACTGCTTCTCCTTTACAGGAAAAGTTTGCTGGCCCCTAGTTGGTTTGAGTCACAGGCCCAGTCATCAGCTGAAGTTGTTTATTGAATTGCTTGTTTATGACAGTTGTACTAGGTTTAAAGACACCATGAGAGCAAGGCTCGCTCTTGTTTTGTTCACCTCTGTATACCCATTTGCTAACGTGGTGACTGGCACCAAGCAAGTGCTCAAAAAAAATTGAATAAAGGAACATTATTCAGTGGGATAGCAAAGTGCTTTGTAATTATACTTAGCCCTTGACCCTTTGTTTGTTGTTGTTGTTGTTGTTGTTTTGGCTTTTAAAGGAAATTTGTTAACAAAGTTGTCTTCATTTTGATCTCTAGGTTTGCAGGTTGCTATGTTAATGTTGTTTGTCTTTGGAGTCTTACTTCATGAAGTCTCACTGAGTGGTCAGAATGAAGCTCCTCCTAATACTCACAGCATTCCAGGCGAACCTCTGTATAACTATGCCAGCATCCGGTTGCCAGAGGAGCACATTCCCTTCTTTTTGCACAACAATAGGCATATTGCCACTGTCTGTAAGAAAGACTGTCTTTGTCCGTATAAGGTAGGTATTATTTCTTCTCTCCTTATTTTTATGAGGATGCAATTTCAGCTGGCTTACAGGTTCTGCTTTATAACCTGAAACTGAAGGCAGAATTCTAATTTTCGGTTGTCACTGTATAAGTTAATCATTGTTTCAATTTCATATAATACTTCTAAGAGGCTAAACTGCTTAAAATTATGTCCCATTCATAAGAGAGAAATTTAAAATCTAAATCACTTCTAAAACAAATAAGTAGCCAATACTATTTGTAAACTCTGTAAAGAAGCAATTAGATTTTGTGCAGGAAAGAACATCTTGTTAAAAGTAACTAAAGAATTTCACACCTCTTCTTTCTTAAACGGCACATAAGAGGATCGCTTAGCACTTAATTTCAGTAATGACACCTCAGCCTCTGTCTCCACATAATTAAGCCTGTTACTGTGGCTTTCTTTCTGTTTCAGAGGAGTTGGAAAGGCCTCACATAGGAGCCCATTAAGACATCTCACAGGGCCCCAGAGATCAAAGCTGAGCATTGTGAGACACTTCCTTTCCCATGGTGCCGGCACAGGAAGCATATGGAAAAGCAGACTTGGGAATCAGACCAGCATTGCTCCTGGGGCCTTGCAGAAGAGCATTCTGAGCTCCTTGGCCAGCTGGGTGGTTCCCAAGGGTGGCAGAGTTGTCCATGTGTTGTGGGGTCTCTGCTGATCTTGATTGCTAAGTGAAGTTGCTGATTGATTCACTTTAGCTGTGATTCCTTTGGTAGCACAAATTGCAGTTTATATGTCTTTTAGGGACTGATTTTAGAATCCGCTTGCTCACAGAGAAAGGTGGCTTCTTAAGTTACCTCAAGAAATTCAAATTCAAGTGGTCTTTGAGCGTCTAGGTAAAGCCCAGACTTTTGGTTAGGGGACCGGTATGGTGGGGGTGATGAGTAAGGAGGATTGTTAAGAACCTTGAGACTGCTCTTTTTAGAATTAACTGTAAGTTTTAAATTTATTGTTATAAGAATACATATTATAAATGTAAATGTGAATGCTCTATAATGGTTTGTTTTCTTAATGGAAAAATCTAAGAGTCTTCTCTAAATGTCAGAAGAAGGGAAATCAATGTAAGTTTTATGTTCTAGAAACACCTAGAAAAGCTAAAGTACTGCTGGGGTTATGAGAAATCCTGCAAACCAGAGTTCAGGTTTGGTTACCCAGTTTGCAGCTATGTCGACATGGGATGGTAAGTTTCCATATGGAATACCCTCTTCAAGTCTTCCTCTTTCTATACAGTGTATGTTGATGCCCTAATTTCCAGCTAGATTCTTTTGGTTTTAGATAGTAATTCATTTAGATATTAATTTGCTTAACACAGTCATGAATTCAACTTGACTATTTCACACTGGGATAGGAATATCTGTCATTTCCTCTGCCAGAGGGAGAAACAGCCAGGACCATAGACAATTTTTTCCCCCAGTGTATACTAAGAAGATAAATGGATGGTTTCCTCTTGATTCTTCCTGGGAGAATTAAGTATAATTAGTGCTTCCAATACATGCAATGTTAATGAGGTAAAGAAAATATAGTAATTAAGAATGCATCGTCTTCAGTTTCAGGTGATAACTTCATGCATGTCTGTTACATATTTTATGATAAAGGAATAATTCTGTGAATAACTTAGTTTCGTAACTTCATGTAGTGAGGTGTAGTTTTGGAGAAACTATGATATTATACTGTAACAAAATTAAAGTAATAAGGAACCTCTAGCATTTTAACCTTTAGAATGAAAATTCAAGGTCCAAAAAAAGTAAAAAGAAAAAAACACAGACTATTTTTATTTGCAAATAGGACGGACACTCTTGAGTCAGCTGAGGACATATTTTGGAAACAAGCTGACTTTGGATATGCCAGAGAGAGGCTGGAGGAGATGCATGTGCTCTGTCAGCCTAAGGAAACGGTGGGTATTTTGCTCCTTACTAAATAAACTTGTTTATTTAATTTTATTTATTTTTGAGACGGAGTTTCTGTCTGTTGCCCTGGCTGGAGTGCAGTGGCGCGATCCCAGCTCACTGCAACCTCTGCCTCCCAGGTTCAAGGAATTCTCCTGCTTCAGCCTCCTGAGTAGCTGGGATTACAGGCGTGTGCCACCCCTCCCGGCTAATTTTTATATTTTTAGTAAAGATGGGGTTTCGCCATGTTGCCAGGCTGATCTCGAACTCCTGACCTCAAGGGATCCACCCACCTCAGCCTCCCAAAGTGCTGGGATTACAGGCGTGAGCCACTGTGCCCAACTAAGCTATTTTATTTTTATTACTTATTGATTATTGATTTTTAATATTTATCATTTAGCTTGTAATGTAAAAACAAGATAGACGGCACTGTGAAAGGAATTCCTCACTCTCACTTAGTTATTGGCGTAGAATTTTATGTAACTTCCCCAAATAGGTTGTTTTCTTTTCTTTGGAAACCCTGTCCTCCTTATCCCACATTTATCAGATAGTCATATTTTAAGACAGTCGAAATATTTTCAGGTTTAGAATCTTTCCCCCAAACATGTGCTAAAGAAGAGAAATTCATAAATTGCATCTTTACAAATTCATTTTCAGATAGTTTGGGACAGATGATATAACACCACCATACTGCTCTATATTTGCCCAGAGCTTTACAGTTTGCAGAAAGCTTTTCTGTGTGTTTTCTGGTTTGATGCTCATAAGCATTATAGCAGATACTACTGATGCCACTTTATCAGTATGGAAAACAGGGTCCTCAGAGGAGTTAAGCAGCTTCTCCAAGACTGCACAGCTACCTTTTAGAATTAATTATACATCTAGGATTAAAATGCAGATTTTTTTCCAGTTTACTTTCAACCATACCATATCCTACCTCAGTGGATCAGATAAACACGTTGTCAAGAGGTGGTTTGGGGTTGTAAATACAAGAGCAGGCTCTCAACTACAATTCAGATCCTGAGTCTTAGACAAGGTATTTAGGCTTTCCTTGTTTCAATTTCCTCTCCCTTAAAGCCATGCCCATTATGTAGCATATGGTAAGGAAGAAATGAGGTTCTGCAGATAAAAATGCTCAGTGCAGCAGGGCCTGGTTCCCAGCAAAGGGCTCAGCATTATTTTTTAAAGGTTGATGAAGTTGTAAGCACTTGCGATTAAGGTACACTGTTCAATGATCCTGAACCCTGAGTCTCTGACATCTCAGGGGTCTCCGATCTCCAACCACACTGGAGAACTAAAAAAATTTTTTTAATTTACTCACATTCAAAAACTGAGTATGTGCTTTATGGAGCTATTGGAGGGTGTCACGTAATAGAGCTTTGAGCATTCTAGCAAGGTGAATGAGGCCTGAGGATGTGAGGCATGCCATTAAAGTGCACAGCTGCAGGGTGTCTTTAACGGAGTTCTGTTCTGTCTTGTACATTTGGCTCAAGTCTAGCTGTTCACATGGAAAGGGCAAGAGAATAATGACAACCCCTATCTTGCACTGCTCTTTCAAGGTGGCTTGTAGAATGTTCTTTTGACTAAGATTTACCTTGATTTGCTTTGTGCTAGCAGAGTATGATCCTTGTCTTAGTTGTTTGGGCTGTTATAACAAAATACCATAGACTGGGTAGCTTCTAAACAATATCATCACATTGGGGGTTAGAATTTCAACATATGAATTTGGCAGAGACACAGACATTCAGTCCATTGCAATCTTTTACCAACTACAGACTCCAAAACACCATGCAGGTCAAGATTAAGGCTTTGTATTCATTGGGAGTTTTGGGAAAAACAATTAAAATGGCATTTAAATCTATAAATAAAACCCAGAGCAGATAAAAATTTTTGAAGTTCTCAGCATAACCCATATTGGTTGAAATAGAATCAGGCTCTGGTAGCTGACTCTTCAACTCCTTTCTTCAATTATTTAGAAAATGTTGCCCTCATGTTGCTGTTGAGACAGAGGCTCCCACAAGCTTTATGGTTTGCAGAAAGTACCTCTTATTAAAACTGGCAAACTTCCCTCCCCGCTTTTAATGTCTCTTACGTGTGCATTTTTCCTTGTTTCTTTTGGCTTTTGGAAGCTGCTTTTTCATATAGCTGTGGGGGTAGTAGTACTGGTTCTGGGTGCTTTTTTTTTCTTTTAAAGGGGACTGAACTGAGCCACATATACAACTCTTGGCTTTAAAATTAGATGTGACAGATCGTTTGGGAGTTCTCCATGGTAACTTAAAAGTGGGAAACTGGCAAAAGTATGCTTGGCCAGGGTCTGCTGGGAAGGAGAAAATATCCTTCAGCAGATACAGTCTTTGGAGAGCTTTCCTTATCACGTTGTGTGGTTTGAACGTGAGGGTATCCATGTTGTCAACATGTCTAGCAAGTCTGGGTGAGTCTTTGCTGTGTTAATACTCAGAGTCATTCTTTTCTTTTGCTCAACCTTCAGAGTGACTCAAGTCTGGTGTGTACCCGTTATCTTCAATACTGCAGAGCAACCAATCTCTACCTTGATTTAAGAAACATCAAGAGAAGTCATGACAGGTACTTCAGTGGTTAATGTTAACATCTAGTATAAATTCTGAAATATTTTTAGATCCAGGGATTTTTTTTTTTTTTTTGAGACGGAGTCTTGCTCTGTTGCCCAGGCTGGAGTGCAGTGGTGTAATCATGGCTCACTGCAGCTGTGACCTCCCAAACCCAAGTGATCCTCCCACTTGAGCCTCTCAAGTAGCTGGGATACAGAAATGCACCACCAGGCTTGGCTAATTTTTTAATTTTTGAAGAGATGGGGTCTTCCAGCGTTGCCCAGGCCGGTCTCAAACTCCTGAGTTCAGGTGATCCTCTCACCTCAGCCTCCCAAAGTGCTGGGACTATAGGTGTGAGCCACCAAGCCTCGCTGAAGGGATATATCTTGAATTTGTTTTTGATGATATGGCAGAGGGGTTGGGGAATGGGTGGGGGATGGATGACTCAGACAGGCCACGAGTTAATCGCATTGCAAAGTTGGGTTGTGGATACATTAGGGTCCTGATATGATTCTGTTACTTTCATATACACTTGAAATTTTCTATTATAAGTAGTTAAATTCTTTTAAAAAATTGAGTTTGGAAATTGGTAATCCACTTTAGTTACAACCCACGTGCTTGGGTCATGAAGAAATTTTCTGAACTCAACTTAATGTTTTGTTATACACCAGATTTAAGGAGGACTTTTTCCAGAGTGGTGAAATTGGAGGGCACTGTAAACTTGACATCCATACATTGATGTCTGAAGGTCAGCGCAAAAGCCCTCTGCAGTCATGGTAAGATATTTTTAACGTATCTGTTTCAGAAATATTTGCCTTTATTTATGGCACTTGCAGATATTAATGGGGACTCTCAAATGGAAAATGTTACTTCATTTGTACATAATTTGGCATAAGCTTCTGGGAAGTGACGGAAACTGAGTGAATCCCTCAGTTGCATCTGAATTAAATATGTGTTTATAATAGTAGATATAGTACTTACTGTTTGCTAATGAAAGAAAAAAATCAGCTCAAAAATCCATTTTTATTAACTCACAATTGCCGAGTTTTATTCACTTACAAAGTCACATAGGTTACTTACATAATGTTAATTTTTGAGTCAAACGTCCATGCCAAGGCCAGGAATGGTGGCTCATGCCTATAATCCCAGCACTTTGGGAGGCCAAGGCAGAAGTATTACTTGAGGCCAGGAGTTCAAGACCAGCCTGAGCAACATGACGAGACCTCATCTCTAAAAAATAAAAATAAAAAATAAAAATAAATTAGCTGGGTGAGGTGGCATGCCCCTGTAATCCTAGCTACTTGGGAGGCTGAGGCAGGAGGATTGCTTGAGCTCAGGAGGTCGAGGCTGCAGCGAGCTATAATTGCACCACTGCACTCCAGCCTGGATGACGGAGCAAGACCCTGTCTCAAAAAAAAAAAAAAAAATTCATGCTGAGCAAACCTTTTTTTTTTTTTTTTTTTTTCCCTTAAAGAGGCCTCACTGCCTGGCTGCAGATCATTCAGAATAATAATCTACCACACATTTATCTGGCATTTTGCAGTCTGCAATGCAGTGTCTCAAGTCACTTAGCAGACTTTTACAAGAGGTAGTTTCTATATTCAAGTGGGCTTTTTGATTCCTGGTACTTTTTGATATTTGATTCCACATGGTAGTTGCTCAGGGCAGAATTGTATTAGTTACTTATTGCTGTGTGACAGGTTATTCCAAAGTGTACCCTAGGGTATATTTGTATTTATTACCTGTTGTTGTATAACAAATCACTCTAAAATTTAGCAGCTTAAAATACAAACATTTATTATCTCACAATACTTCTGAGGGTCAGGGTTTGGGAGCAGCTTGGCTGAGTTGGCCAGGGCTGCAGCCATCTCTAGACTCAACCTGGGCCTGGGGAAACTGCTGCTAAACTCACTCAGGTTGTTGTAAGCCTCGGCTCCTCTTGGCCAGGGACTTCATATGGGGCTCTCCCTACTGCTGCTCACAGCGTGGCTACTGGCTTTCCCAGGAGCACATGGTCTGAGGGAGTACATGCTCTGAGATGGAAGCCACAGTACTTTATAGCTTAATCCCAGAAGTGACCTTACCATCAGTTCTGCTGTATTCTGCCCGTTAGGAGTGAGTCACTGAGTCCAGCCCACTCTTAAAGGGAGGGAATTAACTTCCTCCTCTTGAAGGGAGAGGTATTAAAGAGTTTGTAGACCTATGTTTGAAACTACCACACTATTTTGGCATTGTGTTTTAAAAGGATCTATTTGATATTTGTTTTACATGAGGTATGATCTTAAGGAAGAGGTACAGATGACCTTTGTGTTAACTCTAAATATCTCACAGTTTCACATGCTTGGGATTGTCTTCTTTTGTTTGGAAGAAAACTGTGCTATGTGGCTTCCAAAGATGTTTTCCAAGAGATAAATTTCCTTTCTTCTGGGACACTTAGCTGTCTCTGCTGTCTTTCTGAGGCACCGGGTGATTCTTGGAATGCTGTCTCTCAGAATCCAAGAAGTCTGTCAAGAGTTTCTCTGGCTCATTGTTCTTATTGAGCCTCATTGGGAAATCTTTTGAGTCGTCTCATTTTACTGGTAGGTTATTTAGCCAACCCAATATATAAATATCTTCTTTGTGTGGTAAGTTCCCAATCTAACTATCTTGCACATAAGACTGAATTTTATAATCAGTTTTGTTCCTTGTCATTTTTTTTTCTTGAGACGGAGTCTTGCTCTGTCCCCAGTCTGGAGTGTAGTGGCGTGATCTTGGCTCACTGCAACCTCTGCCTACCAGGTTCAAGCGATTCTCCTGCTTCAGCCTCCTGAGTATAGCTGGGACTACAGGTGTGCGCCACTACGCCCAGCTAATTTTTGTATTTTTAGTAGAGATGGGGTTTCACCATGTTGGCCAGGATGGTCTTGATCTCCTGAACTCGTGATCCGACTGCCTCTGCCTCCCAAAGTGCTGGGATTACAGGTGTGAGCCACTGCACCCGGCCTGTTCCTTGTCTTAACATTAAAATTGATATCAACCTATATAAATGTCAGTAAGTTTTAGAAGTTACAGGTGTCCATAGGAGTGTCTCTACCATTTAGAGGTAAAATCTGCCTAATGAACAGATCCTGAGTTTCAATGTTGTAATAGGAAGTTTGGGAGAATCAGTTTGAAGTCATGTCCCAATTCATAATTTCAGGTTTGCTGAGCTACAAAGCTATACTCAGCTCAACTTCAGACCTATAGAAGATGCTAAATGTGACATTGTCATTGAAAAACCAACGTATTTCATGAAATTAGATGCAGGTGAGAAGTTACTTTGTCTGTTATTTGTGTATTTGTTAATGAGATATTATTCCTTTTTTTGGATGCAGTAATTCTCTGTGAATTTTTTGGAAGCAGTGTGACAAGCAGTAGACTTGTTTTTTTGCTTTCTTCTCTGAAGAAGTAGTTGAACTAGTTTGAACTCCCATTATTTTATAACTTTGGCATTTTAGAAGAAACTTTCACATTTATATCAAAGGACTTAACCAAAATCAAAGGATGAGAGATGAAGGCATATTTATGCCTTTTGTAACTAAATTTACCCCATCCGGTTTCTCTAATCACTTGGTTTAGAATGTCTTTCATTAAAATATGTTTAAAATCAAAAGCTAGGCCGGGTGCAGTGGCTCACACCTGTAATCCCAGCACTTTGGGAGGCCGAGGCAGGCAGATCACGAGGTCAGGAGATCGAGACCATCCTGGCCAACATGGGGAAACCCTGTCTCTACTAAAAAAACAAAAAATTAGCTGGGCATGGTGGCGGGTGCCTGTAGTCCCAGCTACTTGGGAGGTTGAAGCAGGGGAATCGCTTGAACCCAGGAGGTGGAGGTTGTAGTGAGCCAGGATCCTGCCACTGCACTCCAGCCTGGTGACAGAGCAAGACTCCGTCTTAAAAAAAATAAAAAATTTAAAAATTTTAAAAAATTAAAAAAAAAAATCAAAAGCCACGTGTATAGTATGGGTGGGAAAGAACTGTCCATGACCTGCGCTGGCAAACTTTCTGTATCATTTCCATGACTAAAGTGAACTTAAAATTCTTCTGGAAGTTACCAGTGTAATTTATTCTTGAAATAAAATTATTTTATCATTTATACTTATAGCCTCTTTCTCAGCTTGCAAGCAGAGCTTTAACTTTGCGAACTAGTTACACTGGGGAGGAGAAGCACAGATTGTACTATATTATCTCTCTCATTATGGGAGACAGGGATTACTATGCTAGATCATATCAAAATTCATGAGAGGTTGGGTTTACAGTGAAATATAGAGAGCCTCTGTCACAAATATTTCAGAATTACTATAATTTATTAATCATAGTTTTAATGTGCTCTGCCTTCTGAGGTCATAATTCTTATATTACAAAGTATTAAATTCAGAAATCAGACAAGTTTAGGTTTTTGAAATAAGAGCAAGTAAAAATGCTATGTTCCAGGTTTTGACTTGTTTTTAAAATATGCAAATTAAAAAGGGGCAAAGAAAACACCGATCTGCCTGTAAAAATGGCAACTATGTGTGAGCTATTAAATTTATGCAGATACTTACACAATAAAGTATATAAAGTGAGAATAATAGGCTAGAGTAGACATGTCTCATTTCTTTCCTATATTCATAACTCTACTTTTTTCTTCTAATTTATGCTGTCTTCCAATTTTACTTTTCTTTCTTTAGAGACAGGTCTTGCTGTATTGCCCAGGCTGGAGTACAGTGGCACAATCATAGCTCACTGCAGCCTCAACCTCCTGGGCTCAAGTGATTTTCCCACCTTGGCCTCCCAAGTAGCTGGGACTACAGGCCTATGCACCACCATGACTGGCTAATTTTTAAAATATGTCTTGTAGAGATGGGGTCTCATGGGTTGCTCAGGCTGGTCTTGAACTCCTGGGCTCAAGTGAACCTCCTGCCTTGGCCTCCCAAAGTTCTGGGATTACAGGTGTGAGTAACTGTGCCTGGTTCAGTTTTCCTTTTCATGTTAACTTGTACCTTAGGGAAATGAGCATTCTACAGATCAGGACTCATTAGGGGGCACATATGTCAAGGATGGAGCTTATGTTTTCTTCTCTGTTTATAAATTCTTGCAGCCCCAAGCACTGATTTGTGCTTGCTGCATTCCTCAGTAACTGTTAGGAACTCACTAAATGTTATGTGAAAGAGCTCATGTGTGCTCTATGGCTAACCTGGGAAAAGAGGATAGATTCTGATAGAACTTTATTTTTCTTGTTAATTTGAAAATATATTCTTCGCCAAGATTTTTCTGGGTGAAAAAATTAGCCCTTCCAAACAATCATTTAAGATACCAGGCTGAAAAAAACAGAGTATTTTTATACTGTTACTTCTGGCACACAGTGTTATTATTGACTGTGGGAATGAAGTCAGAATATTTTATGATTTCTGCATTTTAGAGTCCCTGTTTTTCTTTTACTCAGCATTTTCTCACCTTTAAAATGCGTGTTCTAAGTGTCAGTTCTTGGAATTTCATCCCATTTAGATTTGTACATTTCCAGGATGAATATTGGGTCCTGCATACCTAAATAGAGAGGGTGCATGTTCTGTTTCTTTTTAATGAATGGCATGTGAACTTACAAATACTGGTACCCACAGCCCTCTCCACTCTATCTGACCTAGTGGGATCCAAGCTAGTCTTCATTCAGGTCTTCCTATGTGCCTGGCACTGGGATGGGTACTTTAAGATGTATTATCTTTGGGTTTCTTGTAATAAAGCTGGCACTTAGGTAACTATTTCCCATTTCTATAGAGAAGCTAAAGCTTAGGGACTTTATGAACTCATCTAAGAATGTTGCACATGCATGGCTGTGCTGGAATTCAACTTCTTCTTACTCCAGAATTGCTTCTCTTTCAATCAGAACACAAGACATTCACCTCTTTTATATGATAGTTGGTTAATGTTTTTCCAGGAAAGATATATGTAATGATTAAATAGGGAAAAAAGAAACAGGAATGAAAATTACCAAAATGGTAGTTGCCATCATTGCCAGTACTTCCATGATGAACAGATGTTGCTTAATTGATTTTTTTTTCTGGCTTTTTTTTTTTTTTTTTTTTTTTTGAGACGGAGTCTCACTCTGTCATTCAGGCTGGAGTGCAGTGCTGTGATCTTGTTTCACTGCAGCCTCTGCCTCCCAGGTTCAAGCAGATTCTCCTGCCTCAGCCTCCTGAGTGGCTAACCACGCCTGCCTAATTTTTGTATTTTTAGTAGAGATGGTATTTCACTATGTTGGCCAGGCTGTTCTCGAACTCCTGACCTCAAGTGATTGGCCTGCCTCAGCCTCCCAAAGTGCTGTGATTACAGGTGTGAGCCACTGTGCCTGGCCCCTTAATTGACTTTAAAAAATAAATGATCAAGCTAGGCATGGTGGCACATGCCGCCATAGCAAGACCCCACCCCTGATAAAAAAATAAATAAAATCAGAAGAAATAATGAGTTGTCTCCATGGCCCTGTAGTTCTACTCAGTTTTGAGTTAAATAGACCTACCTTGTTTTTTTCTGGGAACTTAATGATCACTTGTTACTTGGGATATATGGGAAAATGCATTCCTGATTTTAAATAACCAATTTTAGAGTGACTTTTGAAACCCAATCAGTCCATAAATTGAGGACTACCTATGTATCTAGATCATTTCATTTTGGAAAAACAAAACAGTTATTTTTTCCCCCATTTATTTAAACTAAAATTCTCTTAAACTGTAAATAGATGGGATAGAATAAAACTTGCTTGATCATGTGTTCTTTGGTGTTAATTAATGTAGTTTCATTTTCCAACACTAGGTGTTAACATGTATCACCACTTCTGTGATTTCATCAATCTTTATATTACTCAGCACGTTAATAACTCATTCAGTACTGACGTGTACATCGTGATGTGGGACACCGTAAGTAAGAATGTGCTCTCCGCTTCAGTACTGTCTTTCCCTTGTATCAGTGTGTGACTCTGATGTTGTGAAACAATTTTCAAAGACACATACATTTCAACATGCACACCCGCACATATGCGGAGGGATGCGAATGTATCTGTACATATATGTGTTGACACGTGCATATACGTATAGGCAGATAGGTATGTATGTGTGTACCTTCGTTCTTTGAATTTTAGAATGAGGCAGTGAGGAAAGTTTCTTTCCCTTTCTGGGTGGGCGGGGCTCCAAAGGCCAGAGATTCAGTGACTTTGGCTCGGTATTCCTCTGGGACACACATATGAAAGACTGCCATTCAGCTGGGCGTGGTGGCTCACGCCTATAATCACAGCACTTTGGGAGGCTGAGGCAGGTAGGTCACTTGAGGCCAGGACTTTGAGACTAGCCTGGCCAACATGGTGAAATCTTGTTTCTACTAAAAATACAAAAATTAGCCAGATGTGGTGGCACACACATGTAGTCCCAGCTACTCAGGAGGCTGTGCTCAGAGAATCACTTGAACCTGGGAGGTGGAGGTTGCATCGAGCCGAGATTGTGCCACTGCGCTGCAACCTGGGTGACAGAGCAAGACTCTGCCTCAAAAAAAAAAAAAGGCCGTCATTCACTCAACCTCTATAACCTATGTTGGAAGTGCTTGCCTCTGTTTACTGTTGGGCCTTTTGCATTTACTGTCTGCCTTTGCTTAATAGCAGCTTCCTCGTTACTATGTCCTTTGTGCTGAATTATGCTGTGTGTTTCAGCTCACTGTATAGGGCAGGTCTTAGGCATGCACATAAATACATGTGTTGAGTGACACCTGCTATTTATTTGTTTTTAGTGCAATCTTTTTTACCTTCTCTTTCTTTGCCTGTTTTTTCCCTGCTTCTTCCCATATCTGGCCCCTCCACCTGCTGAGGAAACCCCAAGATGTGCCCCAGAGTCTTCAGCTCTGAAATGAGATAATGAGATAATGACACTTACCTAGGTGTCATTTTGAGAATGAACCATACAGTGTGTGAACAGTCACCATACCTGGTATGCAGTACTTGTGCTCTGAATGTTAACTGTGACAATTACAATAAAGAGAATAAATGGTTTGTAGTGTACATAAGAGAGGCTGCCTAAACTGGGAAGTTGGAACACCCACCAAGGCGTCATATAAGGTTCCACTCAACATTCTGACTTACAACACTGATATGCTTGGCTCTTGGTGTGAGTCTATTCAGGAGGACGTTGCAGGGGAACCACAGCTTGCTGGCAGGGCAGCCTCAGGTGTTTCTTCCAGAGGGAGTGCTAGCAGTTCACACAGCACAGCTCAGGTGCAAGGAGACAAGATTCGCCTGGGACAGGTACAGGAGATGCCTTGGCTTAATTAAGAGCCTCATATCCTGTAGGGGCCAACGTCTCCTGACACAACTGTGTTGGCAAAGTCCTCAGGATCCCTGAAAGAGACATGCCTGGTTCCAGGAGTCAGTGTACTCAGGGAATCCGAAACATGGCTTTCCCAGTCCAGATGCAGTTTACCCATCAAGCATCTTTTTAGATCAGAAGCAATGTTGCCTAGGCATACGGTTGACACAAGCTGTCGTCATTTGCAGAGAGCCGACTTAGCTAGTTAACAGGAGGTCAAATTCTCATGCAGAAGGAGAGACAGTTTTGCTGACCCTTTTTTCACTGATCAGAGGCTTGTAGTAGAGCTGTGTAAAAAGATTTTCAGGATCACTGCTCCCTAGACTTTGAGTTAGATTTGAAGTCTGATGAGACTATAATTCTTGGCATGTTAATGCTTTCTTTTATTTTCCATCTATATGCATTTACATTTTCCTCTTGTATTTGAATTTTGCTGCCACCACAGTTTCATTTCTTGAAAATGTTTTGTGAGCAAAATGAACAACAGTCCCTTTCTTTTCTTCTTTTTGTATCAGTGAAGTCAAGCCACACTCACCAGCCATTACAAGCCCTAAATTATTAACTCAGGGTTGTTTTGCCCTTTTTAAACAACCTATTTTTAAATTTTTAATTAACCTAAATTATGTTACTTCATTTCATGCTCATGACCCCCCGTGGACTTGAGTTTTCATTAGCTTATTTTACAGACAAGAGGCCGAGGCCTGAGCAGCAGGTGAGTGTTCTAAGATAATGCAGTCAGCGAGGGCAGAACCAAAGTTTCCATCCAGGCAGCCTGACCCCAGACCTGTGCTCAGACACCATAGTGCTCTGTCGTCTTCTTAAAGTCCTCTGAAGAGGACTCTACCTAAGTTGCCAAACTAAGTTGACAGAAATTTATCAGATGCCTTCCAGAAGCTTGCTTGTACCTGTTGCATGCTTTTCCACATCTTCCTCAATTGGGCTAAGTATAACTTAGTCACATTAGCTCACTGTAAGTGAGCCAGCTCCTACAACCCTCCCCTTCTCTGTGGCTGCTGGAGTAGGATGCACGGCCACCATGAAGACCCCAGGTTACTCAGTCAGCTGTGCATGAGGCATGAGGGCAGTCTGACCTCAGCTCTGGCACAGATAAGCAGGATGGGTATAGCCCAGCAGGGTGGCCGCCTGGTGTTACCCCCTTCCTTTGCCACCCGATGTGCATCCATTTTAAACCCGCACTCTTGGTCAGAGAAGCCATTTACTAAGCCGGGTTCTCAGGACAGGCAACTCTGCCAGATTGCTCCGTAATTCAGGCCTACAGGGTAGGTTGGATGGGGAGGGCACTAAGTAAGGGTTTGTGTGGCTGCTGTTTCCCTTTTGTTGGTAAGACCTTAAATTAAGCAGCACTGTGACTTGCGGGCTGATTATGACATGAATCCCTCACAGCGGATGGTGTTGCCAGAGTCCTGATGGTCTTGGATGAGCAGTTTGTTTGCCCAGGGAAGAGCAGGGAGGTAGCTGTGACTGCAGTTCACATCTTGGTGATATTTTCCAAACTGTCATCACAAGGAAGCCTATGGGGCCTTCCCTCTCCTCCTTGAAAAGCTCTGCAGTTTACTCCCTTCAGCATGTGGCATCCTCAGTGGGATGGGCAAGGCCACCAACCTGCAAACATGCATAGAGGGACCCATCTTCAGATGCCTCCCTGGGCACTGCAGGGTTGCTCTTATCAAACAGAATGAATAAAAGGAGAAATTACTGCAGGCTTTCCACATTTGCTTGTGCTGAGAAGTAGAACAGCTTTATGATTACTTTTTTTTGTTTGTTTTTGAGGCAGAGTCTTGCCCTGTCGCCCAGGCTCAAGTGCAGTGTCGCAGTCTTGGCTCACTGCAACTTCCGCCTCCCAGGTTCAAGCGATTCTCCTGCCTCGGCCTCCCCAGTAGCTGGGATGACAGTGTGTGCCACCACACCTGGCTAATTTTTATATTTTTAGTAGAGACGGGGTTTCACCATGTTGACCAGGCTGGTTTTGAACTCCTGACCATAGGTGATCCGCCTGCCTCGGCCTCCCGAAGTGCTGGGATTACAGATGTGAGCCGCCATGTCCAGCCATGATTACTTTTTTAATTATGAAAGTAATACCTGATTATAATGAGTTCAAACAACACAGAAGTATGTGAAGTTTTTTAAAAAGTCTCCTTCTTCCTCTCCAATTCCCTGTTCCCCCCAAGGGTAACTGCAGTTAACATGAGTGTGAGTCCCTTGCAGGACTCTCTTTATTTTAATAAGTGCAAATATGTCACCCAAGCTAAAGTTCAGGAATATGATCCTAGCTCACTGCAGCCTTGCTCTCCTGGGTTTAGGTGATCTTCCTGCCTCAGCCTCCCAAGTAGCTAGGACTACATGTGCATGCCACCATACCTGGCTATTCTTTTCTATATATATGTTATATATGTGTTATGACAATATATATAGTCATAACGTGTGTGTGTGTGTATATATATTACTGTCTTCTGATTTGACATCTGGCTAATTTTTAAATTTATTTTCTGTAGAGACAAGATCTCGTTATGGTACCCAGATTCGTCCTTGATATGGTTTGGCTGTGTCCCCACCAAATCTCAGCTTGAATTATATCTCCCAGAATTCCCACATGTTGTGGGAGGGACCCAGGGGGAGGTAATTGAATCCTGGGGGCCGGTCTTTCCTTTGCTATGCTTGTGATAGTGAATAAGTCTCATGAAATCTGATGGGTTTATCTAGGGTTTCCACTTTTGCTTCTTCCTCATTTTCCCTTGCTGCCACCATGTAAGAAGTGCCTTTTACCTCCCACCATAATTCTGAGGCCTCCCCAGCCATGTGGAACTGTAAGTCCAATTAAACCTCTCTTTCTTCCCAGTCTCGGGTATGTCTTTATCAGCAGACTGAAAATGGACTAATACAGTAAATTGGTACCAGTAGAGTGGGGTGTTGCTGAAAAGATACCCGAAAATGTGGAGGTGACTTTGGAACTGGGTAACAGGCAGCGACTGGAACAGTTTGAAGGGCTCAGAAGAAGACAGGAAAATGTGGGAAAGTTTGCAGCTTCCTAGAGACTTGTTGAATAGCTTTGCCCAAAATGCTGATAGTGATATGGACAATAAAATCCAGGCTAAGGTAGTCTCAGATGGAGATGAGGAACCTGTTGGGAACTGGAGGAAAGATGACCCTTGTTATGTTTTAGCAAAGAGAGTGGCGGCATTTTGCCCTGCCCTAGAGATTTGTGGAACTTTGAACTTGAGAGAGATGATTTAGGGTATTTGGCAGAAGAAATTTCTAAGCAGGAAAGCATTCAAAAGGTGACTTGGGTGCTGTTAAAGACACTCAGTTTTAGAAGGGAAACAGAGCATCTAAGTTGAGAAAATTTGCAGCCTGATTGTGCAATAGAAAATAAAAACCCACTTTCTGGGGAGAATTTCAAGTTGGCTGCAGAAATTTGCATAAATAGCAAGGAGCCTAATGTTAATTCCCAAGACCATGAGGAAAACGTCTTCAAGCCATGTCAGAAACCTTCATGGCAGCTGCTCCCATCACAGGCCTGGAGGCCCAGGAGGAAAAAGTGGTTTCATGGGCTGGGCCCAGGGTCCCCATGCTGTATGCAGTCTAGGGACTTGGTGCCTTGTGTCCTAGCTGCTCCAGCCATGGCTGAAAGGGGCCAATGTACAGCTCAGGCTGTGGCTTCAGAGGGTGGAAGCCCCAAGCCTTGGCAGCTTCCATGTGGTGTTGAGCCTGCAGTGCACAGAAGTCAAGAATTGAGGTTTGGGAACCTCCGCCTAGATTTCAGAAGGTGTATGGAAACACCTAGATGCCCAGGCAGAAGTTTGCTGTAGGGGCGGGGCCCTTATGGAGAACCTCTGCTAAGGCAGTGTGGAAGGGAAATGTGGGGTTGGAGCCCCCACACAGAGTCCTTAGTGGGGTGCTGCCTAGTGGAGCTGTGAGAAGAGGGCCACCATCCTCCAGACCCCAGAATGGTAGATCCACTGACAGCTTGAACTGTGCATCTGGAAAAGCTGCAGACACTCAACACCAGCCCATGAAAGCAGCCAGAAGGGAGGTTGTACCCTGCAAAACCACAGGGGCAGAGCTGCCCAAGACTGTGGGAACCCACCTCGTGCTTCAGCGTAACCTGGATGTGAGACCTGGAGTCAAAGGAGATCATTTTGGAGCTTTAAAGTTTGACTGCCATGCTGGATTTCAGACTTGCATGGGCCCTGTAACCCCTTTGTTTTAGCCAATTTCTCCCATTTGGAACAGCTGTAATTACCCAATACCTGTATCCCCATCATATCTAGGAAGTAACTAGCTTGTTTTGGTTTTACAGACTCATAGGTGGAAGGGACTTGCCTTGTCTCAGATGAGACTTTGGACTGTGGACTTTTGGGTTAATGCTGAAATGAGTTAAGACTTTGGGGGACTGTTGGGAAGGCATGGTTTGTTTTTTAATGTGAGGACACGAGATTTAGAGGGCCCCGGGGCAGAATGATATGGTTTGGCTATGTCCCCACCAAATCTCAACTTGAATTATATCTCCCAGAATTCCCACGTGTTATGGGAGGGACCCGGGGGAGGTAATTGAATCATGAGGGCCAGTCTTTCCCATGCTATTCTGGTGATAGTGAATAAGTCTCATGAGATCTGATAGGTTTATCACGGTTTTCCGCTTTACTTCTTCCTCATTTCCTCTTGCTGCTGCCATGTAAGAAATGTCTTTCACCTCCCGCCATGGTTCTGAGGCCTCCCCAGCCATGTGGAATTGTAAGTCCAGTTAAACTTCTTTTTCTTCCTAGTCTCAGGTATGTCTTTATCAGCAGTGTGAAAACTGGCTAATACAGTCTTGAACTCCTGGCCTCAAGTGATCCTCTCACCTCAGCCTCCCAAAACACTGGGATTACAGCCATGAGCCACCATGCCTGGCCAATATGTTTATATTCTTATGGAAAGTATACTGTCTGTCTCATATTGCCACCTTAGTATTATCTCTGGAATGTTTTTTTAAGTCAGTACCTTTAGGGCTATCCTTGCTTTAGGTATTATGTGGTATTCTGTTTAATGGATGTTTTGGAAGTTGGATGCATGCACCCGTGCATGTATTCATTTCTCACCCCACCCCCCGCATCACATTTAGTTTTGTTTCCAGTTCTGTGCTATTTACTGAAATGTGACTGTAAACACATACGTCCTTTCAATATATCTATATCTTCACATGCTCATCCTAGCATTTCTGTAGGACAGATTCCTGTAAGTGGAATTTCTAAGTCATAGATTATGTGCATGTTTAAATTTGAGACACACTAAAGGAAATTTTATGTCATCTTGAAGACTATCCAAATATTCTTCAACATGAGTGTAGGAAGAAGCCCCTCCTTCCCAAATGGTGGATAATTTGGACTTGGGAAACAGGGAAAAGAAGCTTCTGGAGGTGGTTCTTATTCAGTAATGTATGACTTCCCTGAGGAAGGATCAGTCAGGATTTTACTGTATTTTATTATTAAAATTTCCTTTCAAACATATTTTATTTTATCTGAAGTATTTTATCTCAGGAAATCATCTAGAATCACTTCTTTTAATTGCCCTTTATTTATTATTGAGCCAGAACAGGGACATTTCATTTTAGATGGTGTTGAAAAGGGCCTTTATTAGAATGGCATTGGAGGAACATGGAAAGAAGGCTTTTTTTTTTTTTTCACATCTAACAGATCTCAATAACTTTGAAATAACTGTAATATGTGCAACGTAAAATTTTCAAAATCTGAGAAAAGAATGCTGTAAAGATAAAATGACATGAACATAATGTATAACTATAGAGTTTGAATGTAATGCTACAATGCGTATTTCTGATTTCTATTGGCTGAATTTTTCAATCTAAGTGAAACCATTTAAAAATTAATTGATCTTCTCCTTAGCTAATGGAGCTCATAATTAACTACTTTTCAAAAAATAAATGAGGCTGGATGTGGTTTCTGTAATCTCAGCACTTTAGGAGGCTGAGGTGGGCAGATCACTTGAGCTCAGGAGTTTGAGACCAGCCTGGCCAATATGGTGAAACCCCATCTCTATCAAAAAATACAAAAATTAGCCGGATGTGGTGGTGTGTGCCTGTAATCCCAGCTACTCGGGAGGCTGGGGCAGGAGAATTGCTTGAACTTAGGAGGTGGAGGTTGCAGTGAGCCCAGGTCACGACATTGCACTCTAGCCTGGGCGACAGGGTGAGACTCTGTCTCAAAAAAAAAAAAAAAAAAAAGCATGTGGTAATTATACTAGAAAGAACTAATTCCTGCTGAGAGGCAGCTGTCAGATGGAACTGGCAGTACAGGCTGAGTTGAATCCCAGCTCTATAACTCAGCTGCTTTGCAATGTAGGCAAATGACTTAAAATTATGTCTCAGTTTCCTCATCTGCAAAATAGGGAAAATGATATTATCAACTCATTAGGCTTGTGGGTGGCTTAATGTACATTAATAATGTCAAGTGCCCAAAAACAGTGCCTGGAACACAGGAAGTGTGTAGGATGCTATTATTATTATATAAAGTTGTTATTGACACCATTAATATTCATGGGAAATTACCACTTTTTATTCACTAGTCAATGGGTGGGGGGACATTTCATAGAATTACATATATTATATATTTTTATTTTATTTTATTTTGTTTTATTAGAGACAAGGTCTTGCTCTGTTGCCCAGGCTGGAGTATATGGCATGATCATAGCTCACTGCAGCCTTAAACTTCAAGGCTCAAGTGATCCTCCCACCTTTGCCTCCCAAAGTGCTGGAATTACAGGCATGAGCCACTGTTACCAGCCTATATTTTTAATGTTAAAACTTTCTTTTTTTTTTTTCTCGAGATGGAGTTTCGCTCTTGTTGCCCAGGCTGGAGTGCAATGGCATGATCTCGGCTCACTACAACCCCCACCTCCCGGGTTCAAGTGATTCTCCTGTCTCAGCCTCCTGAGTAGCTGGGATTACAAGCACATGCCACCATGCCCGGCTAATTTTTGTATTTTTAGTAGAGATGGGGTTTCATCACATTGGTCAGGCTGGTCTCGAACTCCTGACCTCAGGTGATCTGCCCGCCTCGGCCTCCCAGAGTGCTGGGATTACAGCCGTGAGCCACTGCACCCAGCCAGTGTTAAAACTTTGAACCCATTTTCTTGCTCTGAAATTTTTGTCCAAAGTATTTTTCATTCACCGTGATGGTTTTTGCACACTGAGCATAAGAGTGTGTACAAACGGTGGCATATGTGTGTGTTGTGTGTATCTATAATTTGGATAAGATGTTCACAGGAAAAAACCCTGAACTACAAAGATGTGAGAATAAAAGAAGGTAGAAAAATGAAACACTATTAATGGCTAAGAGTATAATTGTGATAATTATTTCTGATGATATTTCATCAAATTAGGCATTTGCTGTGGCCCAAGATGAAGATCCATTTTGCTTATATGGATTTTATGAACTTGAGTAGGATTGTTAGTTTTTAACACAGGCAAATTCAGGTATTTTGTTGCATCTTTGAAAAGTCATGTTGTATCCTTTTATTGCCCTAAAACCTTGTTTTGTTTCTACTTGCAGAGTTCTTATGGATATGGTGATCTATTCTCCGACACATGGAATGCATTTACTGATTATGACATTATACATTTGAAAACTTATGATTCCAAAAGGGTACTGGAAATTTTCCTGAAATGTCTGAATATTTCTTGAGTGCAGATGACTCACTCATAAAATAAACATTTATTATGAGTTCCTATTAGCCATTACCACTGATTTCTGAATTTCTGAATTTCTTTTATATAATTAGAATCCTCAGTGTTGTTAATCATGCAGCCTTTGAAAACTTTTTTCTATAATCTTTCCAAAAATATGAATTCTGTTCTCTTTGAATGAAATAGTGTGTTATTCAAGCAATGCAAGATGGAGATTAATTAAAATCTATTTTTCAAAATTATATGTGCTATTTTGGTGCGAAGGGTGCAAGTTACATCCTCTTATCTTTTAATGTATCTTTGTTCTTAGGTATGTTTTAAAGAAGCTGTTTTTTCATTACTCCCCCGCATGAGGTATGGGCTGTTCTATAATACTCCTCTGGTAAGCACATTGTCTACCATTAGCATTCATATTAACAGACATTATAACATTTATACATAACTTGACAGTATCTTAAATTACAATACAGAAGTATTCATTGTAATATGAACGAGTGTTTTTATTTTAGATATCTGGCTGTCAAAATACTGGACTATTCAGGGCATTTTCCCAGCATGTACTACACAGACTAAACATCACACAAGAAGGACCTAAGGTAATGAATACACTGTGGATTCTGAGGTGGGCTTGAGTTTTTTTCCCTAATAAAAATTGATACCACCTTTTCAGAAACAGAAATAATCAGGAGACCATGTTTTTGTGTTAACATTTTCTGGGGAGGCCAAGGCAGGTGGATCACTTGAGTCCAGGATTTCAAGACCAGCCTAGCCAACATGGCAAAACCCCATCTCTGCAAAAAATACAAAAGTTAGCTGGATGTGGTGGCATGTGCCTGTAGTCCCAGCTACTCAGGAGGCTGGGGCGTGAGAATCGCTTGAACCCGGGAGGCAGAGGCTGCAGTGAGCCAAGATCATGCCACTGCACTCCCGCCTGGGCGACAGAGCAAGACTGTCCCAAAACAAAACCCAAAAACATTTTCTGACCTGGAGTCATCTGAAACCAGGTGTCAAAAACCTATAAAAGAGAAACTAAGGGATATTACAAGAATGTGCTTCCTCCTGCCCTCCTTTCCCCTTTCATTGGCTGTATCTCCCTCACCTCCCCAAATGTTCATCTAACATACACAACCCCTGCCAAAAAATTCACCCACCCAACCAAACAGACAATGTAATGAACTGGTTTTTGCCTTTGGTGGTTGAAGTGGATACATTTTTATTCCCTGAGAGTGGTGAAGGAATCAGGCGAAAAATGAATGGTTCTATTAATGTATCCTGTTGAGTTTCATCTCTGTGAAAGTCACATTTGAGGTTCAGATGTTCATTCATCTACCCAGGCATATACAGTGTTATTTTACTGTTTGATTTTGATTACAGGATGGAAAAATTCGAGTCACTATTCTTGCACGGAGCACAGAATACCGGAAAATCCTAAACCAAAATGAGGTTAGTTTTTGGTATGCATTTTTAATGCCTTCATATTGAATTCATAAAGCAAATTGTGTGTGTTTTCTTTTTTCACATTACATTAAAAGCTTTGGTTTAAAACTATTAGTTTTGAGAAAAGTTTGATGGCCTATGCCCAGTTTATTTATTGGATTTGAATTTCTAGTGAGATTCACCAAACCACTCATGGACAAACTACCTTTGCCTTATAGTAAATGTTCATCTGCATCAACTAAGCATGGAAAAAGCTGTCTGAATCTTGCCTTGACTGCAGTAGAGGGCATCCGGACAAACAAGTAGCAATAATGTAAGACTTCCTTTTGCATAGTTGATGCAAAAGCTGGTTGAGGCCATTAATCCTGTGGTATCAGCAGCAGATTCAGTTGGAAGAATCTCTATACATGACCACGTCTTAGAAACTGCACTTTTGGCATCCTGACTCATTTCAGTAGCACCAACTCATAAATTACATTTAACCTCAATGAGATCACCATGCAAGGCCACTACCTACAACATCATGGCCTGAAGATAGCCTCTCAGTAGTAAGAATTTATTCTACAGTAGTTAATTGAGCACCTGCTATGTGTCAGGCCATGTTCTAGGCCCTGGAGATAGAGTAGAGTAAAGACGGGGAAGGTGCCTGACCTCATGGAGCTTACACTGTAGAGGTGAGAGACAGATAAGAAGTAAGTAAAAATGTCAATAAGTACAGTGATGTCAGGCAGTGATAAGTGCTTCGAAGGATGAACCAGGGTGATTCATAGAGACTGGGGATGTGGATGGAAGGGGGTTGGTACTCACACAAGAGCATTCAAAGAGACACTGCTTAGACTGAGACCTAATCAGAGAAGAATCTAGCAAGGGAAAGAGCCTCCCGGGCAGAGTCAAATGTATTCTAGTGGACTGAGCTTTCGGTATTCTAGAAACAGAGAAAATACCAATATGACTGTAGCATCTTGAGAGAGGTGGGGCGATATCCAAGAAGTCAGGCATGGTTCAGGGGGCCGCAGATCGTATCAGCCTCCTAGACCTTGGTGGGAGAGGGATTTTATTCCAGTGTAGGGGAAAGCCACTGTGAAGTTTTAAAGCAGAGCGTTGTTGGTAGAATAATGTCTCTTCCTCCTCCTCCCAAAGGATGTCCACATCCAAATCCCTGGAACCTGTGAACAGGTTAGGTTACATGGCATAGGGAAAGTAAGGTTGCAGATGGAATTAAGGTCCCCAACCAACTGGCCTTAAAGTAAGAAGATTATCTTGGATTATCCACGTGAGCCCAGTATAATCACAAATGGGTCTTAAACTCCATCTGCTAGAGAACTTTTGCCTCGGCCTGGACAGCTCTTTTCTTCATTGGATTCTTCTCACTGATCAGATCTGAGTTCATCATTTCCTTAAAAGTGGGAGAGGGAGGCAGGAAAGAGAGAGAGGGAGATATAAGGGAAGTGGGGCCAGAGAGATGCCACGGTGCTGGCTTCGAAGATGGAGGGGGCAGGCCTATGAGTCATGGAGTGTGGAGGGCTTCTAGAATCTGGAAAAGGTAAGGCAGTGGGTTCTTTCCTGGAGCTGCAGGAGGAACACAGCCCTGCTGACACCCTGATGTTAGCCCAGTGAGACCCACGTCAGGCTCCAATCCTGCAGAACTGTAAGGGGATAAATTGTGTTGTGTTAAGCTGCTAAATATCTGGCAGTTTGTTACAGCAGCAAATAGAAAACAAATACAGAGGGAGAGACATGAATTGACATTTATTTTTAAGTCATTCTGCCTGTAAGAGAGCAAGGAGATTGATCAGAAGTTGTTATTGTGGCCCAGGGGAGAGTGTTTAGCCAAAGTGATGACAGTAGAGATGACATGGTAGATGGATTCAAGATATATTTTGGAGATAGGACCTATGATACTTACTTTTGGAATGTAAAAGTACATTCACATTAGAGAAGGCCAGGAAAGGTATCAAGGATCAAGTGTGACTTGAGGCTTTTAACTTGAGCAGATAAGTGGAAACAAACTGGAAAATACTTAGTAAGAGGAAAGCTGGGGGTGGGTGTGTGTGTGTCATGTTTTGATGGGTAAAATATTTTACACAGACTAATTTGGCTGCCTAACAGGCTGATCAGAATTATGTAATTAACATCTCTTCCTGAGACCAATATGGATTACAGAGGACATGAACATATGGCATAATGAGGTGTTAATTGTAAGCTCTGTGGATGGAAGAAATGAGCAGTGTGTGTGTGGAGGGTGTGTGTGATTGTATGTGTGTGTTTAAAGACCTAGAAATAAGAACGTGTGTTTAAAGACCTAGAAATAAGAACGTATCAAATAGTGCAATGTTGGGTATACAAATGGGAAGCCTCAGTAGCCAACAGATCAACAGTGTATATTGGTATAGACCATACATATTGAGTGCAATTGGAGGTCAAGCATATTATTGTGTGCTCCTTTTGTACATTGTGCCCCCCAACCCTCCCAGCAAACCCATGAGGTAGGTATTGTATTATTATCCTCTATTCTAGACAAGGACACTGAGGCTCAGTGGTTAAAAAACATGCCTAAGGTCACCCAGCTGGTGATTAGAGTAACGGGGGCATGAGTCAAGGTAGTCGGGGACTGAAACTACTTTCTTAGCCAGAGTGTGCTACTACTAAAACAGCAAATAGATTTCAGAGGAGGCAGAATCTACCTCTGGCCCCAGTCCATCAGGAAGGGGCAGGCTGAGGAACAGCATCAGGCCACTGCAGAGAAGTCCAGTAGAAAGGTATAGTGCTGGCAGATGTTTTAGTGCATGGTGTGAGGTTTTCAGATCCAGTCATGCACATTGCCCAGATGATGGCACCCAAAGGCGAAATTTGATCATTCAGCCCCCAACTCCAAGCCAAAGAGCACCCAACTGGCTGCTTCTTTCCTGAGGATTGGATGTTACTAGAAAGGCAGCTCCTGGGAAGGGAAGAAAGCACCTTTGGCTATACTTTGATTAATAAATAGGTATTTATTAATCAACCCACATGGCCTCATTAAATCATGGGTTGTGGAATCCTGCCCAACTTTAGGGTTTGAATAGCCATCGGAAGGGATAGGGCCACCTTTCTCGTGCAACTAGAAGTCATGAAAAAGGGCATGCTTGCCCTGAGACCGTCAGCACACGTGATTCCTTTTATGTGTGCAATCTTGTTAAAAGACCAAGGCTTATGCCATCTGCCATCTCTCCTGTAAAACAGAATTCTAATCTTCTTACCCCTTCAACTCTTTATAAGAGTTCAGGGGCTGTCTGGAGAGAGAAATTTCTATGTTATGACTGTGTGTGTGCGTGTGTGTGTGTGTGTGTGTGTGTGTGTGAGAGAGAGAGAGAGAGATGGGAGGGGATTAAATGTTGGTCACTGCTTGTTGCTTTCTGTAAGCAGGACAATAGAGTGCACTGGTTAAGAACACAGGTTCTGGGGTCAGAAGACCTAGATTTATTTTTGGCTGAGCATTTGGGAGCTGTGAGATCCTGGGAAAGTTATTTCACTTCTCTGAGCCTATCTTGTCTAATTTGTAAAGTGGGCATAGTACTAATACTTACTTGGTATGATACTTGGTATGATTTTTTTTTTTTTAGACAGAGTTTTGCTCTTGTTGCCCAGGCTGGAGTGCAATGGCACGATCTCGGCTCACTGCAGCCTCCATCTCTCGGATTCAAGTGATTCTCCTCTCTTAGCCTCCCGAGTAGCTGGGATTACAGGCATGTGCCACCACACCCAGCTAATTTTGTATTTTTAGTAGAGACGGGGTTTCACCATGTTGGTCAGGTTGGTCTCGAACTCCTGACCTCAGGTGATCCGCCCGCCTCGGCCTCCCAAAGTGCTGGGATTACAGGCGTGAGCCGCTGCGTCCGGCCACTGGTGCGATTCTTACGAGGATTAAGTGAAGTAAACCTAAGGACACTCTTAGAAATGCCAGCACCATTTACATGCCCCATCAATGATACTTGCAACTGTTGATGTTGCTGTTGCAGTGCAGTGCATGCCACAAGGCAACATGATACAGGTGCAGAAATTTCTGAATGGTGGTGATCCCCAGTGGCCTAACTGTGAGGGACAGAGAACCATGACTATATTTTTGATAATAGATTAACAATGCTTTGTTACTTTCTGTTTGCTAGAAGAATAATTGTTTTTCCATGTAGAAGTACTGAAAATGTTTTTCTGCCAAGACCTTAGTGTTTTCAGAGGATGAGGTTCAAAGCACTAGTGGTTTGTCTGAAATGAGATAATGGATGGGACAAAAACTCTTAAGGTAAAGTCTGGAACATTTTGGGCATACTGGTGCCCAAAAGTGTACGTTGAAAGTTGAGGGAATAATAAGCAAATGGTAATAACAACAATTAATGGTTAGTTATTTCTGTGCCTAGCACTTTGCTTCCATGAATTGTCTTCTCCTTTCAGCCTCACAACAACACAGTGCATTGGTATCTGAGGGAGGCAGAGTCATGTGTTCACAGGTGGGGCCTGGATTTGAACTTAATGACAGTTCAGAACTATTGACCTGAATGATATTTATTTATTTTCTTTTTATTTGTTGTTGTTACCAAATGATATTTAATATCTGAAATAGTATATGTAAAAAAAGAAATGTTAGGACTCATAAAGGAAAAACAGAAGTGAAAGAAGGAAAAGAAATGCTAAATGTTTCTGTTTTTTCCCAGCTTGTAAATGCACTGAAAACAGTATCTACATTTGAAGTCCAGATTGTTGATTACAAGTATAGGTAAGTAATAGCCAATCTCAGCAGACACTGTCAACTTTTGCTTGGATGAGGTCAAGGGGGCTAGAAAGCATTTTTCCAGTGGGAGCCATTGGCATTTGTAGGCCCAGAAGGGACAAGTAGACACTATAAATGAATGAAATGGGCAGGTGAAGGCCCTGGGAACAAGGGCAGTTACTCTTTGGCTTTCTGGGGCCTGATGTTGTGACTCCATCTCCTTATTCAAAAGAAGTGATGAATTCAGATTTTCATTTAAAATTTCAGAATTTTTTGTTTGTTTTTGAGACAGAGTCTTGCTCTGTCACCCAGGCTGGAATGCAGTGGTGCCATCTCGGCTCACTGCAACCTCCACCTCCTGGGTTCACGTGATTCTCCTGCCTCTGCCTCCCGAGTAGCTGGGACTACAGGCATGTGCCACCATATCTGGCTAATTTTTGTATTTTTTGTAGAGATGAGGTTTCACCATGTTGGCCAGGCTGGTCTTGAAGTCCTGACCTCAAGTGATCTGCCCGCCTCTGCCTCCCAAAGTACTGCGATTACAGGTATGAGCCACCATACCCGGCCTAAAATTTCATAATTTTAAAAAATTGGCAGACTGGCCGCGGTGGCTCACGCCTGTAATCCTAGCACTTTGGGAGACTGAGATGGGCGGATTGCCTGGGCTCAGGAGTTGAAGACCAACCTGGGCAACATGGTGCAAACCCATCTCTACTAAAAAATACAAAAAATTAGCCGAGTGTGGCAGCGTCTGCCTGTAGTCCTAGCTGTTCGGGATGCTGAGGCAGGAGAATGGCTTGAACCCGGGAGGTGGAAGTTGCAGGGAGCTGACATCGCACCATTGCACTCCAGCCTGTGTGACAGTACGAGGCTCTGTCTCAAAAAAAAAATTGGCAACTAGTTCAAAATTTACAGATGTTATAAACCTAATTTGCCCTGCCTGCTGCCAGATTTCAACATCTGACTTAAAATTATTTATATGGGGATAATTTGAGGGTCAGAGTAACATGAAATTTTAAAAAATCTTACCAAATATTTACATTTCTTTTAAAACTCTTAATACAACTAAAAGGCTTAGAAAGACAGAATATGCCTATTATTCACAGTTTAGGTAATTCCTGTTGCTAGAATTACATCTTCCTGGTAAAAGTAGTACATGTTTCTGGTTGAAAAAGTCAAGCAGTATAGAAAAGATCAAAAGGAAAAGTGAAAACTTTTGTCTTTGTGTCCACCTACAGTCACAGCTGTGTTTCCCAAATCTAACACTATGAACACTTTCCAGTTAAAAGAAGTATACATATCCCAGCATGTGGGTATCTAATATAGATACACTTAATTTCAGAGAATGTAAGCATGGGAGCTTTGTACTTCATTCATCATACATTAGTTCATTTGCGCAATAAATCTCTATTGGGGACCCATGAGCTGGTCACCAGTCTCAGCAGTAGGAATCCCATTATGGCAGATGGCATATTCCTGGTCTTGAGGATCTCAGACATCGAATAGAGATAAATAGCAATCGTAAAAACAGCTACTATTTATCGAAATGTACTTTTATGCTTACTTGCTTTATCTCATCTCATGCTTTCAACAGTCTTCTGAGTTGGTCCAGCTAGTCCCATTTTACAGATTATGTAAAATCTGCTGCGCTGAAGAAATGTTGTGTCAGTGTTGCTTGAAGAAATGAGTGAGCCAAGACGGGGCCCCCACATCAGTCCCAAAACCATTCACTGAGATGAAGCTGGGAAGAAATGGAAAGAACTGGGCAGGGTACCTCTGAGGCTGTATCATTGACTGGCTTTTAAGGATATGTTGTAGTTTCTCAGATAAGCAAGAATGACAATGAATTCATACCTTGCCAGTCTGCGGGAAATATTAGTAACATGTTGGCATGGGGATTGGTGAGTGCGGACCACAGGCGTTTCCACAGCTGGCAGTGCAGGGGTATGTTCACCTGGGTGAATGGCCATCCTTCCCTTGGCATCAGTTCACATTCCTGGAGAAACTGAGGCACATGTTCTCGTTGTGATACACATACACATGGAGCTGTCTTCCTTTCCCTATTTGGAGTTTTTCTTGTTAGCTGGTGTAAAAGGGAATTCAGCTTCCCTTCGTAGATCCAAAATAATCTTGATCATTTATTTTTCTTTACTTTGGGTAAAGTGGGGCTGGGAGATCTCATTTCTTTGTGTTTATTCAGAGTGTCACCCTTATTCCAGCATTTCTCCCTAGCCCTCACCTCAGTGAATTGTTTGGGGACTGATTTTTGGTTCAAAGTTTAAACACTGGTTAGTGTCTTGGATTTAGAGAACATTTGTACAGTCCTAACATGCATAAAATTGTGGATTTGTCTGTTCCAAAGGCAGGATAATGCCCTGGTGGTATCTGAGATTGTTTTGGATGTACCCAGATGGCATTAAAAAACTTAAATCACACAAGGAGAAATGTTTCTTTTTAAAAAATAGTTTTTAATTTAGTGCTAGTGTGTCACAACATCTCTTTAACACTTGCCAATTTCTCTTTTTCATGAAGAAAGAGCAGGCCTCAGGCTCTGAGCTTTCTCTTGCAATAGTATCTGCCTCGATTTGAACACTACTTAGTTTGATTATATCAATTTTTACAATTTTGTTGATGTCATATGTCACTGCTTTTCCATTTAAGACAGATATTAAAGCTTCCTTTAAAAAAAAGTACTTAAACCTAAAAGGATAGGTGAGCTTACTTAGAAAATATGTTAAATTATTAAGAAATTTATTAATTACTAGAGTGCACTTGAAATTGGCAAAAATGCGTCTTAAAAATGGAATGTGGTTCAAAGTGGGCAGTACACTTTTATAAATATCCTTACTGTGAATCATGAACTAACTCAACCTAATACTTCTCTCTTCTCCCCATCTCTCTCATGTTATTCTGTATGTTCACAGAGAACTTGGGTTTTTAGATCAACTAAGGATCACACACAACACGGACATATTTATTGGAATGCATGGAGCTGGTCTGACCCATTTACTTTTCCTTCCAGACTGGGCTGCTGTATTTGAACTGTAAGTGTTTGGAGGCAGTTTTACACTGAAGCAACTGATAATGCTTTTTTTGTGTGCTAAAGCTTTCATTCTGAGCATCAAAAGGCTTAATATTTAATCATTCAAAAAGAGAAGTCACATCATATAGACATCTGGAAAGAAAAAAGGCCTGAAGCTAAAAATACAAAGTCTGCAGCCTGCACTTAGTAAGCCACCTACCCCTTCGTCTTCCCATCCCGAGCATGATACGGAAGATGTGAATCTGTGATTTCCTTATTCTGAGTTTGTTCCTGCATACCTCCCAAACTCTGAGTGTCTTCTTGCAAACAGTGTAGTTATTGTCTTAAAAGAAAGCATTTATGTCTCATGCACAACATAGCTCCAAAACACAAGCCAACCACTTCACTTAGTGCTTGCTGATCCCATACACAGGGAAACAGGCCTTTGGGTGTTAATGATTTGCCCAGGGCATACTTTTAACTCAGTGGTTGGTTTGTGGAGACATGGCTTTCCCTCTCATAATAATTCTGCTATTGGCACTGTGCTCCATTTTAGTTCTTGAGACACTAATAGCAGTTACTGTTACCTGGTTCCCCCCATTATGTCTAAATATCTGGATTCTATGGTTTCATTTTAAAAATGATTTGACTCTGTATTTAAATAGGAGGCTATTTAGGAAAAAAGTTGTCATGAACTTCCAATACCCTGCAAAACATTTCGAAAATATATAGATATATGTAGAGAAATAGCCAGATAATGGATTCTATCTCCATCATTTCTCTTATAGAGAGAGAAGGAATGATGGAAGAAAGGAGAGGGAAGGGAGAGAAATGTAACTGAGAAAACTCAAGCCTTATAGTCTAATGGACCTGGGTTCTACTTTTGCATCCTTCACTATTTAGTTATATGACCTTGGAAGTGTTACCTATCCCCCTTGCCACTTACATACATTTAAAGACAGAGGTATTATAAGGTCATGTCAAGTCCATAGGCAGCAGGTCCTATTGAATAAGGTCAATTCTCTCCATTCCATGACCCTATTTTGTTTTTTAAAAGTTAATTTCATTTAGTTCAGAGAATATTTTTACATTCTCTTCCTCAGTCTTGTTTACTATCTTCCTCAGTCTTGTTTACAACCTTTTACAAGGACATATTTGGGAGCTGCATTTTATTTTTGCAGAGTTGTTGATTTGGCAAAAACCTTGGACAAAAGCCTCATGTTGTGACACCGTTGTGCCCTTAGGTACAACTGTGAAGATGAACGGTGTTACTTAGACTTGGCCAGGCTGAGAGGCGTTCACTACATCACTTGGCGACGGCAGAACAAAGTCTTTCCTCAGGATAAGGTAAAGTTCAATCACAAAACTTACCTTGCTTCATTTTTAATTGGTTTAAAGTATCCAATTATTGATATGAAAAATGGTTATTGAACTTGAGTGCTGCAAAGATAAACTGTTCTCTGGAATACTGAATTGTTTTATATTTTCAAATAGGAGAAAAAGGGGAATTAAGCAACCTATATCTTTAATGTTACAAAGGCAGCTTCGTGAAATTTGGGCTTAGAAAGATCTATTAGATTATATATAGAGAGGGGATCAACCAGTTACAGCCCTGTGGGCAAATCCAGCCCATGACATGTTTTTGTAAAGAAAGCACAGTCGTGGCTGTCTGTTTATGCACTGTCTCTAGTTGTTTGTGCACTTCAATGACAGACTGGAGTAACTGTGACTGAGACCTTAGAGTCAGCAGAGCTGAAAATATTTATCATCTGGCCCTTATCGGGAAAAGTTTGCTGGTCTCTGATGTAGAACATAAATTAAGTTGCCTTAGCCAAAGTAACATAATTTCCTGCTGTAGAGAAAACCATGCCCTCAGTGAGTTATGGATTCGTGTTTTGGTTTATTTTCACAGGGCCACCATCCAACCCTTGGGGAGCACCCGAAGTTCACCAACTACTCTTTCGACGTAGAAGAATTTATGTATCTTGTCCTTCAGGCTGCAGACCACGTATTGCAACACCCAAAGTGGCCATTTAAGAAGAAACATGATGAGCTATAAATATGTTGAGTCTGTTTGCAAAAAGAGAGTGTTTAAACACTCCAACACCCAGACTTAGAATTAAATCAGTAAAGCAACCTGTTATTTCCTATCCCTGAATTACCTTTTCTATGCCAAAACATACCTTCAGGATATTGTTATGTGTTTTATAGACGTTCAGTGTTTCATGTGGTTTTTGTGTCATTGCTGTTTATCAATAGCAATAATTTTGCACTGAAAACTTTTTATAGTTCAAAAATTGAGCATGGACTCCCCGGTATACTTTAACTTTCTTTCTTTCTTTTTTTTTTGGAGACAGAGTCTCACTGTCACCCAGGCTGGAGTGCAGTGGCATGATCTCAGTTTATGCAACTTTTGCCTCCCAGGTTCAAGTGATTCTTTTCCCTCAGCCACCTGAGTAGCTGGGATTACAGCCTGCACCACGATGCCTGGCTAATTTTTGTTGTTGTTGTTGAGACACAGTTTCACTCTGTCACCCAGGCTGGAGTGCAGTGGCATGATCTCGGCTCACTGCAACCTCTGCCTTCTGGGTTCAAGTGATTCTTGTGCCTCAGCCTCCCAAGTAGCTGGGATTACAGGCGTGCACCACCACGCCCAGTTAATTTTTGTATTTTTGATAGAGACGGGGTTTCACCATGTTGGCCAGGCTGGTCTCGAACTCTGGGTTCAAGCATTCCTCCCACCTTGGCCTCCCAAAGTGCTGGGATTACAGGTGTGAGCCACCACGCATGGCCCTGAACTTTCTCTTTTTAGGGATACCAAAGTTTTCAACTTTTTCAGCTTTAGAATTTGTAAATATTTTTGTAGAATATCATATGACTGTAATTCCAGAGTGTTCCAACTTGTTTATGATATATTTGGGTAAATTTACAACTGTTCTTTTATTTGCCATAATCTGGTTATAACACTGTGGTAGGAAAGGAAAACATGCAAAACACACACACACACACACACACACACACACACACACACACACACACACACACACACACACACACACACACACACACACACACACACACACACACACACACACACACACACACACACACACACACACACACACACACACACACACTTGTGATTCTCAGTACCAAGCTATAGGACCATGTTATATATCAGAGTTTAGTCACCTCCAGGTTATATGCATCAAGAACCTGAATAAATCATGCCACTATATTAATTTATATTTACATGTTTTATAATTAAATCACGTTTTCCTAAAATGTAGCAACTACATGTGGTAAAAGCAAATTAGAACATTCTGTAGGACTGTTTTGCATACCTTCTATCTGGTTTCCACTGATTCTTTCTTAGCCATGGAGAGCATTTGTGATTAATTAATTTATATATAAAATAATGGTTTCCATTTTATGCGAGTATCTGTAACTGCATATACCAGTGCGTGTGCATCTACCTCTGTCAGCATGAAAGTATTCCAGTCTTTAATTTCAAAAACTTCAAATTAGCCTCATGAAAAGAATTTTTCCCTGTAAAAAGTAAGACCAAGAAAAAACAAAGACGTGTGACTTATTCAATGAAAGTGAAAAAGAAGCTATAAGAAAGTGTCATTGATTAAAAAGAATATCTGGAATGTAGCCCCATTCTGAATGGGATTCATTTCTTACTGCTTATGAACCTTCGATTTAGTAGTCAGAAACCATGGATTTATTTTACTGCACAATGTGAAGTTTACATTTTATTAACACTTGAATAGTTAATTTAGAGACTAGTTACTTCTATTTTTTAAAATAATGGAGTAGCAAATTACAGAATAGCTAAATAATTTTTTAAAAACATTTTACAGTTGTAAAAAATATCCATCAGAAAAATGACACACGAAACAAAATATCTGGACCTTTACAGAAGATGTTTGCTGACCCTCACTTTAAAGGATTTGAACAGTCTTCTAGAATTGAGGAATATTTATTAAAATACCTGTAAAGAAAATAGTGAATCACTGTGGCAATGGCTTTGATTCAGACCTTAAAATCACATAAGAAGAATTACAACATGTTACGGATTTTTAAGTGACAGATATTGCAACTGTTTTTTTTGTGCAAAATACTGAGTAACCACTGGGAAAATATTTCAGATGAAAGGGATGACAAAAGTATGTTGCACTTTGCATCAGCAAGGCATTGACTTCTGAAAAAATGATCTGAAAAAAAAGTTTCACCGTTTGTCTTCTTACCTCATTTTAAGAAGCATGTGAAAATGGGATGCTATAGACTAGTGAGAATTTCAGAAATTGAGAACAATTTCATAATACAACTGCTATATTTGAAGAGAGAGTACATTTTATATAAACAGGAAAATACATTTGACACTTTATGGAATTAACTTTTATGAGACTTTTGTGGGAACAGAAGGTCTTCAAACTGTAAAATGTAAAGATTGCTCTTTTTATTAAGTCTTTAACAGGGATGTATTTCATTGTATGTTTTGGGTATGGCTTTGGAATAAATCATTTTATATTTTATTTGAATATCAGAACCATTTTTAAGGTTTCTGTGTCTGAATGTTTCTGTGCTTCCTTTTTGGCAATCTAGTAGCTCTTAGATTATAAAAATTAAGTACCTCTCTGATGAAGAATTCAGTTTGATCAAAAATACCTTTTATTTAGCAGTTTATTACATAATGCTTCTATAAATGTTATATTGTATAATCATTACCAAAATGACATAAGAATTATGGTTCCTGTTTTTCATGTGAATAATGCTTCCCTAAAGATCACAAGCCTTCTGATTCCACATTCACAGTCTTCCATTCGTTTAGGGAAGTCTTCCATTCCACTCTAGGGAAGTTACGGGACTTCCCTGAAGATCACAAGCCTTCTTCTGATTCCACGTTCACAGTCTTCCTTTCATTTATTTACTTGTTCATTCAATAAATATTGATTGGGCCACAACTTTGTATCAGTTACTATTCTAAGTTCTGGGAATATAGCAAAGAAAATAGATAAAAGTAATTGCCCTCATGGAGCTTACGTTCTGATGGAGACAGACATTAAACAACATAATGGAGCTTACATTCTGGTGGAGACAGACATTAAACAACATCAATAAGATGCAGTGTGCCAGATCCTGATACATGCTATGGAGAAAACCAAAGAGGGATGTGGAGTCTGGGGTTGGGTGGAGTCCTGCACACTTAAGTAGGGGGTCAGGGAAGTCTTCATTGACTCAAGACTAGAAGAAGGTGAGGGGTGGAGTTATGCAGATAACTGGACAAGGAGCATTCCAGGAAGCTAGAAGAACATGTGCAAAGGCCCCAAGGCAGAAGCATGCCTGGTATGTTTGAGGAACAGCAAGGAAGCCAGTGTGGCTGGTGTGATCAAGGGCAGAGGAGTAGGAGGCAAAGTCAAGAGATAATGCAACAAGGGTGTAGATGGCAAGGTTCTGATGAGATGGAAGCCATTGAAGGGATCTGAGTAAAGGAGTAAAGTCCTGCCTTATCTCTAACACACTAACTCTAGCTGTTATGCTGAGAATAGGGTGTGGAGGGATGTCTTAGAAAAACAGATTCTGGGATGGAGATTTGAATGCAGATAGTTTTTTGGGGGAAGGTTCTCACGATCAACACCTGTGAGGATGTAAGGGGTCCAGGCTTGGGCAGAGGGAGAAATTGAGGGGCAATGCCAGGTGAGGCCTCAGCGGGGTGCTGTAGAGCTGGAGTGGTCTTTCAGTGAGGTCCCCAAATGAGGCAAGAAATGCACATAACAAGTTCAAATAGGGGCCATCCCAGAGAGGGGTGGGGCCTTAGCAAGGCCACTCCCTTCAGCTGAGGGCAAGGCCTGGTGAGGAGCTCAGCTGTGACCCATCAGCAGCCAAATTTCAAGCAATCTGGGAACTGAGTGCTTCAGTCTGAAGGGGATCTCAGCGGCACATTCACTAGCGGGTGAGGTGGTACCGAGGTGGTGCCGTCTAGCTTGTCTTACTATCCCTCCTGCTTCCTGTCAACTGAAAGTTGGATCTAAAGTCTCCTTAAGATTCAGATTTAATGTCTATTTTTAAAGAATACTTAATAGTTGATACTGTGTACTTCACATTGTAGAAGTCTAGGGGAGGGGTCAGCACACTGCACAGGGCTGATAGTGAATATTTTATGCTTTGTGGGCCACATATGGTCTCTGTTGCGTATTATTATTTGTTGCCCTCCTCCTGCAATCTTTTAAAAATGTAAAAACCGTTCTTCTAAGATGTTTAAATAGAGATTAAGGAACTTGCCCAAAGTCACACAGCCAGTAGCAGAAGGATTGGATATAGGGCTTTCTTGGTGAAGGAATTTTGAGTTAGGATGTTTACATGTAATGTAGGAAGGAAGGAGGTTGGGGAGGAAGAAAGGGAGGAAGGAAGGAAGGGAGGGAGAGAAGAAGGAAGGGAAAGAGAAGGGAGAAATTAGTTGGGAGATATAGAACATGGAGAAAACAGTCCTGGAGTTGGGGCTTTTCTTGCCATTAAAAAATGAATTTTTTGTTGTGTTTTTTAGTTTGTTTTCCAACAGGTCTCTCTCTGTCGCCCAGGTTGGAGAGCAGCAGCGCAGTCATAGGTCACCGTAGCCTCAAACTCTTGGGCTCAAGTGATCTTCCTGTCTCTGCTTCCTAAGTAGCTGGGACTACAGGCATGCACCACCAGGCCTGGATAATTTTTCATATTTTGTTGAGATGGGGTCTCACTATGTTGCCCAGGCTGGTCTCAAACTCTGAGCTTAAGAGATCCTTTGGTCTCAGCCTTCCAAAATGCTTGGATTACAGGTGTGAGCCACCCCTCTTGGCCCAAAATAGTTCTTTTTTGAAACCTAGTCAGTAGAGAGAAAATATGGAAAATACTTGCTTTTTCTAAACTAGGAGCATATACACAAATCAACTCAGGTATGATTGCCCTGGAGAAAGCAATTGTTTAAAATAACCTACTCCCAAGCAAGGGCTGTTGCCAGAAAACTTTAATACCTTGTTCTCTTTCGGCTTACTGGGGCATGTCAAAAGATGTTATAACCATTCTTGTCAAAACAGAAGAAGTGGGTTAGAGCAGTTTGCTCACGGTTTGTTTCTCCCTGGCTGTGTGCCCTCGCCTTGGCTGGTAGTGCACAGGACCACAAGGTGGCAGTCAAGCCCTTCCAAATGGCCTCCTGGGTGGTCTGAAGCCCGATGTCTGAATCTCATTGTAGATTCCAGGCACCCGAGTGTTAGGAGTAAGGCCTTGCTTCTGAGTGTGATGGATTTTGTTATTCCTGATTTGAGGGAAGGTGGGAAAATGATCACGGACAGTTTTCAGGTTTAAGTGTGGAATTGTTTAGCTGCCGCCAATAGCTGGATCCTGTATAGTATCTCCTGATCATCTTGTGGGAAGAGCGCTTGGTCCCTGGAAGATGATTTCTAGTGACAGAAGCTGCTTAGGGGAATGCATTCTTTTTGACTTGGTAGAGAATTTGATGAAGACTCTAGCTCTATTTAGGGTCTATAGCTGGCACATGAACTCTTCAATTCTTCTTCAGAGCAAATTTCTTTATGTTGGTCTTCTAGGTTATATTTTCTCACTTGTAGATTGGTGGTAATATACATTAGGCAGGGTTCATATAAGGATAAAATAAGAGAATAATGTCACACTTATTTAGTGCCTGGCACAAAACATGTTTAGTAAATGCTATTATTGTACTATAACATATAGAGTTATTATTTAAAGGTCTAATACCTGCGGAGCGTTTAAATTCTGATCTCCAGACCTCTCCTCAGACCAAGTAAATCAGAATACCTAGCGGCACAGTCTGGCTGACTATATTTTGTTAAATGTCCCCAGGTGGTTCTGACGTACAGGGGTTGGGAACTGCTGTTCTGGAGACACTGATGAAGCTGGTGGCAGTAGACAATTCATGAGATCTAAGCCAGAATTTGCCAAAGGATCTTCCACTGAGTGTCCATAAGATGTTCCACAAAAAATGGGTTACAGCTGGGCGTGGTGGCTCATGCCTGTAATCCCAGCACTTTGGGAGGCTGAGGCAGGCTGATCACGAGGTCAAGAGATCGAGACCATCCTGGCCAACATGGTGAAACCCCATCTCTACTAAAAATACAAAAATTAGCTGGGCGTGGTGGCATGCACCTGTAGTCCCAACCACTTGGGAGGCTGAGGCAGGAAAATCGCTTGAACTTGGGAGGCAGAGGTTGCAGTGAGCCCACCACTGCACTGCAGCCTGGCAACAGAGCGAGACTCTGTCTCTAAATAAATAAATAGTTATTTGATAAATGCTTCCTTAAGTCAATTTAAAGCAATTTAAAGCAAGTTTATTGCAGGACTTCTCAGCACCTTTGATGTATGTGCATTGTGAATCTCTAAACAGGAAGATGTCATATGCACTGTATGCAAGTTTATTTGACCATGGAATCTTTTCTTCAAGAGGTATGAGGATTGGTGTTGCAAGAATCCCACTCCAGGCAGGCTACCCTAAGCATTTGCCATGGCTAAAGCCCCCTTCTGGGGAAAGGGGGACCAGGCAGCGCCTTCACCATGCAGTTGTTCTGGTCAGTTGCATCTTATTTGTTGAGTTAAATCAACTGTGCTACCTGGTCCTTGTTAATTGGACCAGGAATCAACAGCTGAGCCAAAGTCTATTCAATCAAGAGGCTGCGAGATAAATGGTAAATAAATGACCCATCCAGAGCCATTCTGCTGGGGACATTTGAAGGTGAGGTGCAAAGAGAATGCCAAAGTTCCTGGGACAAAGACACCAGATCTGAGCTACTGGGGCTCCTCCTCTATGGGGTACAATTATGAGTCACTTTCCAGTTATCCATGAAGCCGCTAGTACATTTAGGTTATGGATTGGATTAGCTCATCCTTACAGTCTGGAAGAACTTCACTGCTACAGCAATGCCAACACTGCAGGTATTATTCTCCCCATACTACACCATGGAGATGCAAGCAAACTGAGGTTGAGGGACTTGGACCTTTGTTGTCTTACTCCAGGTTGAATGCCAGCCAGTTACATCACTGTGTTGTTGCCTCTCAAGCTGAGGTCATTCAATCAGCAGAACAAGAGTAGGTAAAAAATAATTGTAGTTTCCAGTAAAATGGCAAGGACACAATTCAGTTGAAGTGTCTCCTGTCTTGGGTGGAAATCCAAGTTGGGCACAGTGTTAAGTAAAGGTGCCAGCAAAATTAGGCCAGTTTGATATAAGGCCATTGGATGAGGAATCAGCAGGTAGGGGATGAAGTTAAAGGTGACTGTTGCAAGTCCCAGAAGAAAACCCGAAGTTAAAGTGGTATAGACATGTGACTAGTGAAGCAGGTGACTAATGAAATGAGAGTAGTATTAGGGACACATTGAACAGACCTAAGGCGAGGCAGGGAAAGGCCAGGATTAACATTTGAAAGCCAGCTAAAATAAGGCAGAATGAGGAGGAAAATGGAAAAACTAAGGAAACAAGTAAACATCATCCATAGCAACACTTCAAACACTTAAGGCATGTGGAAAATGGGGAGAAAAGAAAGCGAGTACTTATTCACAGCAAGGGCAATTCTACATTGATGGAAAAATGTAAATCTTCTAGAAAAATATCTTTACATATCATTTTTCAAATATTCAAGTGATATTCAGCAATGTGCTGGGACAGAGTTTACACATGAGGCTTTTAGAAGTGTTTATGGTTCACCTTGCAGAAATGAGACAGAGAGGTTTTCCTCCGGTTGCTACAACTGCTTTTCTGTAAAATTAAAAGTAAGATGTGATGATGGAGCATCTCGTAGTACATCATTACCAGATTCTGAGATGGAATTTTGGTTTGCCCTCTCAGGTATCTCTATGCAAATAAATCGCCTTCAGAAATCGCTTTGTTATTCTATCATATTTACTTTTTACTAGATTATACGTTACTGGAGAGTCTTGCTTTTGCAATTCAGATAGCAGTCTATTGGAAAGAAGAGTTTTATGTGGAAGCTACGTGGTGCAAGCAATCAATCTAGAGGACAAGGGGATAAAAGTCATACCCAGAGAAAGGTGCCCATTCTTTGATGGTTTTGCTTTTAAAGTAGTGAAAAGGGCCATAGCTGGGAAATATGCTCTCCTTCTCTTTGTCTTTCTTCTCCTTCTTCTTCCTTTCTTCCTCCTCCTTCTTTTTAATTCTAATAGCATTTAAAAGTCTGTGGTGTAAAAGTCTGCTTTCCTGTTGGAACTTGATAGCACCCATCAGCCAGGAATCCTGCAGAAATGACTTAACTAGTTGCTTCTTAGGTAACAGCATCTTGTCCAAGTGACGACCCATGTGGTAAGACATCGTAGCAGATTTTGGACTTACTCTGTTAAGATCTGTGCCTGACCCTTGGAAGAGAACCCAAGTTAGCCTGAAGATAACACCCGCTTCACCCATTGAGACATCTTGACATCCATCGAGAGTCTTCCATAAGGTAGTGATGTTTGGCAAGTGCATGCAGATGACATCTTGACAGAAATTAGAGGGGTTTTGCAGACTCATAAGGAGCAGCAATGTGGGAGATGGGTGACAGTATAGGCTCTGGCCTCAAATGCGCCCCGTGCTGCTACTTTTTACATGTATACCTAAGGCAAACCACTTAAGCTCACTGAGCCTCAGCTTTCTCATCTGTAAATGGAGGATATTAAGGGACCCAACCTCATCAGGTGGTTGTGAGGAGCTATTTGTTCATTCCAGGTATGAGGCACTCTGCTGAGAACACAATGGTAAGGAACAGGGGAGATCGATATTAGTCAGATAATCACACAAGTGAGGGTATGTAAGGATAAAGGGAGAGAAGTACCCTGAAGGGAAAGAACATGTTGCTAAAAGGAAAACCTTAGCCACATTAAATTTAACAGAGTTTAAATGAGCAAAGGACGTTCGGGAATCAGGCAGTCTCCGGAGCCAGAGTAGGCTCAGAGAGACTCCAGTACAGCCACATGGTGCAAGATTTATGGACAGAAAAAGGAAAGTGAGGTAAAGAAACAGCCAGATTAGTTACAGCCTGGTGTTTGCCTTGTTTTAACATGGTTTGAACAGTTGGCCCCCTTCGATTGCCCCTGTGATTGGCACAAGAGTAGGCTACAATTTGTTTACACTTCCATCTAGGATACAGTTTCCCATCTACGTAGAAACCTTTAGGCTGAACTTTAAATATGTGAGAAGGCAGGTTTAGAGTAAACTTTTTTCTTGAGACAGGGTCTCCCTGTGTCACCCAGGCTGGAGTACAGTGGCACGATCACTGCTCACTGAAGCCTCTACCTCCTGGGCTCACGTGATCTCCCATCTCAGTCTCTCAAGTAGCTGGTACTACAGGCATGTGCCATCAAGCCCGGCTAATTTCTTTTCTTTTTTTGGTGGAGATGTGGTTTCACCACGTCACCCAGGCTGGTCTTGAACTTCTGGTCTCAAGCCGTCTGCCTGCCTCGGCCTCCCATTGTGCTGGGATTATAGCTGTGAGCCATCATGCCCAGTCTAGGCTAAACTCAACAATGTTCCTGACCAGGAGAAATGCTTTAGACTGAGGGGGAGAGCAGTCAGGGGAGCTTCTTCCCAGGGAAATATAAGAAAGCACACTTAATGCCTGGCACCTGGCAAGGCCTCAATAAACATCAAGGCAGCAGGGAGAGAAGGAAGAGCAGGAAGAAGATGCAGACATATAGGAAGCCAAGGCCATGTGCCCATGTACCCCAGAGAAACCTTTGTGTAGGTGCCAAACTTTAGTCTGAGATGCCATGATGCCAGCGGCCACTGAGGTCTACAACCCCAGAATGTTTGGCCCTGTGATGGGTTGACAGTTTGAGAGGTAGACCCTCAGTGAGAAGGGTCAGACCAGGTGGCAAATGATGCCCCCCTGGGAGAACTGGCAGATGCTCCAGGGCTGCAGGACTGGAACTTCTGCCTTCTGGTAGTTTAATCAACATCATCTGAGAACTTCACTAACTAAAAAGGCTCTGTCTTCCAACCTTCCTCCCCGCGCCTCAGCATTCTCAGCTTTTCAGTGAGGAGTTTGGACATGTTATCTGAGCTCTAACTATCTTGTTTAGACTTCTGCTCATCAAGTCTATGATGAAATGACAAATTAAATGTGGATATATACAAATATATGCACACATGTGAACTCATGTTATATAAAATAGCCACTTCGTGGCTCTGATGGAAAAATGGTTCTTCTGTGCCTTATCCGAAAGTCTTTATACAAAATGCGTGTGTTCTTAACCCCGTGTTAGTGGGGAGATTATTCATCTACTTGTATTTAGAGATGGGCTGAGACAGAAGAAATACTCACATAATCCAGTGTTTTCAATTAAAGTAGGAAAATGACTACCAAGAGAGGGGAAATGAAAGCTGCCCTTTTTTTTTTTTTGAAATAACAAAATTAAGAAAATTAATTGCTCTTTGGTGGAGGGGGAGGGGAACTCCTGAAGCAGGTGTTATTACTATAATACTCACTACTCGGGTGAATGTGGTAGAGAAAGCCCCTACCTAGAAACCAGAGAAGGCCCTACCTGGAAACCAGAGTCTTTTTTTTTTTTTTTTTGTAATTATATTTTAAGTTCTAGGGTACAAGTGGACAACGTGCAGGTTTGTTACATAGGTATACATGTGCCATGTTTGTTTGCTGCACCCATTAACTCATCATTTACATTAGGTATTTCTCCTAATGGTATCCCTCCCCCTTCCCCCCACCTCATGACAGGCCCCGGTGTCCAAGTGTTCTCATTGTTCAATTCCCATCTATGAGTGAGAACATGCGGTGTTTGGTTTTCTGTCCTTGTGATACTTTGCTCAGAATGATGGTTTCCAACTGCATCCATGTCCCTGCAAAGGACATGAACTCAACCTTTTTTTATGGCTGCATAGTATTCCATAGTGTATATGTGCCACATTTTCTTAATCCAGTCTATCACTGATGGACGTTTGGGTTGGTTCCAAGTCTTTGCTATTGTGAATAGTGCCACAATAAACATACATGTGCATGTGTCTTTATAGCAGCATGATTTATAATCCTTTGGGTATATACCCAGTAATGGAGTGGCTGGGTCAAATGGTATTTCTAGTCCTAGATCCCTGAGGAATCGTCACACTGACTTCCACAATGGTTGAACTAGTTTACTCTCCCACCAACAGTGTAAAAGCATTCCCATTTCTCCATATCCTCTCCAGCCCCTGTTGTTTCCTGACTTTTTAATGATTGCCATTCTAACTGGTGTGAGATGGTATCTCATTGTGGTTTTGATTTGCATTTCTCTGATGATCAGTGATGATTAGCATTTTTTCATGTGTCTGTTGGCTGCATAAATGTCTTTTTTTGAGAAGTGTCTGTTCATATCCTTTGCCCGCTTTTTGATGGGGTTGTTTGATTTTTTCTTGTAAATTTGTTTAAGTTCTTTGTAGATTCTGGATATTAGCCCTTTGTCAGATCGGTAGATTGCAAACATTTTCTCCCATTCTGTAGGTTGCCTGTTCACTCTGATGGTGGTTTCTTTTGCTGTGCAGAAGCTTTTTAGTTTAATTAGATCCCATTTGTCTATTTTGGCTTTTGTTGCCATTGCTTTTGGTGTTTTAGTCATGAAGTCCTTGCTTATGCCTATGTCCTGAATGGTATTGCCTAGAGGAAACCAGAGTCTTAATGAAGGTCCAAGACTGCCTTTTAAATGCAGGAAAAAAGTTATTTACACAAACGGTAAGTGCCTAATGCATTAATGCCTAGTTCTGTGGATTGTGACTTCTGTCAGTATTAAGCATTTTGTAGCTCCAGCTCTTAATGTTACTAGGGGCTCCTGACAATTTTGCCCAGTGGGTCTTACAGCCTTCAGGAGACATTCCCTTGGCTACGATAGTTCAGATTTGGCCTAGCCTGGAGATGCAGAGAAGGATGATCATGCTTTAGGAGCAGAGTATAACTTGGATATGGGTGTATGACCCATATTAAGGGAAATGGCCCCATGGCTTTGATATGAGTACCTTCTTTTTGTCTTTCTTATCTCTGAGCCAGGGGAGCTGGGCTTCTGAGTTGAATGCAGTAGCAGCAAATAGCTTCCAAGTCAGAAACAAATCAAACCCCAAACCTTTCCCAAGTAAAAAGGCAGAATGCTTGGATGGTGTTTTGTTGCAATTATGTCAAAATGTGCATGTGGAATTGTATGTTTTTTTGTTTTTCTTTTTTAAGATGGGGTCTCATTCTGTTGCCCAGGCTGGAGTGCAGTGTCATGATCTTGGCTCACTGCAACCTCTGCCTCCTGGGCTGAAGCCATTCTTTCACCTCACCAGCTGGGAATACAACAGGCACACGCCACCATGTGCAGGTAATTTTTTGTATTTTTGGTAGAGACGGGATTTCACCACAGCCCAGGCCAGTCTTGAACTCCTGAGCTCAAGTGATCCACCTGCTTTGGCCTCCCAAAGTGCTGGGATTATAGGCATGAGCCACCAGCGCCCAGTTGGAATGATACGTTTTTAATTATGAGGTGTTATCACATGCACCACAATCATGTCTGACCTTAATGATACCTCTGACCTTGCCTCCATTCTTCCCTCCATCCCTAAACCACCATCCTCCTCTTCAGCAGTCCCTGAGCCTTCCCTCATCCTCCTAGCTTTACACACCATGGAAAGAACATTGACATATTCATCACCCCTGAAAAATGCTGCATGGAGCCCAAGAGTTACATGCGATGGTGATGTCAATGGGAACAATTCATTATTCTATCAAGCACTTGGCATGTCAGTCAATGAAAAAATATGTGCTTTAGAACTGACAGCTCAAAATAGTCTTTTCAGCTATCAGCATGCCAAGAGCTTGATGGTATAATGAATTATTCTTTAAACCTATCATTTCATCCTATCAATTTGGTCCTATAGTCTTTTTTTGGGGGGAGGAAGAGGGGGAACTAAATTATAGAACTTATCTCAACTAGCAAGCAAAATAACTTTGCACCTGGGAAGAAAAGACTAGAGGTGTGAGAAGTAGAATTAGAAAGAATATTCCTCAGGGATGACATTGAGGTAAATATATATTACAATTCACAGAAGTATGGGAAAAGTGCCTCATTTTTATGTGACTCTTGGGCATAAAACATAGTTTATTCTCATTGACCACCTGTAGAATTTTCATCCTCATTTTCCATAACAATGCACTGGAAAAATCAGAGACAATTTATTATTCTGTTTACGTTGTTATCCAAGCTTGCTGAGCAATATGGTTCCTGATTATTTAGGACATGCAGGTGTTTAGAGTAGTCTTGGACTGGACTTCGAGTTTGGTTGGAAGATCAATTTTTCCCAGTTAATCTCCATATGTAGATAACTTTTCCCACACTTGATGTATGGTTGCCTTACTCTCATGTGGCTGATTAATTCTGTTCTTTCTCAAATCTGACCTCTTCAAAGATCTGCACCTATCTCTTCTCCCCTGAGCGTTCTGAGACCAAGGTGAGAAATTCCACAGCTTGCTGGCTTTATGGGGAGTGTTTAGCACGTTGGCATGCATTCTGGGTGACTTCTGCACACGGCACAAAGCATGTTTAGGTTTCAGCTGGTTGCTTTCATCCAAAAATGTCAGCTTTATTTCTAGGAACAGCAGCTGCCACATTTTTTTTCCCCGAATATCTCTGCTGAAATGCTTGATGTAAATGGTTATTTTCATTCCTGTTAAATAATACCTTGTTGCTTTCATTCCTGTTAAATAATACCTTGTTGCTACAGCAATGGTCATTTTAAATACCATCACAAAATAACAGCGACACCAATTTGTTCTCAGGATTGGGTCCTAATTGTTCATCCATTGCTTGAAAATAGAGAACTGCCTCATTAATCCACTGCAGAATATTAAACATTTCATTAAAATATTGCCCAGAAAGGAGAGTTACTTCAGATCCCCTTCATGTGTCCTTCACAGCCAGCAATACTATCTATTCTGCATTTTTAACTATCAACCTGAAGAAAAATCTGGGCATCCATGACCTTTTAATTTGTGCTTCAAAGAAAACATTTCTTAATGTTATGTAATAAATCAATCATTACTTGCTTAATAATCTTAATGCATGTCTTTGAAGTCAGCAATCCACAAGAGAGGCTGGGATTTTTAAAAATTGACAACTCTCTGGTCATTTGATGTAAACCGTGTTTCGTTGATTTGCTGTGAAAACTTACTTGATATTAGCTGCATGTAAAGGCATGAAATCATGAAGAACAATGAAAAATGAAGAAAGATACACACATACACACGTACACATTTTCATATAATTTCTATAATGCATAGGAAATATGATGTTTTAGTACTTAAGTATTTGAAATGTGTCAGATAATACTAACTCCACTTTAAGTCCAACTTATTTTTTTACCTACTATGTATATAAAATGTATGAAATGGTTTGTATAATCTTGAAATGACAATTTGCAACTGTATTTTCTGTGATTCTATAGATGCATTATTTAAGACGCAAATTTATCCAACTTATTTCAATCATCTTTTGTCTATTTGCCTTGATTTCTTTTATCTGAAGACTTTTTCTATTTAGACATTTTTCATCCTAGGAAGAGTATCCTAGTTGCTTATATTAATGCTCTGTTTATTAGACCAAAAAAAGAAGCCCTGGATTTTTATTTTACTTTTTAGAAGGGCTTCAGATAACACAGTTGCAGATCCACTGCTACTTTAATGACTAACTGCTGAATTATAGGTTTCCTGATTTGAAGTGTATTTAGAAAAAGCAACAAAATGCAATTAATCTGATAGTAATAGGAACGGAAGTTAATATTGGCCTGAAGCTAAATTGCTCATTGTAAACATCTAGCCTGAATAATTTACAATCACAAATGCTTACTTCTGGTTCCTAAAAATGTCTCTCAGTTGCTGCCTGTACAACTCAGCTTGTCCCCATTCTTCAGAGAATTCTACCCAGACATTACCAAGGTGTTGTCTTGGTCACTGTAACAGTGACAATGACTTTCTTTGCACTTTCCTGGGTCCTTCTTCTCTTTGCAAATGGAGAGCCCCGAATGGCATCTCAGGGCATGCCCTTGGTGAAGGGCATCTCAGCTCACAGGTTGCCTGCTATATGACCTTGGGCAAGACATTGAACCCCCCACTCCCTGGGCCATAGTTTAGGAAGACCTACCTTAAAATAGTTACTGTTAAGGATCAGCAAATAAAACCTGGTCTGTTACAGGAACTCCAAAAAACTCTGGCACTCCGAAAAAGGGAGAGAAAAATGCACTATAATATTTCACTGGTTTGGTTGGTGAGGGGAGCACATCTCACTTATAACTCCCAGGCTCAACTTGGGAAATTATCACCAATTGTAGGGTGACTCTTCACTCCTCTCTGCTTCTTTCCCCATTACATTTTCCATCATTTCTACTCAATAATTAATATGGAAAGGCTTTTCTTTATTGAAACAATGTTCCCAAAAGTTTTTTTACATCTTCTCTAGGTTGTTTCACTTGCCTTTTATCTGAACACTTGAAACACATTTAGACAGAATAGGTTTTATCTGTTATTTTTGTTCCTTTTTATTTCATACGTAGCTACTGCTTGTAGTAGTATTCCATTATATAAATATATAAAAATACTGCTAGAAAAAAAATCACCTAAAGGATACCATATTTCTCCATCCAGACCTAAGCTGTGCACACGCGCCCCTCCACAACACTCCTTTAAACACATACATTTACACAAATTTTACACACATATATGTATGTAGAGGTAACTTCTTTCCTCTGAGGCTATATATATGTGGGTGTGTGTTTGTGTATATGTATAATATATATATTCATTAAATGCATATTTGTGGATAACCTGTTTACTAACAGGATTTAATGAATACCTCTCCACCACCATACAATTATTTGTATCAACATTTTAAATTTCTGTGGATAATTTCATTAAGCCAATCCCATATTGTTGGACAGTTAGACTCTTTCTATTTACTATTAAAAAAAACAACTGCCCTCAATATCTTCGCATGAAAACCTTTCTGCATCTGTCCAGTTACTTCTTTAGGATAAATTCCTACATATGGCACTACTGGGTTCCAGGGCATGTACATTCTTAGGGATTTGATCACATATTGATAAATTTAAATTTCCATCCAGAAATGTGGCACTTTTTTTTTTTTTTGAGAGAGATAGAGTCTCACTCTGTCACTTAGGTTGGAGTGCAGTAGTGTGATCTCAGCTTACTGCAACCTCTACTTCCCGGGTCCAAGTGATTCTCCTGCCTCAGCCTCCTGAGTAGCTGGGACTACAGGCATGCACCACCATGCCCGGCTAATTTTTATATTTTTAGTAGAGATGGGGTTTCACCATGTCAGTCAGACTGCTCTCGACCTCCTGACGTCAGGTGTTCCTCCCGCCTTGGCCTCTCAAAGTGTTGGGATTACAGGCGTGAGCCACTACACCCAGCCAATGTGGCACTTTTAATCTAACCCCTCGGCAGATATGTGAGCATCCAATTACACCGCCCCCACCCCCGGATATTCTAAGTTGATGGACGCAGAGTAGCAGAATAGCTTTTACACAAAATATTGTGTGAAATATGGAAAAGATTTCACATATGGGATCAGTCTGGTTTCCTATATTGAAACAATTCTAAGTACTCTGGTTAGCAAGGCAGGTTTCAACGCTGATGTACAAGACAAGGATCATGACTGAATAGAAAGTATATCTAGCTCTAGAGGGCTGGACCACACACCAGGAACTATTGTTTTTGATTGAAGAGATCCAATAAAAGAGCAGTGGCATACATTATTTAGACAGCTCAGTGGCTGTCACTTCTCAAACTAGGTTAAGTAAAAAAGGCTACACAGGTTAATTAAAAGATAACAACATGCAGTTGGACACAGTGCTTGGGTAATTGTTTCTTCCACTAAGATAAGTATGCATGCATATTACAGAGGTTTAGAAAAAAAAAAACTTGTGTGACAAAAATGGGACCTTTGTATTTAAAGCTGGAGTGCTCTTCTTAATGTTAGATATTTATAACCTAGACACATAATGAAACATTTTCAAAATTATCTACAAACATTGAATAGCAATACTGATCAGTGGACTTGGATTATTTGTAATTGCATTAAAAAAGATGACATTAAAAAACCTTTTTAGGGGCCAGGCACAGTGGATTGCACTTGTAATCCCAACACTTTGGGAGGCCAAAGTGGGCAGATTGCTTGAGCCCAGGAGTTCGAGACCAGCCTGGGAAATGTGGCAAAACCCCATCTCTACAAAATATATGAAAAAATTAGCCGGGCATGTTGGCATGCCTATAGTCCCAGCTGCTCAGGAGGCTGAGCAGGGAGGATCCACGGGCCCAAGAAGTCAAGGCTGCACTGAGCCATGATTGCACCACTGCACTCCAGCCTGGGTGATAGAATGAGATTCTGTCTCAAAACAAAACAAAACAAAAAAATCCCAAAACCTTTTTATATGGTTAGCTTCCAAGATATGCAAAAGTAGAGTGAATAGTACAATTGGCGCCCACATACCCATCACTCACTCACAAGTCATCAATATATGGTCACTCTTATTTTATCTATACTCCACTCCCTCCTGCACTGGATTATTTTGAAGCAAATTCTCAATGTCATATCATTTTATTCATAAATATTTTAGTGTATAAAAAGGTGATTTTGACAGATTGATCCCAGTTTAGTTTTCTGATCCAGCCTTATCAGAATATCTTTGGAAAACATGATTAATTACAGAACCTCAGAAAAATAATTTGACTTCTCTAAGTCTCAGTTTCCTGTTCTGTAAATGAGATACTTAGACATCATAGTGGTGATACAAGGATTATAGGAGATAGTTCAAGATAACATAACATCAAAGTGATAAAAAAGTTTAAATAATCTAAATAATCGTCATTGCCATTATCATCATTGGAATTCAAATTTTATAGGTAAATGACACAGGAGAATTGAAAAGTAGAGTAATAAGATGTAGGGGCTTAACCATAAAAATGAACAATATAATGGCATTCGCAGAAACCTGGTTGGAGTTGGAGACCATTATTCTAAGTGAAGTAACTCAGAAATGGAAAACCAAAAATTGTACGTTCTTGCTTATAAGTAGGAGCTAAGCTATGAGGATGCAAAGGCATAAGAATGATACAATGGACTTTGGGGACTCAGGGGGAAGGGCAGGAGGGGGAGTGAGGGATAAAAGACTACACTTTAGGTACAGTGTACACTGCTTAGGTGACGGATGCACCAACATCGCAGAAATCACCACTAAAGAACTTTTCCATGCAACCAGACATCACTTGTTCTTCAAGAACTATTGAAATTAAAAAAAAAAGCAAAATATCAAAAATTTCAAGCCTGGAAAAAAAAAGATGTGGGGGCTTAAGAAGCTGCTGGGAGAGATGAAGATGGAAAATGTGGCAGATGTATTTGAAAAAGATGGGTGAATTAAAATACACATGATGAAGGAGCGTCAGCGCAGACAGCCAACGTTCAGGCATGGGGGAGAGTAAGGACGTGAGTGTCTGATGATGGTGGTCACTTGTCAGTGTTCTGCTTCTAGGCAATAGGATAAGAACTTGGGGAAGTGAAACGTCAGTGGAAGATTGACGAGGAGGAGACAGAACTTGAGTTTCACAAATGTTAAATTCTGTTAAAGGTCAAATTCTATCATAGTAATAAATACTATTATAATGGAGAAGTTGAGCTATATAGGGAAAGAATTTTTAAGTCTTGCCTGATGGATCCCTCACTTCCAGAAATGATTGATATCACAAATTTATATGTGACCGATATATTTAAGTCATCCCTTGGAATTTAGTTTTGGGGGGATTTAATTGGTACTCCATTATGCTAATCTTATCAAATGAAACTGGCTAAATTATTTTGAAATTTTGGATCCTAAATGGCTATTTACACTGGCCACTGGCCACCTCCTTCTTCTTCTTTTTTCTTTTTTTACTGATATCAATAACTTTTTAATTCTTCATCAAAAAAATGGCATACAGAATAATTTCACAATACAGAATCTTTCCAGATGCTTGTATATTTTATGTTCACCAGCAAATTATTTTTATTTGAATATATCACAAATGGCTCCAGACACTAACTTAGACAACCTTTGCCTTTTTTGGAAACTTATCTATCCTATGACCAGTTTCAAAAGGACTGAATAGCCACAAAGGATACTTCATGAATGGCATAAATGAGTTAACGGCTGCTAACGGGTTAACTGGGGCCATGCCTCTCAGATACCATTTGCAATTAACAAGGACTTCAGGTGCCTTAACTAGAAGGAATGGATAATATGGACATTTTATTGGCAATGCTAGGGAGAGAAATGTGTGGGGCAGGAGGGCATTTGGTGTCTTTAAATCAAATCACACAAGAACAACACTTATAAATCACATTAAGGAGTTTAGATTTTATCTTCAACAGTATGCCTTCCAACTAAAATGGGAAGCAACATAATCATATTTGGATTTTAGAAAGGTCACTCTGGACTGTAGGGGAAATAGTAAGGAGAAGAGTGTAGAAGTCCATGAAGCAGAAGAGTGACAGCGAGGACAGAATAATGTGGTAGATAATAGCAGTTAGAATTGATAGGCCTTTGTTATCAGTTGGCTGCAGAGGGAGAGGGAGAAGTAGGAGATAAGGATGCTACTCAGGGTACAGATTTGGAAAACATGGTGGATGGTTGCATAGCTTGCTGAGATAGCAAAGGCAAAAGCGAGGCAGGTTTGGAAGGAAAGATGGCAAGTTCCATTTGGGATGTGCTGAATTTGAGGTGCCTGTGAGGTATCCAAATGAATATTTCTGGTGAACTCAGTCTTGGAGCTCAGGAGAATGGATGTCATGGGCATAGAAATGGTAGCTGAAGCCACAGGAGTGGATAGGATCAAAGACAGCAGTAAATCAACAAAGAATACAGGTGAACACACAGGTGCTGAGCACTGCTTACATCAGCCCTCTCTGGTTTGGACTTTCCCCTGGTATAAGTTTTTTTTTTTGAGAAGAATCACTCCCAAGGTCAGGGAAGAAACCAGTGTCATTGGGCTATCATTCGATATCTGAGCTGGAAGAAATTCTTAAGGTCAAGTGGCAGATTAAAGACAGCTATAAATTTCTTGACATTCTTTCCATGTACAGGTGGAGTGTATTTCTTGCCCTCCCACATCTTAATTCTTGGAGGGCTCCACGGATGCTTTCACCAATTCAATACGGCAGAAGTGACCCTGGGCCAGTACCCAGGCTCAGGCATCAAAAGACTGGCAGCTTCCCATTCCTGTTGTTTCGAGTATTTGCTGTTGGTGCCCGAGCCGCCATTGAGAAATCTGACTACCCTGCTGGAGAGACTATGTGGCCCTTGGACCCATGTAGAGAGAGAGACCCAATTGAGCCTAGCCTTCCAGCTGTCTCACCAGGGCACCAGATGTGTGAGTAAAGCTGTCTTGACCCTCCAAACCAGCTACCAGCTGAACACCACAGAGCAATTCCTGTGGTCCCAGTCAACAGTCGCCATATGGAGCACAAGATTTGCTTATCGGAGCTCTGCCTGAATTCATGCCCCACTAAGTTGTGAAACACAACAAAATGTTTGTTGTTTTAAATCACTGAGTGTCGGGTTGTTTACTCAGCAACAGAGAAGAGAAACAGTTGTTTGTACCATATTCCCTCGTAATCCAATTTTGTAAAACGTTATAGCATCAGTAGAGTCCTCTGTTAAGCCAAAAAGACCTATATGATGTATTCAAACCCGTGTTTCCATCTGTAAATCAAGGATAATAATACGTGTCATCCTTGCTTCTCAGAACTATTTTCGGGCTCAAGTGAGGTAATATATGTGAATGCACTTCATAAATTATAAAGCACTCTACAAATATAGATGAATTTAAATAGAATTGTAAAGCACTCTACATTTTAAGTTTAAATATTTAAGTTTAATTTAAATAGAATAAATAGAATTTCATTATAAAACAAAAGTTTTAAACTGATGAAGTTTTAAAACAGTGTTAAATATACATTAATTAGCGTACTTATAATTTTAAGTTAAGATTAATCAGAATTATTTTAACTCTCCATAAGTTGATTCAGAAGCTTTTCATTAGTTTTTTCTGCTTATTTAGTATTTTGATTCTTTGAAAAAGAATGGAAGTTCATTTTCACCTCTTCTTTCACCTTGTGTTGGTCTAAAGAGCTTTATTTACTTAAGGAAATTGAACAGATTCATTTTGGTCAAGAACAAGGAGATTTGTATCCAAATACACAGCAGGTACGAACTTCCTTGGATGACTTGGTTCTAGCTACAGATGACTAGCTTTTAAACATTTGTCACATTACCTCATTAGTAAATTGAATTACAAAATTAGCATCAGTTGCTCAGCAATTTGGTGATTTGGTACCAGTTTTCTTCAGGGTAATTGAATTAATTTGTGTAGTTTAAATGAACACCAATCTTGCAATTTTTCCATCACGATGCCTTTGAAAAAGTGGGTGGATGGAGAGTTCAAATTGAATTGTGATCCTTCAGAGGAACATATCGAGGGATGCCTTCTAGTGTTTAGTTGTTTGACACATGCCTGTAATAGCAAATTCGAAGTAACAGCAAAATAAAGTCAGGTGTGAGTTGGGGGTCAGCCGTGGTATTTCCTGAGTCTATAAGATTTTTCTGCTTTGGCACTATTGACCATTTTGGGCCAGATAATTCCCTCTTGTGGAGGCTGTGCTGTGCATTGCAAGATGTTTAGCAGCATCTCTGACCTCTACCCACTAGGTGCCAGCAGTAACCCCTGACAATCAAAAATGTCTACAGACATTGCCAAATGTCTCCTAGGGCCCCAAATTGCCCTCTATTGAGAACCATTGCTGTGGACCGTCGAGTGTGTTTCTCATTCTAAAGAGCAAACAAATTTTGCCCAAACTCCTCCTCACTTCCCATCCCTACCTCCCTAATCCACAGCTTTACACATTACGTACATTTCTGTTTGATCAGCCCATCTCTGGTGATATTTTTATGGGCAATGATCTCTTGTTTATCCCCTTGATATTTGACAATAGACTGCTCTTCCTTAGCCCCACTTGGAAACTGACATCCACATTTGAAGGTGATTTTTTAAAGAAGCCATCCTTTAAAAGGTCATAAAACACTTGGCATTAGGTTCTTAGAGTGTGTGATGAATATTTTAATAGTTAAAAATGTAGCCAGGCAGCACAAAGAAATGATTTAATGTTGTAAATAAATCTCTTTGTGGGATTTAATGTGCAAAAATGGACAGCAATGGCTTTAAAAAATCATTCCCCAAATGATGAGATCTATACAATGGCACACTCTGTATGTTGGATCCATATCTGGGGAGAGTGTTCACTATATCTTTCTTAGATATTGGAGGAAGACACTAAGATCATTTTCTCTCTTAGGACCGCCATCTCTTTTTCTCAAAACTAGAAGCCCATAAGGTTGACTTTCTGGGAAATAATACTGATACCAGATCTCTGGAGAGTGTAGCATTCATCATGGTCCACTAGATAATGATAATAAATAACAACATGGAAGTAGCGCTTGTGTTGTATCAGGCACTTATCTAAGAGCCTTACATGTGTTATACTCAAACTTGCAGACTACATCAGGAGCTGACCAGCTTGATATGGCCCAATGGCCAAATGTGGCTACTACTTGTTTTTGTACAACCTGTGAGCTAAGAATATTGTTTACATTTTTAAGTGGTTGAAAAAAAGATCAAAACAAGGATATTTATTGACAAGTGAATATGATATGAGATTCAAATGTCAGAGTCTATTCGTCAAGTTTGAGTGGGACATGTCCACACCCACTGGCTTACATATTGCCTGTGGCTGCTTCATGCTATGAGATGGAGCTGAACAGTTGCCACTGAGCCCATGGCCTACAAAGTCTAAGGTATTTCGTGTCTGGCATTTTACAGAAAAAGTTCATTGACCCTTGAGCTAGGTATTATTACTGTCCACATTACAGAAGTGAAAATAAAAGCACAGAAAAATAAATAGTTTGTTCCAAGTCATGTATCAGAGGTGTGGCAGGGTCAGGACTTGAACCCAAATAGCCTGGCTTCAGAGATCCTTCAGTCCAGTGTGGTATCACAGTACGGTGACAATAAAACTTGCCAGTACAGAACTCTTGTTAAAAAACAAAAACAACTCCCTGTAATTCAGCTCCCTTTATTATACTTTCCAGCCAGTTCATCTTTATTTTTGTACTTAGAGTCCCTGAGCAGCGATAGCTGAATGAAGTGCAGAGCCTTTTGCACTCCTTAGGCTGTATATATATTCCCTTCCAAATTTCTAAGGATGAGTGTTTATAATTTTCCTTTTATCTAGGGGGATCCTGCCGTAAAAGGAAGCACCCCTGAGGTGCAGTGAACAGAGAGCTAGGAACTAAGGCAAATAGCTGGCTTCCTGTTACAAAGGAACCAGTGAGGAAGGAGGAAATGTCAAGGACAGAAGGACAATTTCTAGGTCTGCTGTAATGGACGTTTTAATGTCTATGTAGAACAGTTAGGAACTTAAAAAAAAAAAAGTCTCATCCAACAGCTTGGCCCAGAATTGGCCTTGCTTCATTCAATTTATCCATTTTAGAAGATGAAAGGCTGCGTTGTCTGCCAGGATTTAGTGTCCAGTCCCAGGGAATCATTGTGTTTCTAATCTGATGTTTGGGCCATGACGCCAACCCCTTTGCCTGCTGGTCAAGATCAGTTCCTCTTTTTGTTATGTTGTTAAAAGGCCCATGACACGGACTGGTTTCAAACAGCATTTGGCTCCGTAGGGGACCAACTCACAGTCCTTTGGTTTTATTTTATTTTTTTTCTGGCATTTAGAGAGGAGTTCATTCCTACTAGCAGAGGACTGTAATAATACTCATTTTTAAAAACAGCTCCCCCAAAATTGAGTACGGAATGTTCTAGATCCTGACTGGGGTGTGGTTGCATGGGTGTATACATTTGTCAATGCTCATCCGAGCATTTTACCTCAATTATAAGGGCATGAGAGGGGAAAAAAGCATGAAAACTAGGTAGAAAAAAAGAAGAAGAATGAGAATAGTTAATTAGAGCACCTGTCTGAGGCTGGGTAAACCTAGAATTACTCTCTAGTAATCACTTCTAATTCTTAAGATTTCTTCAATCCCAGATCAAGGTATCCCCTTGTGGGAGGCTTACATTCATTCTCCCTAATTTGTGTTCTCCATTCCTTTGAAAGCAGTCATTCTAAGGCCACATAAGGATAACTGATATTTATCCCTATAAATAGTTAGTGTCAGAAAGGTAATCTTTCTCTGCATGTCTCTTTATTATGTCACACTGGACTTAGAATTAAATAAAGGTAGAAAATCTATCTACTTGAGGTGGGGGGCAGTGAATGAATTTGGCGTTTATTTCCTCAAACTTGTAAGGAAAGTGAAAGTGTAAAGATAAGAAATATAACTTTAAAATAAAAAAGTCTTTGGCTGTAATCATTCGTCATGCCTCTGATACAGATTTCCAGCCTTAGATATAAATATTTCAGGATCGAGACACTTTCATCTTTCTCTGCCTTGCAAGAAGGGAAGATTGGAAACAATCTTCCTTAAAGTAAGCAGCTTTAATCATTGTTTCTAAATCAACTGAACTGTGTAGGGAAAAAAAGAAGATCTAAGACTCCTATAATCCCTGGTTTAGTTGTAATGAAAATGTCCAGGCTGAGAAGGGAACAGATGGATTTTGATTAATTTCTACTAAGACCAGCAAGTATCAATCTCAATATTCTTTATAAACTTATCAGGGTAAATGTTATGTAGTCATAAGAGAATGAAGAAAAAAAGATTTATAACTGGGTTATGAATAGTTAAAGAGGATATACTTAAAAACACGATCCTTAGCGACATGTCGAAAATGTAGATTCATTGAATCACGGCAATTTTTTTCAGAGACTGTTTCAGATTTGTTCCTTTAAAAAGAAGTTGATATTTTTAAGAAGAGGACTTGTACCCATTGCCTTGGGTATCCAGTGCAGTGGGCCACAACATACCCACTGCATAGGCTTAACGGTAAGAAGAATGCAAACAAGACTCAAAGAGCTGAGAAGCTGGATTCGACATTTATGATTCCAGGATGATAATTGAAAACAAGGATGAACTTTACCAAGACATAATTTGGAATGAACTTAGACAATTCAGTTGCCACAGTTCATTAGTTTTATGGTTGATATTTAGGGTGCTGAGGGGCAAACTCTCAGCTTCCCTTGTCCTTTGCAGAACCTCATTCCTCCAGTCAATCAGAGAACCAACTGGGAAGAAGGGCAGAAAAATTCAGGGGCTTAGAGATTTAAATTCGGCATTAACTTGCAATTAGAAATGAAGTTTTTAAAAAGGCAAAGAAACAATCTGAAGTAGCATCAGTCCCACATTTGGGTAGAGTATGAGATGTTTACCTCCAACAGAAAATCAATAACAGCTGATTTTAGATTTAAAAGTACTTCTGCTGTCTAGCTTTGTCTTCTTCCCAGTGTAATTTCACATTTTCCATTACTTTCTGCCTGGTCTATGAGACGGCCACAGACTGCGGGCCGGGTGAACAAATAGAATCTTAAATACAACCTTCAGTATCATCGATACTTAACAAATTGCCAATTAAAGGCAGTATTCGTCATTCAAAAACTTTTCAGATCTTGTTTAAGAACAAAACAAATTTCAACTGGGAGCAAAAATGGGATCTTTCTTAAAAAAAAAAAAAAGGATCTTTCTGAGCAGAGAACATATGGAAAATGTTCTCTCCTTCCCAGGTATAGAGTGATATATTTACATAGAGGAAATGGAGAATTATTAATGAACTGTGTGATTGGTGTGCCTCCCATCACTGGAATGTGGTGAGTAGTAAATGAATTAGGCATTAATTCAACAGTAGATACACCATTTTTTTCTATTATCTTGTCATCATAGCTGTGACTTGGAAATAGGATCTACTTAGGGACAAGGATGCTGAGCTTACTGTAATGGAAACAAGCTGTTTGGGAAATTTGATCCAAGGATCATGATTTTAACTTGATAGTAGCCCACCTTCCAGGGAGCTCCTGTTCATTTTCTGTCAGTTAGGCCTGTGGGTTGAAGAGGATGCATCCATTAGAATGGCCTCCTGTAGAAAATAACTGGAGCCAACTTCTCCATTAGGCACAGTAGGTGCAGTGCCTAGGGCCCATGGAATATTTTAATTTCTTTTGAAATTGGAAAAAAAATGATTATAATCCAGTCTGGGTGACATGTCTTTATATCAATACAATCATAAAATATAATTTTCAATAGCTTTAAAAAGTTCTTTTTTTATTTTTTATTTTCAACAACTTTTTTATAGAGGAGGAATTCATGTAAGTAGGAGTGCCAAGGGCCCACAACAGCCATGATGTAGGCCTGGAAACTGATGGCAAACTCTAAGATTTTAGTGGAAGAGAATGATGCAAAGGGGCTCTTTGCAAAGGCACGGCTTGAGTGAAGAAAACTAGGAAGGGGCGGTGAAGCCCTTAGGGGTTAGAAATCATGGGAAGCTATCACCACCTGTGGGCCTGAAGCCACAAGAGAAGACCCCTCACTGGCCAAACCCAGTTAGAAACCAGGGGTGAGGGAATCTAGAGGTTCAGTCCGTCAGCTCCAGAGGACACAGAGCCAAGCAGAAGCACAGGCAAGAGCAGAAAATAGATTAGAGTTGGGAGATGGAGTTGTCAACAAAGAATAACCAATTCAAGGACCCATATTCCAATTACTTCCTGTCTGTGGATATATATATATATATATATATTTTTTTCCTTGAGACGGACTTTTTGCTCTGTCACCCAGGCTGGAGTGCAATGGCGCAATCTCAGCTCACTACAACCTCTGCCTCCTGGATTCAAGTGATTCTCCTGCCTCAGCCTCCTGGGTAGCTGGGATTACAGGTGCCTGCCACCACACCCAGGTAATTTTTGTATTTTTAGTAGAGATGAGGTTTCACCATGTTGGCCAGGCTGGTCTGGAACTCTTGACCTCAAGTGATCCACCCACCTCAGCCTCCCAAAGGATTACAGGTGTGAGCCACCATGCCCGGCCCTGTCTCTGGAATTTTTGAGGGGGTAAAACTGCCTTTGTGAAGGATTAATAGGATTCATGCATGAATTATAAAAGTAGAAACTTATTTTCACTTTCAAAAAGAAAAAAACGGATTTGAGAGGATGGTACCTATCCTTCAGGGGGCAAAGGGCCCAGGCTTTCTTGCTTGAATGCTTTCTTTTTAAAGAATCTGTCCTTTAGGGGTTGTGTTTCCTAGCCCTTTCCAATCAAGGCTCAACCTTCCTTTCTAGCCTAATGAGGAGACGGTTGGAGAATTGGTCAAGAAAAGCCTTCTGAATCAGACTGCCTGACCCAGCTCCATTATTGAATAGCTGTATCACCTCAGTTTCTGTACCTGTAAAAATAGAATAATAGTAGTACATGCTTCATAGGATGGTAGGGAGGATTAAATGAAATAATAGTAGCAAATATTTATATAGTGCTTATTATGAGCTAAGCACTATTCTAAGCATGTTATGTATGTTAACTCATTTTAACCACACAGAAAAACAAAGATTAAAACCTGAAGAGAGACCAGTTTGTGATGGTATTATTTGGGTAACAGGATATGGCTGTGCTTGAAACTAAACTGCCCTGGGTTTTCATATATGTGAATCAATAAATATTCTCTTATTTTTGGGAGAGTCTCTAAGCCAGTAACATTGAATTTCTGTTATTTGCAACCAAGACAATTCTAATAAAAGAGATAACATATAGATATAGATATGTATATTGATATGACTTGGCTCTATGTCCTCACTCAAATCTCATGTCCTGTTGTACTTCCCAGTGTTGGGAGAGGGATCTGATGGGAGGTGTCTAAATCATGAGGGCAGATTTGCCCCTTGCTGTTCTCATGATAGTGAGTGAGTTCTCACTAGATCTGGTTTAAAAGTGTATAGCACCTCCCCCTTCATACACTCTCCCTTTCCTCCTCTGCCATGGTAAGAGGTAATTGCTTCACCTTCATCTTCCACCATGATTTTAAGTTTCCTGAGGCCTTCCAGCCATGCTTCCTGTACAGCTTGCAGAACTGTGAGTTAATTAAACCCTTTTTCTTTATGAATTACCCAGTCTCCGGTAGTTCTTTATAGCAGTATGAGAATGGACTAATACATATATATATACACACACACATATATGTATATATTTATGTATATTGTATATATGTACACAAATATATATTCATTAGCTAAATAAGGAAGAAAAGTGATAGAATTCATAGGTAATGTTGTTAAACTTGTATAGACATTGCTATAGGAAGTCTCTCATTAGAAAAACTAATAAGGCCGGGCGCGTTGGCTCACGTCTGTAATCCCAGCACTTTGGGAGGCTGAGGTGGGGGAATCATGAGCTCAAGAGATCGAGACCATCCTGGCCAACATGGTGAAACCCCATCTCTACTAAAAATACAAAAATTAGCTGGGCATGGTGGCATGCACCTGTAGTCGCAACTACTCGGGAGGCTGAGGCAGGAGAATTGCTTGAGCCCGGGAGGTGGAGGTTGCGGTGAGCCAAGATCGTGCCACTGCACTTCAGCCTGATGACAGACTGAGACTCCATCTCACACATACACACACCAAAAAACCCCCAAAAACTGATAAAAGTGACTTTAAATTTGTTCAGTACCTTTGGTGCCAGGTGACTGTATGTATATTTTTCAACCACCCTATGAGGGAAGTTTTAATACTATTCTCACTTTATAGAGGAAGACAGGAAGCACCAGAGAGCTGGAATAACTTTCCCAAAGCCAGTTAGCTGCTGAGTCAATTGAGCCAGGATTCAAATCCTGATGCCTAACTCCAAAACCTGTGCTATTTTATCATAGTAGACTTCCTCCCTGTGACATACTCAGAATGTATGAGGGGATGGCCCATGGGTTTGAGCCAGTGTAGTTTTTACCATCTTCTTTCGTTCCATCAGAGAAGGCTGGGATAACCACAAGAACTGCAAAGGAGGATGGGATCAGAGCTGCCGTGATGAACACAGCTCCCCGTGAAAAATGAACTCTGCATCAGCTTTGGAAAGGTGACCCTCTCTCCTTCAGAATAATTGAACTGACAGAGGCTTTACTCTACCTGTTGGCCACATGCTGTGTGGGCATTAAGAGTAAAGCCCCTGACACTAACTTCTGCAGCGATAGAGCAATTGTCTTGCCATATTATGTGCTTTGGCAACAATAAGAGTCTGAAGGGGTACCCACTGGCCCAAACCCAGAAGTGAATTCCTTCCTAATGACTTTTTGTTACCAGTCTTCCTGTCCTTACTGAAGCAAAAGGGAGGCCCTGATCATGGGTGGAGGCCACAGAGAAGGGAGGACATTTCCCTGGACCTGAGCATGCAGCATCAGCCTCTCAGTTCCCCGGAGAGGGGCTGGGGTCAGGGTGGTGGCTTGAAGGATGGAGGAACATCCTCAGTCCTTTTCAAGCCTATGATTCCCATCTCTTGGGGTTAATATCAAATAATTGCCTGTCAAGCTTTCTCTGACCTTCCTTCCTCAGGCCCAACTTCTTTCTCCTTCCTGTGTGCTTTCATAGAGCATTATATCACACTGTAATACTTTTTCCTTTAAAAATGTATTTCTCCTTCTTTATAATACAAAAGTCATTATATTCTAGACTACTGGAAAAAATACTCATAATTTCATCACTTAAAAAAACTCATTCTTAGTATGTGTACTTCCTTTCTTTCAAAAAATATTCTTGGTTTTTTTTTTCTGAGACAGAATCTCACTCTGTTGCACAGGCTGGAGCTTATTGGCATGATCACAGCTCACTGCAGCCTAGGCCTCCTGGACTCAAGTGATTCTCCCTCTATGCATAATTTTAAAATTTTTTCTAGAGACAGGATCTCATTATGTTGCCCAGGCTGGTCTCAAACTCCTGGGTTTGACTGATCCTCCCACCTTGGCCTCCCAAAGTGCTGGGATTACAGGCATAAGCCACTGTGCCCAGCCAAAAATATTTTACTTTTTAGTTAAAAGCTTATCACTCCAAAAGGGCCATGGTCTCTTTATATTTTAAGTGGCTAGTGCATAGTAGGTGCCTGGTCAATATTTGCTGAATCTGGCTGGCACAAGCCAAATGTTGATTTTAACTTGCTTTTTAAAACATTTCCAATTAGTCACATCAAAGTTGTCTGGAAACCTCATTAGCCAACTTAAACCAGTGAGGAAAAAAGCTTCTTCTAATGATGGAATCCTATGTCCGTCTCAGGCTCTTGGTTTTTTTATTCTAACTCTTTAATTGTGTCTCTGCCTTTTTTTTAAAACAACTTTATTGAGCTATAATTCACATACCATAAAATTCACCCCCTTTAAAGTGTACAGTTCAGTGGCTTCAATATATTGACAGAGTTGGGCAGCCATCATCACTACTTAATTTTAGAAAATTGTCTTCACCCCAAAAAGAAACCCTGTGTATATTAAGAAACTGTAATAAGCAATCACTCTCCAGTCTCCTTTCCCCATCTCCTGGCTACTAGTTTCTTTCCTCTCTCTGTAGATTTGCTTATTCTGGATATTTCACAGAAATGAAATCACACAATGTGTAGTCTTTTGTGATTGGCTTATTTCATTGAGCAAAATGTTTTCAAGACTCATCTATGTTGGAGAATGTATCTTTTTTTTTGAGACGGAGTCTCACTCTTTCGCCCAGGCTGGAGTGCAGTGGTGTGGTCTTGGCTCACTGCAGCCTCCGTCTCCCAGGTTCAAGTGATTCTCCTGCCTCAGCCTCCGGAGTAGCTGGGACTACAGGCGCCCACCCCCACACCCAGCTAATTTTTTGTATTTTTTTCTTTTTTTCAGTAGAGCTGAGGTTTCACCCTGTTGGCCAGGGTAGTCTAGAATTCCTGACCTCAAGTGATCCACCTACCTCAGCCTCCCAAAATGCTGGTATTACAGGCATGAGCTGCCATGCCTGGTCCATCTATGAGTTTTTTTAAAATAACTTTTTACTGTTGCTCTGCATGTTTTTTTCTGTCTACTTGTCCTTCACATTCTTTGAGAGCTCCCTAACTGCCTATGTGTTCAGATGGCCTCTGTTATCTGATATTTGCCTTCTTTGTCCAAGCAGTGTGACATCTCCTGTATCCTATTGCTCAAGACTCCAAAGATCAAATAACAACCCTATTGGAATTTGCCAGACTCTAAAAAACACTGTGTATTTCAGCTTTATGTAATATACACTTCTATAATTGGATGTCTAATGATTAGGAAACAAGTCTATTTGAAAGTAACAATCTTACACACACACACACATACACACATACACACACACACACACAGATAGACATACAGAACCATTTCAAAGACTACATAGGCAACTGGGAAAAGAAAAATAAAATTTCCAGAAGAGTATGTCAAATAATTCATTTTTAAAAAGTATATCCCTGCAAAAGAATTTTAATTAACTGAAAGAAGGACTGGCAACAACTAGGTTCTAGGAAATAGAAAAGTTATATGATGTTCTAAATTTTCCAAGTTTTATAACTGAGAGGAATTGGTTCAAGGTTTATCTGGAGCTTTAAAGTCTAAACCTCAAATCAGTGTCAATTACCTCAACATACACTGCCAAGAAGATCACTTATTATTAATGAGTGGTGAAATGGATCACTAGGAAGTTAAGATAATTCTTTGTCATGAATTCTGTCTCTGAGTACAATTGAGTTGTTTTTCTAACTATATTTCAGAGGTCTAGAATATGTCTGTATCTAATCAACTCATCACATTTTCCTCTGCGTGTTATTAAGGCATTCATTAGCCTTCAATAGCACTGCAGAAGCTGGCTTTGGTTTAAAATTGTGCCCATGGTAGGAATATTTCCATAAACCACTTAAAACATTAGTAAGCTGTACTCTTCTCCCCCCTCCCCAGAATTTATTTAATCTCATTAAACCTAAAAAAGAGTCGAAGCAGTGGGTAGCATTTTCTTTCTTTCTTTTTTTTTTGGTGAATCAAAACATGAAAAAAGAATGCAAGCATTAAGAGGTAATGAACATTGGATGCACTCTATTCTAACTGTTCAGATTTAAAGCAATATAAAATACTTAGATGTCATTATCTAAAATACTTATGATGGGATTGTTTTTCCTCGATAAGAAATTAATTGGTAATAAATCTGTATTACAGGGAAGCTGGAAGTAAAAACAGACTGTGCCAACTTAATTTGGCTTTAGGGATAAGAAAGAAGCAGATGTTGGAATTAGCACTTTAGATAGTAACCCTCCAAATCAGCATTTGGAGACAAGATTGGTTGTGGAATTTTTCATGGGAACTGGTAGATTCACCCATCTGAGGTTCATAGCTTTGATTACATTTTGGGACCTCTGAAATTTATAGAAAATTGTACTTAGAAATAGGACTCATAATTTAAAATTTTCTTAACACCACAGTGCTCACAAATTTGCATGTCATTTGTGAGCAGGGGCATAATATACTAATCTTCTTTCTCCGGATTATGTCAATTTTGGCGGTATACATGCTGCCAAAGTAAGCACTGATAGCAAAAAGCCCAGGACTCAAGCAAGATGGGTTTTAACGTTCTTGTAAAATAATTATGTTGCCATAGGCAAGCTGTCTAACTTCTATGACATCAGTTTTCTCAACAGTAAAATGGGAACAATTGGTAGCTGCCCTGCATGCTTGGTAAGGTGGAAAGTACTGTGGAAAGTTAAAAGCACTAGAGAAATAAAAGTGTATTTTAAGTCAGAAAACTGACTTACACCACTGAGATAGTAAATATTACAGATCCAAACCCCAACATTAGAAATTTTTGGTAATAAAACAATCAAAGAAATATATGAAGATATTCATCAAAACATTACCAATGATGGTGCAATATTGGGACTAATCTAAATATCCAACAATAACAGGTTGTCAAAATAGATTATGTTATGGCTATAGTAAGGAAAACCATACCTCTATGAAGTTTCACAACATGTGATCTGCAAAAAATTGCAGAATATGAAACAGTATTTTATTATATAACCCCAACTTTTGGTTTGTTGAAATAAAATATATAGGAAAAAGTGGAAATAGATAAAACATTAATGTTTAGCTCTGAGGGTTGACTTTTTATTTTGAGGGGGATTTTCTGTATTTTTGAAGTTTTCTATATAAAGCACATATAACATTTTTATTAGAAAGATATACACGTATGTGTGTAATATATATCTATGTCTCATTGACTTCCAACTGGGGCTAGTTTTGAGCCCCATCCCCACCCCCAGCGAATGTTTGGCAATGTTTGGGGCTATTTTTGATTGTCACAACTGTGAAATGCTATTGGTGTTTAGTGGGAAGAGACCAGGGATACTGCTAAACACCCTACAGTGCACAGGGAAGCCTCCCACAGTAAAGAATTATCTGGCCAAAATGTCAATAGTGCTGAGGTTGAGAACCCTGAGCATTTCCTCCTAGGTCAAACCTCTGTTGTTGGTCTCATGAACAAGGGCTGAAGGCTAAAGGAGATTTGTCCACAATGGTCTCTCCAGGTAACCCTCACCCCCACCTGACTTTCTTGTCTTCAAACTGTCTTCTCTTGCACTCAGCCCGTGGAGTCTGTACCCAGTCTAAAGCTAGAGGGGAGGCTATTTTCCCCAATCTATTGTTCAGGATATGCTGTGGCTTTTTGATATTCAAAAGCCTGGCTTCTGGGGCTCAGAAACCCTTTCAAAACTATTATCTCTGGTGTGGGTTTCAGCAGCCTATTTTGAAACTCATAAGCCATGGCTTTGTCTCTTTGTTCTCGGAGTTTTGCTTTGGTATTTTTTTCCCTAGGGCTGTAAGCATACTGTTTAGCTGCTGCAATTTGTTGAGTGCAAGAAGGAAAGAAGGGGCATGGAGTAAAAGGAAGTACAAGAGAATATTTAAAAAAATCATCTCAGTGCATTTATTTATTATTTAAAATGTATGTCAGTGTGTGCTAATAACCTTAAAAAATAAAATGCTGACATAATGAATCACACATTACTTTTTTTGTTTTTGTTAAGAATCTTATGAAAATGTTAGAATGTTTTGAATTTGCTAGGGGCAAAATTGACTCAATTTGGAACCTTGTTTATCAAGACTGGGTGGAAGTGTCACTTTGGGGTGTCACCATATTCAACCTGATACCCACTTTTTTTTTTTTTTTTTAAAGAGATAAGGTCTCGCTCTGTCATCTAGGCTAGACTACAGTTGCCCAATCATAGCTCACGGCAGCCTCGAACTGCTGGGCTAAAGTTATCCTCCTGCTTTAGCCTCGTGAGTAGCTGGAACTACAGGTGCCTGCCATGACGCCTAGCTAATTTTTAAATTTCTTGTAAAGACAGGGTCTCATTATTTTTCCCAGGCTAGTCTTCCCATTTGCTGGCCTCAAGCGATCCTCTTGCCTTGTCCTCCCAAAATGTTGAGAATACAGGCATGAGCTATGGCGCCCAGCTGATACCCACTTTTTGATATTCTCCAGATCCCATCTCGTTCTCTTCAGCCTGGTCCTTCAGACTTGTATTAATTTGCAAGGTTTGTTTAGAGATTCAAATGGCTAAGGCAGATTGAATTTTTCAGACCAGGCATACTATGAGGGTAATGGAACGTGAACATGGCAGGAAAATGACCGAATCCTAGAACACAAACTGCTTGAGGTTCCTTCCATCTCATGACAGCTAGAAGCATGGTCACTGTGAACCTCTGTAAACTCTACCTCAATCTTGCTTCTGTTGATAGAATACTAAAGAGTCAGTGTTCTTCACAAAAACAGAATCAATAGGATATATATAGAAATAAATATGAATATAAATTATATATATAAATTATAAGTATAGCTTATGTAAATAAATATAAACATAAATTATATAAAAAAATTTAAATACAAATTATATAAAAGTAAATATAAATATATATTATATATAAATATAAATATACATTATTTATATGTATAACAAACATGAGATTTGTTGTAAGGTAATTGGGTCATGCAGTTGCAGAAGCTGAGACTCCATGATCTGCAATCTGCAAGCTGGAAACTCAGGAAAGCCAGGGGTGTAGCTCAAAACCCTGAGAGCTCCATAGCTGATGGTGTAGATTCCAATCCAAATCTAAAAACCTGAGAACCAGGAGTGCTGAAGGCAGGAGAATATCGATGTCCCAGCTCAAACAGTCAGCCAGAGAGTGAATTCAAACTTTTTCTGCCTTTTTATTCTATTCAGGGCCTCAATGAATTGGGTAATGCCCTCTCTCGTTGGGGAGGGCCGTCTGTTTTTTACTTAGTTTACCTATTCAGATATGAATCTCTTTCAGAAATACCTTCATGGACATACCCAGATAGTATGTTTAACCAGATATCTGGGCATGCTGTGGCCCAGTTAATTCAACACATACAATTAGTCATTATTGGTATATAATGTGTAGAGCCTTGCACAGAGTGAGTGTCCAATAGATGAGGCTATCACAGTAATTCCCTAACTGTGTACTTTCACTTGACAGCCTCATTCCCGTCTGTGGCTGCAATGAGTACCTCTAAGCATCTAAGCAGATGATTTCCAAATCCATGTCTCCAGCCCAGATCTCTACCACTCAAGGTTCTGAGGCAACTTGGAGTAGGGGAAAAGCATTCTTGACTTAGAGACTTTCTAGCTTGAAACAAGTCACACTAAGAAACATCAAATATGTTCTCTGAGCCTCAGTTTATTCATTGGTAAAAATGGAGAAAATAAGTAGCTTCTAATGGAGTTACTGCAAAAAGGAAATAAGACAATGTGGGTAAAATCACTAAATATGTTAGCCTTTTCTTACCTAGATATTCTACTCAAACACAAAATTTTCAAGCACTGAAGCTCCCAGTAAATTGAGTCAGCTACTTCCTGAATATCTCTTTTAGAGTTGCTGTGGTCTCAGATCTCCAACTCTGTAGACTGGCTTCTTCGTATCTTCAATTGCACATCGTCCACAATTGTCTATCATGTCTTCTACTTTATTATAACATTTAGTTCAACTGCCCCAACCAAATGACTCAGTTTCTAGGGCCCCCATTTTCAAATTCCAGGAAGAAAAGTCTGTTTGGCTCATGCCACTTTTCCAGCCAGGCCACACAAATCAGAGGCATTGGATAGATGAATTGTACTTGGCTTAGGACCTCAAACATAATTTATTTAGCTGTTACCACGTGGGTTGGGTAATACGGAACCTGGTTAGTTGTTCAGTCAGGGCAGTGTGTAGGGCAGATTCCTGCAATGGACACTAGTGAACATTGTCCAGCATTCCTTCTTTCCTAGGAATTTATAACCATGTAATGATAGTGGGGCTGCCATTCACCCCCTCCTTGCCCAACCTGGGCATGGGCATAGACTTGTGAAACAATCTGGGCTAGATTTTTAAAAAACTGAAGTCAGAGGAGAATTCTTGTTGCCTTTAGGGTCACATGGCTGGAAGGGAATAGCTTGGGATTATTGAATAACATTTCCCCTGCTTTTTGGACGTAGCCTCTTCTTGGTAAGAGAATGAGGCAACAATAAAAAAAAGAAAAAAAAAGCCAAGAGATGGGGAAGATATACATACACATACATTCCTTCCCTGAGTACTAATATCCAATCACACTTCTGGAACTTCTCAGTTCTGTGAGCAGATAGCTGTCCCTTTTTGCCTATGCCAGTTGTGTTGGGTTTCTGTCACCTGCAATCAAGGGTTTTGGCTAGGATGCTTTCTCGGGAGATGCTTGGCAGGCAGGCAAATGTCTAATACTGAATCCAGCTTGAAATCCCATGGGATTTGAGGTCTATGGATAGATTTAACTTCCCTGGTGAGAAAGTCCCTGATTGAGAGTATTTCAAATGTCAGATGTCCAAGTGAAGCCTCTTAAGTGCTACTTTAACATTCATGACCTTTTACACAATAATGTTGTTCCAAGATAGAGGCAAAACACTGAAGTCCAAAAATAAAAGTCAAATGGCATGTGGTTTTTGTTGCATGTGTTAGAATATGATAGATAGAAAAAAAAACTGGAATAAAACCCAACTCTCATTTTTCTGTTTTCTCCAAAACTTTGCACTAGAATTCTAGGAGAGTAGATAGGACAGGTAATGACCGCCAGCATGGTTTCTCTTTCCACCTTTATTTTGTCACAATATCAACTTGCAAGACACAAACTCAGCATGCTCGGAACCCAAGTTTCAAAGATATTTAACTGTCAGCCCATCTTTGCTACCATCCTCACTAGATTGAGTCATTTCAGGGGAAGCTGAGTTGGTGAACAGGGAAGGAAGAAATTCTCAGTATACATCATCATTCAGTGTGAGGCAGAGTGGCTGCCCCTTAGGGTTGCAGAGCTAGAGAGAGAAGAGAACATTAAGGATGGAGTCAGGCTAGGCCCATGGTGGAATATGAAGGCACTACAAATCCTGTGTTTCTTTAGAATAGCATTCTCATCAGCCACTTCTGCCAAAGAAGTCACTCCTATTTTCATAAATCTCAGCCCCCTTCTGATTGTGTTATGCCCCACCTTTCCAATTTTGCCATTTACTTAAATTATTATCCATATATTTTTCTTTAATTGGAATCACCTTTGAATTTAGCCTCATTCCAAATAGCAATATCCATGAAACCACAGGTTTGATATTCTCACTTAACTTTTTCCTGATGTACATTAAAACAATTAAAACTATTAAAAAATTCTTTTGCATCTCAGGTAAAGTCATTTTGCAACCCATCTGTGGAATAAAAACCATATTTTGGAGAATACTGGGTTAATATATTGTTTCTTGTGTTACCACACAGACATGCTACAAATGTGGGAGGGATAACAGTTAGAAACTTTATTTATATCTGGAAATCATTAGCAGATTTGATACGGTCACCTGTTACAGTCTAGAAGGTGAAGGTACAGAGAAGCAGTAAATTTTGATGGAGCAAATAGGGGTTAGAGAAACAATAATTTCTTTCTTTTTTTTTTTTTTTTTCTTGAGATGGGGTCTCACTCTGTTGCCCAGGCTGGAACGCAGTGGCTCGATCTTGACTCATTGCAACCTCTGCTTCCTGGGTTCAAGTGATTCTCCTGCGTCAGCCTCCCGAGTAACTGGGACTACAGGCACGCACCACCATGTCTGGCTAATTTTTGTATTTTTAAAGTAGAGATGGGGTTTCATCATGTTGGCCAGGCTGGTCTCAAACTCCTGACCTCAAGTGATCTGCCCGCCTCAGCCTCCCATATTGCTGGGATTACAGGCGTAGGCCACCGCACCCTGGCCTAGGGAAACAAGAATTTTTTGTTTATTATCTTTTTTCCTTGCTAGACTGCCAGTCCTGTGAGAGTGCAATCTGTATCCACCTTGTTCACTAATGTGGGCTTGTAGGTAGCAGAGAGACTGGCACACAGTAGGCACTCATTAAATATTTGTTGGAGGAAGAAGGTATGAGCTGAATAGAGTCTCATCCAGGTCATTGTGGTACATATTTGTAAGTTCTTTGAGGTCTAGGATTATGGATTTTTCTTTTACAACTGCATCTCAAGTACCTCATACAATATCTAGCACATGCAAACAAAATTAAAAATTTTTTTTGACCAAAATACGTTTAGTCTAAGTTTGGTAATTTGTGATACAAATTGAATCACATCTCCATTTTCAGCTTTAAAAATTTGATATTTTAGACATTTACAAGAACTTCCATTAGTTTTTAAAAGTTATTTTAAATTGTGGTGAAATGCACTTAGTAATAAAATGTACCAGCTTAATGATTTTTAAGTGTACAGTTCAGTGTCATTAAGTACAGTCAAACTATTGGGCTACCATCACTTCATCCATCCCTGAACTCCATTTTGCAAAATGGAAACTATATCCATTAAACACTAACTTTCCGTTCTTTCCTTCCTCTAATCCAAACTCATCCAACACGTGGCCTGTGGGCCGCATATGGCCCAGGATGGCTTTGAATGTGGCCCAACACAAATTGTTAACCTTCCTAAAACATTATGAGATGTTTTGTGATTTTTTAAAAAGCCCATCAGCTATCATTAGTGTTAGTGTATTTTATGGGTGGCCCAAGACAATTCTTCTTCTTCCAATGTGGCCCAGGGAAGCCAAGATTGGACACCCCTGCTCTAGCCCCTGGCAACCACCATTATACTTTCTTTTTTCTTTTTTGAGACAAGGTCTCACTGTCACCCAGGCTGTAGTACAATAGCATGATCATGGCTCACTGCAGCCTCGACCTCCTGGGCTCAAACAATACTCCCACCTCAGCCTCCCAAGTAGCTGGAACTATAGATGAGCACCGTCATGCCTGGCTAAATTTTTAAATTGTTTTTTGTAGAGATGGGGTCCCACTATGTTACCCAGGCTAGTTTAGAACTCCAGGGCTCAAGTGATCCTCCTGCATTGGCTTCCTGAAGTGCTGGGATTATAGGCATGAGTCACATGATTCCACTTTCTGTCTTTATACATTTGACTAGTCTCAGTACCTCACATAAATGAAATCATACAGTATTTGTCTTTTTGTGAATGGCGTATCTCACTTAGCATGATGTCTCCAAGGTTCATCTGTTTTGCATCATGTGTCAGAATAGCCCTCCTTTTAAAGGTTGAATTACATTCCATTGCATGCATGTATATATCACATTTTATTTGTTCATCTATTGATGGACACTTGGGTTGCTTCTTTCCAAAAAGTAATGTTGCTATGAATGTGGGTGTACAAATATCTCTTTAACAAACATCATGTTTAAACAAATTAGCAAAAGAATCAATGAAAATAAATTAATGAATGACATCACCAGCCTTCTGTGTAGCTGAGTGCTATACGACCATATTGGGAGACGCTGGAGTGGGAGGGATGGACAGAAGACAGGGTACCAAAAGGAGCATTATTTCTTTGATGATTCTATCTGGGGTTGGTCCTGCTTGGAATCTAGCTTGTATTGCTCTGTGCAACAGCTCTTGTATGATTTCTAAAAGTGCCCTCCCACTGTGGTTTCATAAATCCTTCTTATGCTAATTTGCCCTGAAGGGCTGATCTATTCCAGGGCATAAATTATTGAAGCAGTTGTGGTCAGCGAAGGGAATGATAGTGAAACCCACCTGAGCCTTCCAAAGCAAATATCCAGACACCTTGTCTGAGTTCCAGAAGTCTAAAACAAGTCTGACCAAGCCATCCAAGGCAGGAAGTCATTTAATGGCTAAAACAGCTACCCACTTCCTGGGCAAGGTGGGGGAATCCAGGATGCAACAAGAGAAGCCTCACATCTTTTCACTGTTGCAAGTTCTCTGGGCTTTTTCCCTGATCGGGACTGTGGGGAAGCCACGAGAATAGAAAGTTATTCACAAAGACTGGCCGAAGCCATTTTTAGATGTTCACTCTCAGGCAGGAGGATCTATTAGTATCTGTGTAAAGCGGGCCAGAGCTGGCATTGCAAAATTGTGTATAGCATTTGGTCTGGCAAGGGACGTGATGTTCTTTACTATTTGAATAAGGGGAGGGACCCCTTAGTGTTGGGGCACTGTCAATGTATGAGATAGGATGTCTGTCAAAGTAGGCTGAGCGCTAAGAAGCTGGACTTACATTTCCTTAGAGGGTGTTGAAGAACAGACAGGCTGAAAACAAAAAAAAATTATATATATCAGTTGTTTCATTTATAAAGTCCCTGCAGTTCCTAGTTTGAAGCAAGGGAAAACAAAGCAAATATCCGGCTAGAAAAGTGTACTTGAAAGCTAGAAGGCTGGGGTAAATAAAAAAAGTTAGAAAACGGTGCTTTGAAAATTTCAAAGACAAATGTAAAGGAATAGACAGATGCTTTTAAAACATTTAAATTTATTTTTATATATTTAGGAGGCACAAGGGCAAGTTTCTTACATGGATATGTTGCATGGTGGTAAACTCTGGGCTTGTCATGTACCCATCACTTGAATAGTGAACACTGTACCCAATGGGGAATTTTTTAGCCCTCACCCCGCTCCCACCCTCCCACATTTTGTAGTCTTCAATGCCTATTATTCTACATAGTATGTCCATGTGTACCCAGACAGATGCTTTTTGCTTTTTCTGTGTTCTTTCTTCACTTGTTTCACTATTCAACCACTAGAGCACAGGGCTGACAGTAAGCGAGACTGTTTCAAGGCATAAGTCAGCCATTTAAAGGTGGTTTCAACCATGGGCGTATTAGCGTTTTTTGAGTGTCAGTTTTCTCATCTGTAATACGGAGATTATAAGAGAATTTACCTTGTATTTACCTTTACTTATGTTTACATGGATTATAAAGATGATAATCCGTGTGAAGTAGTTAGTATAGTGAGCCACACACAAGCCTCCAATTAAGTTAGCTATCATTCTTATTAGTCTCCTCAGAAAAATTACTACGTGCAAAATTGTGTTGCAAAATTTTAAAACTGAAGCTTCGCTAGAAACAAGAGGATCTTTTACACAAGCCCAGGAGAGTCAGGATGTTCCTTTCAGGCATAGTCAGTCATCAGCACATATTGATTAAGCACCAGGACATGCCAGTAGTGTTGTGGATGTTATACAAATGAGGAAAGTAAACACAATGTCCAAGTCACGTGGTGTCACTACCTACAAATACAGAGGCACGTCCAGGGGTGTTCTGTGAATGTGTGGTGTGTGCAAAATACTGTTGGCGTGACCTTCACAGGTTCTTACGTAAGAAAATAAATCATTTGACCCCATTTTTAGGAAACACGTTGATTGATTTTATACAACCTCAAAGGATGCAAAATGGGTCGCAAAGAGAGAGAGAAAGAATGTTACCGAATGAATGACAGGAATGTTTTCTTATAAGAGGAACTGCTATCTCTGCCTGGAACAATTTTTGCCCAGATATTCGCCTGGATGGCTTTTTGTCAGTTAGGTCTTGACTCAAGCATCACTACCTCATAGGGACCTTCCCTAGGCAGCCAATCTAAATTAAACCCATCCTCATATCCTTCTAACGCTCTAGCCTTCTTTTATTTTCTTTTAGCACTTATTCTGCTCTGAAATTACCTTATTCATATATTTGTTGAATTATTTACTGTCCAACCTTCCCCCAAAAGAATACACGCAAGTCACATGTGCCTTGTTTGTCACCATATCCTAGAGCCTGGCTCACAGCGGGCACTTGATAAATAGCTGAATGAGGAAACAATTGGATAATTGGGGCTTAGTGGCTATTTTTTTTTTTTTTAACATAGCTTGCCTTTTTTGTGGTGATTTGGTTAGTAAATCTCAATTTATCAGATCATTCTGGCTTCTTGCTACTGCACAAGAGACATCAGGTCATTGGAAACTTACAGATGAGTCCCTTAACTGTACTATCTTACTTTAGAAACAAACACACTTTTATGCTTGTATGAATTTGCTAGGGCTGCCTTACAAATACCAAAAACTAGGTGGCTTAAACAACAGAAATTTCTTGTCTTACAGTTCTGGAGGCTAGAAGTCCAAGGTTAAGGTGTTAGCAGGGTTGGTTCCTTCTGAGGGCTGCAAAGAATTTGTTCCATGCCTCTCTTCTCCCTAGGTGGTTTGCTGGCAATCTTTGGCATTCCTTAGCTTATGGAAGTATCACTCCGTCTCTGCCCTGATTTTTACATGGTGTTCTTCCTGTGTGCAGGTCTGTCTCCGAATTTCCCCATTTTATAAGGACACAGTCATACTGGATTCGGTCTCATTCTAAAGACCTCATTTAATTTAATTTCATAAAGACCATATCTCCAAACAATGTCACATTCTGTGGTACTGGGGGTTAAGACTTAAACATATAAATTTTAGGGAGACAAAGTTGAACCCCTAACAGTACTGAACATCCAGGATGGAAGAACATGGTATGAGGTTGAGCCAAACACAGTTGCTTACGTTTTGGTTTTCCTCACCAGGACAAGAAGCCCCCAGTGCAGGAAAATTGGAGATATGAAAAACAGGGCTTAAGTAAACACGCAGATCTTTGCCAGAACCATGTTTGTCACACAGTATGGAAGCAACAAATATTTGGTGAAAAAATGAATGTGGACTTCTTTTTCTAAATGACTTGCTCCCTCACTTCTTCCAAGTCTTGGTTCAGATATTATCTTCTCAGTGGGAACTAGCCTAACTACTATTCTTAGAACCACCATCTCCCCAGTACTCACCTTCTTTTCTCTTACTTTCTTTCTCTCTGTAACACTGACCACTTTCTATCAAACTCTGTAATTCACTTATTTGTCATGTTAATTGCCCATCTCTCCCTACTAGAAGATAAGTTCCATGAACTCAGGAACTTTTCACTGTTGTGTTTCCTTCTGTATGTACGTACCAGCACTTGTTACAGCGCCTGACACAGAGTAGGCCCTCAGTTTTGCTGAGTGAATGAATGAATGAATGAATGCTGTTGAGAAAGAGCTCTGGAATCTTCTGGCATGCTATTTCAGGTTTTGCTTGGATCTCCCCTTGGCCGTCACAGAATTTCAATGCTAGTCTTTAAAGGAAATCTCAAAGATCAAGCCCCGATCTCCAAAGCTTGAATTCTCTCTTAAACTGGTGACATCTTGATAACAAATTGCCTTTGAATGTAGAACCCCCATTTTAATAATAAGAGAGTAAGAGATTGAAACTGTTTAACAAGTAAAATGTGCTATGCTATGTGTGGTATGGGGAACAGAAGCAGAAGGCCTGCCATAGGTTAGTTCAAGGGGTAGACTCAGAGAAGGGCGAATATACTTTGGAGTGCAGCAGGGGCAGGATGGCACATAATTGTATGTCAATGCAGAGTAAAAGGACCAGAAGATGATAAGCCAAGCCAATGACAGTGAGCAGCATAGTGGTACAGAGCAAAGTTTTCTAACTTTATGCATGTACCAGCCACTTGGGCATCTTGTTAAAATGAAGATTCTAGTTCTGGGGTGGGGCCTGAAAGTCTGCAGTTCTAACGTGTTCTCAAGGGACGGCTCTACGAAGCCATGCTTTGAATACTAAAGAGCATGGATTTACTAGTTACCTGTGTAATCTTCAGTAAACGATTTAACTTCTCTGTGCTTCAGTTATCTCATCTATAAAATAGAGATCAGATGAAGTAATCCCAGTAAAATGAATACCATTAAGTGTCATTGATTATCTGTTACATCACTTGCGGAAGAGTGGAGGGCATGACTGGGGATGGGGTGGGAGGAGGGAGTCAAAGATCTTAGCTGTATTTTTTTTTTTTTTTTTTGAGACAGAGTCTCGCTCTGTCGCCCAGGCTGGAGTGAGTGCAGTGGTGCGATCTTGGCTCACTGCAAGCTCCGCCTCCCCGGTTCACGCCATTCTCTTGCCTCAGCCTCACGAGTAGCTACAGGCGCCCGCCACCACGCCTGGCTAATTTTTGTATTTTTAGTAGAGACAGGGTTTCACCGTGTTAGCCAGGATGGTCTCGATCTCCCGACCTCATGATCCACCCGCCTCAGCCTCCCAAAGTGCTGGGATTACAGGCGTGAGCCACCGCGCCCGACCCCAGCTGTATTTTATACATTAAATAAGAGAAGTATTTAGGTATTGATACGTGAGCCGAGTTTTCTCCTCTCTCATACAAGCACATTTCACGCGAAGCCAGATTAGTTCATGAATGTGCTACAGCACAGGGTGGCTAAGAAATCCTGCTTGCAAACTGCTTTGGGTCCTGCGTGGAGAATGGTTTCGACTGAGAGCCGAACCCTAAATCCCTCTTCCTTATGCGGAGCTCAATGCGACTCTCAGGTATTCAGGAAGAATACCTTTTGCTCAACACCTGCGGAGTGGTGGCCACAGCGAGGCGCTCGGGAGAGGCGCCTGGAGGCCGGCAGTGGGGGCGCGCCGGCTGAGCAGAGGTGCAGGGCGGGGAGAGGGCCGGCCCACGTGGACCGCGGGGCCAGGCAGGGGCAGGAGCAGCCTGCCGGCCCGGCCAATCAGCGCGTTCCGCGGCGGGCCCGGCCCCTCCTGGTCAGCGCGCTAGCTGGGCTCGGCCCCGCACTGCTAGCTGCGCGCCGCCCTGGACGGGGCGCACCGACTGCGCGCGCGGCTGCGGGCGAACATCGGGAGTCCTGCCTCAGCCGCCGCTTCTCCAGCAGGAGCTTCGGGCTTCTCTTGGTAGAGACGTGGGAACTTTTCTTCTCCTGGCGAGGCTGCAGAGGTGATGGGCCGCTCCCGGGGCTCCCGCAGGGAGGCGGCACGGTGAGCGTCCTCGGGCTCCGGTGCGGAGATCAGTGCCTAGTTCCGGACGCGCGGGTCAGACTTGGATGCCGGCTCTAGTCGAGTAAGAAGAGTTGGAAGGGATAAGGAGGGGCGAGAGGATGGGGTGGGGGTGGATTTGGACGCTGTATTTAGGTGTTGTCTCGTGGACAGCCCCTGCCTCTCGGGCTGGTACTGACTTAACTCAGCTCGGTGCAGCTCCCCTCATCCCGGCTCTCTGGGGACGCTGGGGAGACTGCCTGTGCTGAGGTCGGCGTGCAACCCGAAGTTGGAAGCGGCGCTCCGAAGTAAGGATGTGTGGCTGGAGAGAGGCAGCGGCCGCTTCCAGTTTCGGGGTTCGTGTCTGACAGAATCCCTGGGGGTGCTCTGCTGATGCGGAGGAGGCCACTCGATGAATTGGTATAGGGGGTGGTGAACTCACCGTGAGCTCTTTTCTGGACAAGCCGACCTTAGCTCTTCATCCCTTTAATCTGAGCTAGGATCTTTCTAGGAGCAAGCAGGTGGGAGCCGGTCAGCGTCCCCCCGCCCCCACCCTGAAGCTCTGGTTGCTAGGATCTTGCTTGAAGGGCGCCGCGAGCGCTCGGGACGCGTCTTCCAGCTGGGAGCGCAAAGCTTCCCGCCCAAGTGGAGAACTGGAGCGGGTCTGAAAGTTGCGTCTCTTTCCGCGGAAGGCGTCTCAGATTTGCCCACCAAGGCGGCATCTCTACATTTCTTTCGCTCGTTTTCCCTCTTTGCCCTGTTAATCCGCTACTAGAAGAGAGGGAATCCTTGACCCTAAGCAAGGAGCTCGGGGGAGGATTGGAACTGGAAAGCTTGATCTGCTGCACCTGGGGAGGCTGCCCAAGTCAGACCCAGTGCCGCTGGTGCGTTTTCTTCTGGAATCAGCATCATTTAACGTTTAGGGGCTCCACGGAGCCTTAGTAAAGCTGTGAATCAGCTCCTAAGCAGTAGGTACATGCACGGGTTCACAGACTCACCGACACCTAGCCTGGTGCCCATCCCCCCTCACCGAGATTCAGGGACCCCCTTTGGTGTAACGTCTTTATCCCTGAACTCTTTTCCCTTTTAACTTTTCAATGGTCTTCCCTCTGAGACAAGCAAGTTTGATGTGATGTGACAGGCGATCCCCGTGTGTGGGGATGGGCGTCTTCGAAGCCTTGGTCTGTTTCTGTCTCTAATATCCTTGGCATGAAGCTTGTCCACCATAACCCGGAGCTGCCACCTGCAGACTCGGTCACCCAAACTTGTGTATACTGATGGCCTAGCTTCCTAATCACACGCATCTTCGTTTGGCCCCCTCTAGAACACTCGCTGAGGAGGGAAGAGGTGGGGGCAGTTTGTGTCTGAGCCCAGTTCAGGAAGGCCTTGGATTTTTTTAAAAGCTAAAGTAATTTAGGAACAGCCATTTTGCAATATAATTAGTGTTTCCACTCAGTCACTGAGAACAAATGTGTGACTTGAAGAATTCTTCAATAGCTCGCGTGGGTTTTATAGTGAGAAGAATTTCTGCTAAGTTTATAGTCATAGTGTGAAAGCCCAACACTTCCTTTAGATGGGAAATACAGGCCTTAATAAGGTAGTGTGAGAGCAGTTTTCAGAATCATTATGACTAATGATGGCTTGTGTCCTCCCAAAATGACCGAGTGAGTTGGCATGGCTCATTTGTGGAAGAAGCTTTCTTCATATGAGTGGACATTTCTTAATCAGTATTCTCATAGCAGAAAGCCATATTTCAAGGTTCCCTTCCTAAGTTCTTCTGTCTCATTGTTCTGCTTTGTGTGACTTCGGTTTCATCCCTCACTACCATCTTAACTGCCTTTTGACACTTTAAAATTTATTATAAGGCTTCAAGTCACAATTTGACTTGGCCAGTTTTCCCTGCTAAAGATAAGTAAGTTGCCCTGTTCAGAAAAGCAGTGGCTGCCAATTTCTCTATCTTTGAATGACTTTAATTGTATTACTTGTTCCCTTAGCACACACAAAAACCCCTACAAATATCTCTGCTCGATTATTGGATATTTTTCATTGAAGGCAACCGTTTTTATATTTCTAGTACTAGAATGTTCTGGGTCACTTGAATTTCAGTATTCATTTTCTGATCTTTTTAGACATGTGTATTGTTTGATGACCTAGTTCCATTTAGTAATTAAAAAAGAAAAAGAAGAAACTCCTTTGCTCCCTGCCACCACCTCCTTTTCAGTGGTACGTAGCCTTTTCCTAATAGCTGCTTTTTTCTGCACCACTCATTTATTGTTACACTTAATATAATACTTTGCTATGTAAATGGCGTGTTGATGCATATGATATTAAAACTGCATTCACTGGGGATTAACCATTGGATATGACATCATCAGCAGCCAATCCTTGATCTGATTTGAACATGCATTGACAAAAGTCACATTATCATATTGAGCAAGTGATTCTATATTGCCTGTGATGAATGAGAGAAAGAAGGAAGTCTTTTTGGTGCTTTCTAACTCTCCATTAGCTGCTCAGTTTGAGAGTTTTGGGTATTTCTATACTAAGAGGCTTAGCTTAATAATAAAATTCTCAGATTGCAGTTTTATAGATCTCTTTAGAATTTGCATAAGTAGGTTTTCCCCCTTATGCTTTCTTCCTCTTTGGGAGTTTTTCACCCTGTGTTCTGGCTCTGTTTCTTCACAAATATGTAAAGACATCATAGTAAATGGACTAATCTTTTGCTTTTATTTTTTGTCCTAGAGATAGCCATGTAGATGATGGGCTAATTTGTTTGAGTACGTGCATTCATTTCTTCAGGTGTTGGCTATAAATCAGTCAGGATTAGCAAGATGACTTAAAGTTCTGAAGCCAATCAATCATAAATGATTGGGAGGCCATACAGTGTATTGATCCTAATTTGTCAAGATTCAGGATTGAGGGTGGGGGATTGAGGCACTAGGAAACATGATTCAGGATTCAGGCAATAGGAAACAAAGATATCCACAAAGGTATTTATTGGTGAAGTGATCTTGGCCACATTAATCACTTCATAATTACTTGTTTTGAAAATGTTATTTCTAAAAGCCATGTCAGAACCTAGACAGCCCTGACTTCGAGACTTAAGTATGGTATGGCAGCCCTGACTTAGAGACTTAAGCTGTAGTATGGCATTGCGCTTGGTAATGCCTCACTCAATTTGTGATCTCCTGCAACCCACCTCTCATAAGATAAAATTGACTTTGACTTCCCATCTATTTGATATCTGCTGAAAAATAAGAGAAACTTTTCCTGTTTTACAGTTGCTATTCAATTCATTTCCCTTCAGTCAGTCAAAAGGGCTCTTTTTTTTTTTTTTTAAATAAACTTAATTGTAAAATCTGGTTTAAGGAAACGCTCAAAGAATTTCAAATCTAGAAAGTACCTCAGATTTCACCTTTCTAGAAGATCAGGGGTAGGAGGTGTTGTTGTACCTTGGATCTAGTATGTTATTTAAAAAACCTGGGATTAGAATCCCGGAGTCCTAATTCCTAGCCCAGTGGACTTTCCAGTGAAGACTGGGAGAGAATGACTCCTGTGATGTGGTGGGACCCCTTCCCTTGGCTGTCTCTGCGGAGGAGGGCCACATTGGCATCTTGCACCATCAGTTTGCTGGACTACCATGCTGGTTGAGCCCAGCTCAAGGATTGGACAGCTGTATGCACCAGCTAGCTTGGGTTACTTCCTAGTAGCTGCGACAGTATCCACAGTTATAAACAAAAGGTTTAAAGGGGAGCTGGCGATGGAAGAGGATTGGGCAGGGTGACTCAGTTTGAACCTAACTGAACACATGGAGAGAAATGGATGTTAAAATGATGGTCAGGTAGTTTAAGATAATGATTTATGGTTTATTTGTGAAAGAACTCAGAATATTAATCTATTAAGTGATAGGCTGCCCTTTCATACTTAGTGCCTTTTAGTTGCTATAAAAGCCGGTACTAGCCAATAATTTGGTATAACATTATTTTCTGGCATGGTTGTGAGTAATGATAATGGTACCCTACATTTGTTGAACACTCAGTATGTGCCAGCTGTAGAGTGTTGATGTTATGGAAACATTCTGGTTACTAGATGGCTTTCTCTATATGGATGAACTACTGATTTTCAGAGTTATGAATCTAAGGCAACATTGAATCTTTTTTAGTCATTCTTTTTAATTCAAAAGCTGTCAGGATCTTAGAGTAGCAAATCATTAACACAAACATAAATAATTTTAATTCTGAAGTATGGTACCATCAAATATTAGGGAGTTCTTGTTATAAAATGACAAATAAGACACCATTTAGAAAGATAATAAAGACATGGGTAATTTGTTTCCTCTTATGAGATTGTGGTATTGTTAATCCAGAAGAGTAAAATATCCTTTTTGGAAAAATAGGAAGATATCATTGTATTTCTTTTTTCTTTTTTTTTTTTTTTTTTTGAGATGGGGTCTCTGTTACCCAGGCTGGAGTGCAGTGGTGTGATCACAGCTCTCTGCAAACTTGACCTCCTGGGCTAAAGCAATCCTTCTGCCTCAGCCTCCTGAGTAGCTAGAACTACAGGTGTGCACCACCACGCCCAGCTAATTTTTTATTTTTTCTAGAGACAGAGTCTCAGCATGTTCCCCAGGCTGGTGTCGAACTCCTGGGCTAAAGCAACCCTCCTGTCTCAGCCTCTCAAAGTGTTGACATTACAGGCATGAGCTACTGTGCCTGGCTATCCTTGTATTTCTTCTGAAGTAAAGAGAAAACACTAAGCTTTTTTTAAAAAGATAAAAATATGGCAATACACATAAACTACTCTGTTGGCTTTGCTAGTGCTATAAGTTCATTTTAAACTAGAAAGCAATAGAACATTCTACAGTATTTCAGTTACCTTAACAAAAGGTGGAGCTGTCAAAAGCTAGAGTTATTATTTATTCATTTTTTTTTTAATGACCACTGTGTCTGCTTGGATTCTTTTAGTTTCACATCTGTGCCATGTGTTCTAAAGTTTTCTCTGAAAATTAGTAGTTTTATTTCTTGATTTTCTTCATTTCCATTTCATCTTTTTCTCTAGTGTGATGAAAATATTGATAAGTCTGAGGTACACTGTAGTTACTAACCTGGGAATCATTGGGCCTAAAACCACAGACTTTAAATACTGCTTCTAAAAATTAACAAAGGTTTTCAGCAAGGAAGAAACTTACAGACCACGAAGTGCAGGGGAAAGTTAAAATTGCTCCAATGGAGGGCAGTTTTGCTCCCCAGAGGAGTTTTGGCAATGTCTGGAGACATTTTTTTGATTGTTACAATTTGGGGCAGGATGGTATGGGAGAGCAGTCTCTCATGGGTAGAGGGCAGGAATACTGGCTAAATAAACATCCTGTGGTGCACAGGGCAGCTCCCACAGCAAAGAATTATTATTTTTTATTTATTTATTTTTTGAGACGGATTCTTGCTCTGTCACCCAGGCTGGAGTGCAATGGTGGAATCTTGGCTCACTGCAACCTCCGCCTTCCAGGTTCAAGCGATTCTCTCACCTCAGACTCCTCAGTAGCTGGGATTACAGGTACCTGCCACCATGCCTGGCTAATTTTTGTATTTCTGTAGAGACGGGTTTCACCTCGTTGGCCAGGCTATTCTCAAACTTCTGACCTCAGGTGATCTGCCCACTTCAGCCTCCCAGAGTGCTGGGATTACAGGCCTGAGCCACCACGCCCGGCCGCAAAGAATTATTTGATTCAAAATGTCAGGAATGCTGCAGTTGAGAAACTCTGCTCTAATGGCAACTTTTAAGGTCAAGAGTAGTGAAAAGTGTCTTATCCAATGTCTGCAGCTCTTTATTTCTCTCAGGGAACCCAAGTATCTTGATGAATAGGCCACAGTTCTTTTCATCACCCTAGGCTTCTGTTTTGAAAATTTCTTTTCTTAATTTATAAAAATAGTACATACCTGGGGTAGAAAAATTCAAACATTGCAGAAAAATATAAAAAGGAAAATTAAAAAAAAAAAACCCACCCAATTTTGCCACCCAGAGACAATTCCTTTTTAAACTTTGGTAAACCTATTTCCAATTCCCTCCTGCTACTTTTATTCACATATATTTAAACCTGATTTTTTTTTTTTTTGGAGACAGAGTCTCTGTCGCCCAGGCTGGAGTGCAGTGGCGTGATCTCAGCTCACTGCAACCTCCCCCTCCTGGGTTAAAGCAATTCTGCCTCAGCCTCCTGAGTAGCTGGGAGTACAGGCGTGCGCCACCATGCCTGGCTAATTTTTGTATTTTTAGTAGAGACGGGGTTTCACCATGTTGACCAGGCTGGTCTTGAACTCCTGACCTCAAGTAATCTGGCTGCCTCCGCCTCCCGAAGTACTGGGATTACAGGCATGAGCCACTGTGCCCGGCTTAGACCTGACAATTTTGAATAACGGGGTTCATACATCATATGATCTGTGTCCTGCTTTGTTTACTCAGCAAAGGCCCATTAGAGGGCTTTTGATGCACCTGTGGCTAGGGAAGGAGGCCGACATTCCTTGCCTGTAGAGACCTCCTACGTTGTGGTGATCATTTTACATGAGACCCAGATGTGCTCTGGAGTGATTCCAGGAAAGATGAGAAATCAGCGAAGAGCTATATGTCATTCTTTTTCATGGCTATATGTTATTCTACCTAAAAATTTATCTTAATATTAGTCATAAAACATCCAAAAGTTAAAAGCGATTTTGAGTTTCTTTGTAATGCATCCTGTTTACCAGACATCAAGTTTCATATGTCAGTAATGGAGTAAGTCCTTCAATTGTACCTTTTAAAGTGGTGTCTGGTTTAAGATTTTAAGTAGTTTGAAAGCCATAAATATTTTGTACAGTGCGATGTTTAATTAAAGCCATCCAAAGAAAAAATTACTGGGGTGAATTCTTCTCTGTATGTATTGTTGGGGGCAACAAATCACTGGAATAGTAATCTTTGTTACTATTTAAATCATTTGGCAGCTCTTCCAGTAGGAGCCAGATTGTAATGTAAACATCTGTTACCTTTTCTCTGCCTTCAGAACTGATTATGCAACTCGGCTTCACATCAGAGACGCAGCTTTCTTCATCTGTATTTTTGGATTAATTCCTTCTCAACACACACTCACACACACGCACACACAGAGATATCTATGGGCACAAATCAAAAGAGCCATAAAATTGGTTACCATGGGCTCAGTCCTCCCAGGATAAAAAATTCACATCTTCTTTGCACTCTGTCCTGCTCTTTGCAGACTCTAGGTCTGCTTAGAAGCACGGAACTCCATTAAGCAAGGCAGAGGATGGCTGTGAGTCTGCCCCTTGGTACCAATCTCATTCTCCTTGTATGCGGAATTTCCTCCACCTCAAAACTTAGGTGCTGATATGCAGCTGAGGAGATTTAGAAAACTCATTGGTTAACATTTAAACATCCCCATTAAGGTCAAGGAGTACCTACCAGTGGGGGTTAGAGAGGCAGTGGGGAGTGGGTAAGGAGATGTTTAAATGGAATTGGACCTTACTTAGCAAGTGTCTCTTTCATCAGAGCTTTCTCTGGATGCTGGCCATTTTTACGTTAGAGAATGTTTGTTAATATTTGCCTTGTTGAGCTTTAAAAAAATTATAATAGTAACAATAGTTATCATTTGTTGAGTAAGGATGTTGCTGGGTGTTATACTAAGCATTTTTGTTTCAGTTTGGGTAAAAAACATAAAATTTATCATTTTAACTGTTTTTAAGTGTATATTTCGGTGGCATTAAGTACATTCACATTGTTAAGCTACCATTGCCCAGTCCATCCACAGAACCCTTTTCATGGTGCAAAACTGAACTCTGTACCCATGAAACATGAATTTCCCATTTCCCCCTTCTAGTTCCTGACAACCAACTTTCTACTTCCTGTCTCTCTGATTTTCACTCCTCTAGGTACCTTATATAAATGGAGACATACATTATTCATTCTTTTGTGTCTGTCTTATCTCACTTAGCATAATGTCTTCAAGGTTCATCCATGTTGTAGCATGTGTCAGAATTTCCTTTTTAAGGCTGAATAATCCACTGCATGTATAGCCCACACTTTATTTTTTATTTGTCCTTCAATGGACATTTGTTTTTTTCCACCTTTTGGCTATTGCACGTCATGCTGCTATGAACATAGGTATACAAACGTCTGTTCAAGATGCTTTTAGTTCTGCCTTTAGTTCTTTTGAGTCTATACCCAGAAGTGGAGTTGCTGGATTGGATGATAATTCTGTGTTTAATTTTTTGAGGAACCACCATGCTGTTTTTCTATGGTGGCTGTGCCATTTTATTGTACTAAGAATATTTTTGTGCTATCTGATTTAATTCTCCTGAAGTCCTACAAGGTAGACACAATCAATCATCTGCCTTCTTTGCATGAGAAAAATGAAGCACTCAGGATGGAAGCCGCACTGGTAGTTTGTGGCAGAGATGCAGTTTGAACCCAAGCAGTGTGGTCCAGAGACACAACTCTTAGTAGATTATTCATTCTTTGAACTCAAGAAAGGTTGGACAAACTCCTCATGCATATGGCCCAGGGATGGTTGGGAAGAAGAGGTAAATAACAAGTGTGTTTACCCTAAGGAGAAGCTCTAACAGTCCTCCTTCTGCCACACAAAGGAATTTCACTGAGATTTGGAGTTCCTGTGGGTCAGATGTTCATTGCGAAATTGGTATTTTATCAAAATAATAACAGGCAATAAATACACACTGTGGCTATTGAGGCTGTTAATATTAGTGCTGCCTCAAATCCTTTGTCGATTAATAATCATGCAGCTCATGGTTTTTTAAATGCCATGACAATTTCTGCTTCTCGTTGGAGTTGCGGGGGAGAGGTGGGTTGAGACAATATGGGGAAATAATCAAGATTAAGATAAGCCTTAGGTGGGATCTGACCGATGATTGCATTTTCGTTTTACAGAGACAGTAGGCAGAGGACATGGGCATCCTTCCCACCCAAAACACAGCTTGATGGAGTTATTGCAAAGGAAGGCACATTTAGTCACTTTATAGAATTAACAATTGATCAGTTTTGTGGTGCCTCAGTCCTTTCTAAGCACCCCATGTTTATTCATTATTGTGATTACACAGTGGAAGCAGCTGTGCTTGATGTGATGCGCAATAGCAAGATGTGAAGACATTTAAATACACTTGAAATTAACGTTTGCACAAATAGGTGTCTGACAGGGTGTTCTAATTTGATTCTAAAGACCCAGAAATAAGCCTGTATGGGGAAGGGGAGTGGGAGAGCTGGGCCTCATGGAATCCTGAGTCAGATGTGTGTAGTCTATTTGCCAGGTTTCTTTGCTATTTTAAAGGAAAATGGCGATGGTTAGAACCATGTTCCTCATGGGTAAGTCGGGGGAGCAGACAGTGCCAGTAAGCTCTGCCATTGATACTGGCCTAGCATATTAGTTAATCCTTTTACAATGGAGCACCAAGCTCTGGTGTTCTCAATAGTAGGGGAAAAGTCACGAGCCAGCTTGTCCTGATGTACACATGTACAAAATATACTAATCATCCTATGAAGTATTAATCAGGAAAGGAAAAAATTCCTCAAGACTGAAAGTTAAGGTCATCCTGAGAAAAAGGACTGGCAGGATTCCTAGAAAACTGTTTCTTCAAGACATTTTGATACCAAATTTACTCTTTTCACATTTACAAAAGACTCAGGATCCCAAGGGTAAACTCAGATTCTGGTTTGATGTGCAAATATTTGATGTGCACAGCATAAATAGACATGAACTTACAAGCAATTGACTATATCCATATGTAAGTTTCATGATCCTCATTTACTTAGAAATAAGGAAGGAAGGGAGATGAATGTAGGGTTTATGCTGATTGCAATTTTTTTTTGTCCTCTGCAAATTCTGAATTTTGTTGGATTTTAAAAATTGATTTTACATGATCAATCTTGTTTGGTATACCAGTCCCCAAATTCCAGTATTCTTGACATTCCTAATATTATCCTTTAGACCAGTGCTGGAGCACCTGGAAGGCTTGTTAAAAACCTGGCCTCATCTTCAGAGTTCGTGATTCAATAAGTCTGGGATGAGGCCTATGAATTTCTGTTTCCAGTAGGCTCCCATGAGGTGCTGATGCTTCCAAGCTTTGGACCACACTTTGTATAACACTTTCTTACACAATACATTTTTCAGAGTTTAAAAATTTAATACAGAGATTTTTATAAAAATAAGGTTGTTTTGATTAGATTGAGAGTTTCTCATTTTGTCATATGTTGGTAAGCTTGTCTAAATAGTATCATTCAGAAGGTTGATTTAAATTACTGAACCAAAGGAAAAATTAAATGTTCGTTGGATCAGTGTTGTACCTGAGAAACTGATTTTGATAATGTCTTGACATTTCTTTTAGAGCATAAGATGCGTTTTCCGTAGTTGAGGCCTTTTAAAATAAGAATTGCATAGTTGTTTAAATGAATGTTGAGGCAGGTTTGCTGTAAGTAGCATGTAACCAGCCTATTGCCAACTTCCGTCATCTGACTGATGTCTACATTGGACTAGGAAAAAACATGGCTTCGATTTCCATATACTTTTGAGTCTGATTTAAATTGTAATCCTATCGGCAGGTGACATACAGGAATTTCTGTTTTGTTCCTGTATAGTTAAGACTCAGCAGATGTTAAAAGCTGATGTGGATTTAAGGTTTCATCCGTTCTGGGAATAATCGAAGATTTAGTCAGGACCAGAAGATGGAGTTGTAGACAGAATTATAGGACTTGAGGGGGTATGGAAAGTTTTTGCACAGATGCCTGGCTTATTGCTTTCTCCTGCCACTTGGAGGAATAAATTATCTTCTGCATTTGCTTAAATGAAAAGGCTTCAGTGGATTTTACTTTGTCTTGCACTGTCTAAAAAAATTAAAAGTTTGCAAACTGAAGTCTCTTTTGAATAAGAAAACACATGTAAAGAGCTTGCTTTTTTTTCTTCACTTGTTTAAAAAAATTGGAAGTTTGTGAAATATTTTGGAGGTAATCTGAGTTATAGAAATGTGTGGGTGTTGGCAGAAAGGTTAGAATTGGCAACCAACAAGCAGAGAGGGTGGACTGGGTCAGAGTCATTTAACCTCCTTCTTCTCCAGAGCTGTGTTTTAATTACATAGCTGGTTTGTGGAACTGTGATCCCCTCTTGCGGGCAGCAGGGTGTTGCGTGTGACTAGGTTTGTACTAACACTTCCTTAGGACCCATCAGTCACTGTTGTCCCCTCGGCAGGTTTTCACGTTGGTCATCTCTGCCCAACTGTCAAGATGCTACAGTTCTCCTCCCTGGCTGCTGACCCTTTTGGCCTTTGTCCCCCTAGCACTCAACCCCATACAGTTAGAAGATGAGGTTTCCAAGTTGAGTGGCAGACGAAGGCCCTGCTGGAGATGGCTTCTATGGAAGACTAAACAGCAGAAGCATCCAAACAACAAAATTGTCCTAATTTTTTTTAAGAACAATATCTACTTTTAGAAAACCATGGTCTTTGATTTACTGTAGAACATGGCATGTGTGGGTGGTACTGTCTGCTGGCTGGGAATGGCTGCTTTCTGTTATTACAGCTACTCAGGCTGCATTGTAGGGGATAGTGGTGCCACTGGTCATAATACAGGGTGACAGTGACTTTGTAGAACCCCTGCAGGGAATACACAAGTTGTAAAAAAAAAAAAAAAATTAGAGAAAAAGTAAAAATCACTTCTAACTCTCTCTACAACCTATTTCTATCTCTCCCTTCTCAGATACTATGAAGAGTTTGGGCTCTATCCTTCTGCACATATTTAAAATATTTAGTATACATTATGTTTCAAAGAAATCCAAACATGAGCAGGAAGAATGGACTGATGAAGACCTGGTAGATTCTCTCTTATCATTTGAAGTTGATTTGTATCAATGCCAACTAATCAACAGAAATAGGAAGCATATTTGGCATTTAACTTTATTTAAAAAGTATAATGTGAAAATATCAAAATATATTAAACTTTGCTATTTATGTTAGTTATGTATGGTTACTAAATATACAGTCTTGTGTGTGAATTTTTTCACTTAAGTAGTGTCATTTTATACATCTGATTCTATAGTTTGTATTTTTTTGCTTACTGGTGTCTTGGAGATTATCCACGTTTATACACACACAGGTCTCACTCATTCCTTTAACTACCATATAGTGTTCCACTATGAATGTACTGCATTTTATTTAGCTGTTTGCCTACAGATGGGCATTCAGATTTTTCCCAGTTTTTTCTACTATAGAGAGTATGATGATACCATTCTTGAACAAAGTCATATATGGTGTTAACTGAGATGCAGTGTTTACTGTTTAAAGCCTTCTCATAATTACAGTCTCTTGGTACCCATGTGTTTGCATTTTTCTAGGGTAGAAGTGTAATTGCCTTGTCAGAGGGTGTGTTTTAGGGCATTAAAAACACCAATGCACCAGTGGCTTGGGAATGTGTCTGGAAAACGTGGGGACTGCAGAAAGTCTCTTATCATTATGTTCTCTTGGAATTAAGATATGTTAACTCCAGAACAGGTCAAGTCCTAGACATTAACAATAAAATCTGTAAGTAGACTCTTACAAATTCCTGTATGTTTCAATAGAACTTCCCTGTGATGGTGGAAATGTTCCAAACTTCTTGCTGTTCACTGTGAGAGCCACTAAGCAACATGTCACTTTTGAGTACTTGAAATGTGGTTAATGTGACTCAAGAAGCAAATTTTAAATTTTCTTTAATTTTAATTAATTTAGCTTTAAACTTAAGTAGCCATGAATGTGTAGTGGCTGCCCGATCGGACAGCGCTGGTGCAAGGTATGCATCATCATAAAAGGTAAGGCCATTGTAATTTACTACAGTCCCAAAAAGTTTTAGAGAGTGACTCATGGAGAAATGGAAGTGTAGTGTATTTTGTTCAATCAGGGGCTCAAGACTCTTGAGCTGAAAATAAGGTGATAAGTAAGTGAATGAAAACAAGACGATGTCATTAAGATTTATCAGGCATTTTCCTCCTTATTTAGAGACTCCTGTCTGCTCTGTCCTGACGGGGGCCGCCTGCTGGAGCTGCACAGTCCTACTGGGGCAGTTCTTTGTAAAGTGAATTGATGGCTATGTAAATACAGCCATTAACCTTAAGCACCTCAGACAGCTCCTTGGGCGCTGCTGTTTTCTTGCCCTTGAAAATGCTGGTTGATGGATGCCAAGATGTTTTATAAAAATTGTTTTTCCTAACTGTTTGAAGCAGTGGACTTGGGAAGCTGCAGGGAAGCAGACAGAATTGAAGGCCTACTAAGTGTGAATCCTATGGCAGGGGTTTGGAATTTCGTTCTTACAGAGGGATATTTTGAAGGTTTACTCTTGGTATACAGGAAATAGGATGCTGTATATGTCTGTGTATATGGTATTTTTTAAAAACACACAAAGTGAATTGCAATTTGAAAGTGCTGATTACAGAAAGTTTATAGAAAACCTGGTTTTAAAGCAAATGGAAGAGGCTGGGCATGGTGGCTCACACCTGTGATCCCAGCACTTTGGGAGGCCAAAGTGGGCAGATTTCTTGAGCCCAGGAGTTTGAGACCAATCTGGGCAACATGGTGAAACCCTGTCTGTACAAAAAAAATACAGAAGTTAGATGCATGCATGTAGTGCCAGCTACTTAGGTGGCTGAGATGGGAGGATTGCTTGAACCAAGGAGGTCAAGGCTGCAGTGACCCGTGATTGCACCAGTGCATTCCCACTTGGGTGACAGAGCAAGACCCTGTCTGGAGAAAACAAAAATCAAATGAAGTTTTATAATTTAGGAATTTTGTATATATTTTAAAATTAGACATAGCTTGCAATGAAAACAATAGCTTCTTTTTCATTTCTTGAAAGACATTTTTAGAAGTAGATTGAGTGAGGATGACAGAGGCAGAAGATGGATAAGATTCCCATGTTGAAAATCTATCTGGAGGTAGGACAAGCAAAAGTTATATTAGAAGTAGGATCAGAGGATGACGGTTGCCAGTGCACTGATTTTTTCTCCAGTGTCATTTGCGACCTCTCCCCTTTCCTCTGAGGTAACGACACTGACCATCTCTCATTTCTTACCATACAGTGAATGTGTTCCTTCCTTGTTCAGTAGCTCTGTACCTGATTTCCTTTCCCTGGAATGTGAAATGTGTTTGTGTATGTGTGTGTGTGTGTGTGTGTGTGTGTGTGTGTGTGTGTATGTGTGTCTGGCTTCCTCTCATTATTGAAGTCTCAAATGTTGTCTCATAAGAGAAAACCTTAAGTAATAAATCCCTAACCTACTCAAAGCTACAACGATCTGGCCTGCTATAAAGTACTGGTGGGAGTTTCCAATTGATGACTATGTGAAAATGCTTCGAAAACTATAGCTAATTGTATAAACGCACATTATCATTATTCCTAAAGATCTGCCAGAAGCCACGTTGCCATATACCAACTTGTCCTGATCGTCCATAAACTGGGTGTCAGAGTGAAAACTCAGAAGTGTTAAATTCAGAGCTTAGGTTTCTACCTTCCTACTTGGTCCTAGGTAAATACCATTGTTCCTGGGAGCTTGCTTGCTTCTTTTTTTTTTTTGAGACAGAGTCTCGCTCTGTCGCCCAGGCTGGAGTACAGTGGCGCGATCTCAGCTCACTGCAACCTCTTTCTCTCAAGTTCAAGTGATTCTCCTGCCTCAGCCTCCCGAGTAGCTGGGATTACAGGAATGCGCCACCACGCCCGGCTAATTTTTTGTGTTTGTAGTAGAGACGGGGTATCACCATATTGGTCAGGCTGGTCTCGAACTCCTGACCTCATGATCTGCCTGCCTCAGCCTCCCAAAGTGCTGGGATTACAGGTGTCAGCCACCATGCCCAGTTGTTCCTGGGAACTTTCAATCTGTTCCACACTGACACACAGGGGCGGAGGTCTCTGATTCTGCTCTTGGGCTTGGAAGATGTAGAAACACCTGTGATATTTTAAAGCCCTAAAAACTCAAACCATAGAACCACCACAGTCTCACAGTAAGTGCAGTTGAGGTGCTGTTTATATCTGAAATCTGTCATTACATTAACCTGATGAGGAAGTATGAAATACACCCCCATGTCCAATCTGAGAAGTACATCAATGTTTCTTCACTAGTGGTGAAAGTTGCCCTCCAAGAGGTTGGGGTGGAACCTTCTGGAAGGTTCCCTTAGGTGATGAAAGGGCCCATGCTGGAGACATTTCTATATTTCTTTCAATTATTTAATTGTTGGTGGTCCATCTATACAAAATGGATATATGCAATACAGGGTGGAAGAGATGCTAGCTGCGTACGTCACATCTATTCTTCCCCCTTCCTTAGTAATGGAACCCTGATTTCTAGTGAGATACAAGCTGTACAGAATCAGGATTATGTTTTACAGACTCTCTTACACCAGGGTAGCCATAGGAGATATATGTAGAAGTTTTGAGTGGTTATTTCTGGTGAGTCTTCTAAAATCCAGGGGTAGAGCCCTTTCTGGATCTTCCTCCTTTCTAAGTCCTGAAATGTGATGTAATAGTTGGTTCTCCAACAGCTATTTTGGGCTATGAAGTGACCTTGAGGATAAGAGGCAGAAGGGGAAAAGGCAGAACAGAAAGACAGAAGCTGCCTGAGGCCCTGGTGATTCTGTGGTGCCGAAGTACCTGCCTTGACCATTCTACCACTGGGCTTAATTTTTGCAAAAAGAACAATATTTTGTATCAAAGCTTTTATTTTTTAGGGTATTGTTACATGTGGGGTGAAATGATACAGGCAGAATGCAGTGATAAACGAAGTTGGGACCTTAGTTTTAATGAGGTAATAATCTGTAAATCCAGAATACTTCAAGTTACATGTAGATCTAACTTGAGTTCTGTAAAATCTGAGTGATGGGAAGGGAAACCACACAATGGATTTGGAATTGGAGGGATGGATACTACGAAGATAGATACTGAGGGCCATTTCTGGGAAGGATCAAATGGAGAGATACTCAGTGGTTTGGGGGCAAGAAGAAGAAAACTATCAAGGCTGTTAAAAGCCATCAGAGAATCCTCCAAATTGCCAGTATTGAAGTGAGTTACAACTTATTCTCAAATAAATTGAAGTCTTATCCGTTTGATATGTTTTGACAGGAAATGTATATTTACTGCCTGAAATGACTTCAATTGCTGAGCTCTGAACTGCAGTATTTCATAAATGATTAACATTAGATGGAGTCAGTGGGAACCTCACAACTTTTCTTAAACAGCATTCCACAAGAAAGAATTTCTCACAATTGTAAGGTATTTACCCTATTTCCAAAAGTACACATTCACACTGGTAGGTTTTGAACTTGTCTGTCAAAAATAGTTATTGCCTTTGCAGATAGAAAAATAGTCACTTAAAGTCTAAGGAGATGAGCAGATAAATTCAGCATATCTTGGTCAATTCAATATTTATTGAATGGAGATAGAAATTTCTCTTATAAATTTTTCTTCATGTGTATCTTAAGTGCCCGTTTTGCACAAAGTGGCGGACTGGGTGTGATTATTAACTGTAATATGGATTTCATATTCAGTGAACTATCAGTTTAGTAAGGGAGATTTAGCTACAATGGAGACAGGAGGAAGGATATTCCCATGTGGAGGAAAAAAATGTGGTCCCATAAAGTCACCTCCCTGTTCTAATTCTTACTAAGAGGCTATTCTCAAATACCCACCATGATTAACTCCTTGGATCCAAATTCTGAAGCCTATTGAAAGTTCAGAGGTGGGAAAATTCACCTTCCATCACCATTTTGAGAGTTAAATTTTCTTATCACCTAATTAGGAGCCCAATTATTTTCTATCTGTACATTTCCAATAATGACCCTAAATGTTTCTACTTAAAGGATGTAGTAATGACTTGAAAACATAGAATAGGACTCTACAGTTGGTTGGTTTTAAAGCAAGAACTAACTTGAGGGCACAGTAAAAATTCCAGAAAAAAAGGACACTTTTTCAATGTGATGCAAGAGACTAACTTAAAATGTTTGCTTGTGATAGTTTGTAATTGTATTGTCTTTTTTGGCAAAGATCTTGTAATAGTGTTCTAGTTGCCATTGGGCCAGAGCTTGTCCTAAGAACTCAGAGCTTGGACACTCACTGGGCTTCAGAATTTGGAGCCAAAGAGTTAATCATGGTGGGTATTTGAGAATAGCCTCTTAGTACGAAACAATTAGAACAGGGAGGTGACTTTATGGGACCGCATCACTGACAATGATGAAAGGTATCCACTTGAGCAGCAGGGGTTGACAAACTTTTTCTATAAATGGCTATGTAGTAAATATTTATACTTTGTGGCCCCATGAACTCTGTTATAGCTACTGTTATAGTGAGAAAAAGCCTGGGATGGCATGTAAATGAATGTTGCATGACCGTGTTCTAATAGCATTTTATGAGTAATGAAATTTGAATTTTATTTAACTTTCATGTATCAATAAATACTATTCTTTTTTTTCCCCAACCATTTGGGAAGGTCAACACGATTCTCAGTTTACAGGGTGTACAAAACCATGCAGTGGGCTGGATTTGGCCCATGGACAAAGTTTGTTGATCCCTGCTGGAATAAAGGACTGTGTGCCCCCTTCTCCATAGTCTAGTGAAGTCCAAATGTCACTAATTTGCACACCACTTCCATGGTTTTTTTACTGCATTATTTATTAAATATGCTTAGTGAAGTAGACATATTGGTCTCATCTTAATAGCGAGTTTGATGTTCTGGCTTAATTGATGAAATGCATCACTAATGCATCACAATTTAAATAAACTTTAAAACTCTTAGTTACTAACTTTACACATAAGGTCACATCACATATACTGATTTAATACCTTTTGCTAATTAAAAAAATTGAGGTGCAATTTACAATAAAGTGTCCAAATCTTAATTACTAGAGCTTAGTGAATGTTCACATAGGTACACAGTCATGAAACCACAACTCATATAGGATGCAGAATTTCCAGCACCCATATGGGTCCTTTGTAACCCTCCTAGTCATACACACTACTACCAGTAGAACTTAGTTTTTCTCTTTGATAGCTTCTTATAAATGGAAATATACAGTTTATATTCTTCCCTAAGTTTTTTGCCCAACGCTATGTCTGCTGTTACCTGTAATAGCAGTTCTTCTTCATTGTTGCATGGTATTTCATTGTAAGAATAGGCTACTTTATTCTAGTGTTGAACATCTATTTTTTTTCCCGAGGTTTTGGCTACTATGAATAAAGCTTCTGTGAACATTCTCATACATGTTTTTGGCAGATGTAAGCACATCCTTGTTTTTGTTGCACATCCTTGTTTTTTTCAGACTGTTGGAGTCAGGACTACTTCTTGCCAGAATTGATAATTAAAAGAAAACACAGCTACCACATATATAGCACTTATTTTATGCCAAGCACTATTTAAAATCCTTTAGATATATTAACACACTTAATTGGGATCGATAGGATTATTGTCTTCATTTTATAGGTGAGGAAACTGAGGTATAAAATGATGAGGTATTTTGCCAGGATCACACCTAGTGAGTTCTAGAGCTCAAATTTCTTTCTCTCTCTGTCTTTAATTGAGACTGTCTTTCAGATGTTGATCAGATTAGTAACAGATAATTTCTCCAAATGGTTCTCATTCTGTAGGACTGCATGCTGGAGAGAGGGTAAGCAAGGAACAAACAGCACTGTAAATTGAATACCAGCAGCTCACGACTCGAACTGCCATTGGAACCCAGGTGGTCCTGCTTCAAAGGCTCTGCTTTTAACCATTCTGCTAAATAAAACACATTTTGTCTTTGGCAGCCTTTCCCTGCCTCTTCCATCACATCTTTCCCCTTCTCCTTGGGCACTTTGCTGCCCTAGCTGGCGGTGCCACCTCCTCCATGCCCTCCTTTCTGTTCCCTGATGGCCAGCTTTATTTTGCAACTCCGCCCAGCCACCCAGGTACACAAGGAGGTGGAACTGAGTGGCCTTTAGAAAACTGGCTCTGGAGTCACTCTCCCCTGGATTTAAATCTTGGCTTGAGTCTTATCTGTGCAACCCTGGGCAAATAATGTTAGCTCTTTCAGGTATCCTCTGTAAAAGGAAGAAAATAACAGGTGAGGATTAGATGGAAGATGCATGTACAGCACACAGCACAGTGTTTTGACACAGGAAGTTTTCATTAGGTAGAAGCAGCCATTGCATTCATTATTTATTTTGGTGGTTATTCATATAAGTAATTAGGGCAGTTTAAATGAATTAGCAGCTGAAAGTCTTTTCGTGTTAATTCCTCTAGGACAGGCATTTCCTAAATAACCCCAAAGAATTGATCTCTAACAGTATAACCCAGTTGGGGAAATATTTTGGGGCAGAATTCCTACCCCTTCATCACCTTCAGTAACACTTCTTCCAGCAGCCATCCTCTATTCAGGATCCTGGGTAAACACCTTGAGCCTTAGAATAAAATCTGTATCTTACTTTTTATTAACTTCCACCTAGAGGAAAGTACTAGAAAACTCAGTTTTTTTCTTTTGACTTTGTTGCTCTTCAGTGGTTTTCTGAAGCCCCAGAGAGCGTATTCTTGGGGCTTTGCAATTTTCAAGCGATCACAGAAGTAAAACTGAGTTTGATCTCTTGGGGCTTAAAAGAACAGCCACGAATCTGGGAGCACTTGAACAGGAGCCAGCAGCACCTTGGTCCTCCCAGTTTTCAGCTAAGCCCGTTATTATTTCTCTTTGAATGCAGTGGCACACACAGATGAGTAAGACTTGATTAACAGCATGCCACTCGCTCACTCCTCTGGTCCCCAACACTTCGAAAACACGGCAGGATCGGGGAGGGAGCCAAGGTGGGGCTCATTTTGCAGCAAAAAATAAAAACCCAATATAGTGTGGCTCATCCCATTTCAAATTAATGCTCCTGTTTTGCATTTAATTAGCGGCCAGTAGTGAAGTCAGGCATCTAACATTTTGGTTCTGTCCTTGAGCTGCAGCAGTCTTTTAATCATGGCTATTTTCCCCCTTCTCCCCAATCTTTCTTTTGATGTACTATTCTGCAAGCAAATAAAAAGACCCAGATTAGATGAGACTGGTAAAAGTGGAAGGGGGATTTTGGTTTTCAGGTCTTCCCTGTGGTTTCATGATTAAAGGGGCCCTGGCAGGTGTAGAAAAGCAAAACTGGCTCATATTCCCCTTTAGGAGTGGGCTCCTCTTTCGTGGGATATAGACAATGGGGAAAATAACAGAATGACTCTCCCAGTGAGTTGGGGGGGTGGTGTCAGGTGAAAAACAGAACAAAAGTATGGGAAATATTCTGTGAGCTCAGACCCAAAGAATGGAGAAGGATCAGTGATTCACTGGAATGCAGAGGATGAAGCATTGATCCAAGGGGGCTTATGAGGGGAGTGATGCTTCAGAGGTGAGGTGTGGAGAATTGAAATGATTTCCCAGCGCTTGGGCTGATGATCTGGGCACTAGAGCCCTCTGTGTGGGTTGGAAACATATTACCACTAATAAGAGCTTTGAGCCCAGGCAGCCCCACTGGCTGATGCACACCCAAACATATGCACAACCTCCCTAGGAAGGTTTGTGGCATTTTATTTTTGTTTCACCTTTTCTGACATACCGACTTAAATTAAGCAGTTTTTCCTCCTTATACCCTCCCTGCTAACTCAAGGTTACAGGTGAACTTGTATTTTTGTGTCTCCCTTCTTGATTTGTTCTCTGATTTAGGTATAAGCCATGCAGTGGCTGGTGGTGTCTAGCCCATAGAAGACTCAAATATTTTTTGAACAAATGATTGGTTTGGGGGATTTGTGTGGCCTTGAGCAAATCATTTAACCTCTCTCACAGCTTCTGTTTCTCTATCTGAGTTGATCATACTCATCACCTGGGGTGTGTGAGGTGTAAATGAGCTAGCATGGGACCTTGTTGAGCACAGTGCTTGACGCATAAGTCTTTGTTAGTGTCCTTTCCATCAAAATACACAGGGAATGTAAATCTCTTGGAAAAGAACATTTGATTCTAATTGGACAGCAGCTTTCTGTGGTTGATGTTTTGTCTTTGCCTTATGAGAAAATGATCGAAACATAGGGGAAAGCTGTTAAGTCTCCAAATGCAGTCTTTTATAGGAAAAAAAATGGATTATGGAGGATTCATCTTTACAGTTCATTTTATCGAGTGGCTTGGCATAATTGCTCTCCTCCCAAACGTCAGCAGTGTCTTTGCTTTCAGCAGTGAGCTGTTTGAATGTGAACAGTGCCCTTAACGTGTTTTGGGGCTACGGTTATTGAAATGTAAATTCAGCAGAAGAGAAAAATTCAAAGTTTGACCCTCTTTTGGAAAGTGCAAAATTAAAATGAACTAATATTTCAGGCAAAATCTATCATATCTTTTTTACATGCTTTGTAGTTTAATAGGAGGTAAGAGTTGATATTTATCAAGCACTTAATTAAGTACCAAGCATTGTGTTAACCTTTTATTGATGTTTTATTAGAACAAACCTATGAGGTTGATACAATGGAATCTGATTGCACATGAGATTTGGTGCTGAATTATGCAAAGAAAAATCATATATAGTCAGAATAACTCCCTGCTAAATCCCATAAAATATTTTTGTGTACAACCCTCTAGAAGAATTCTTAGCCCTAAAGTTTGAGAATTGCTGAGCTAGTCCACAGGAAGGAACAAAAGGAATGTCTACGTGCAGAAGTCTGGGCATTCAAATTTGTTGAATAAATGAATGTTGAATGAATTCTGCTTCTATCAAAGTTCTATAGAGTGGATGATGGCTTGAGAATTCTTAAGTATATCTCTGGCTTAAAGGGTTGGCTCGCCTCTCTTTTAATCTTAAGCCTCTTTAACCTAAATCTATCTTACTATATTTGTTGTTGTGAGGTTTCAGTGCTATTGTGGAGACAGACCTGACTCTGGTTACATCCTTAAAGTGAGTTTGCATATTAAGAGTGCCTATCATGATTCCACTGTACTATTAGTTGCCTCATTTTTATAGATGAGAAGCTGGAGTGTGTTATGTGACTTGCTAAGGTCCCTGTCACAGACAGATACCAGGGTGGGCCCCTATGATCCCTACATCTGAGTGTTCTCACATTTGTATAATCGCCTCCCCTTGAGATGGGTGGAACCTGACTTGCTTCTAACCAATAGAATACAGCAAAGGTGATAGAATGTCACTTCTATGATTATGTTATATAAAACTCTGCCTTGCTAGCTGCCTAGCTCTAGAGACTCTACGATGGCTTGAAGAAGTGAATGTGTGTGTTGGGGATGCCTATGTGGTAAAGGACTGCAGATGACCTTTAGGAAGAGCTTAACCTCTGGCTCAGAGCCAGCAAAAACCCCTGAAGCTCTCAGTCCTACAGTCACAAGGATGAAGGACTGAATACTGCCGACAACCCTGTGAGTATGGAAGTCTTCCTCCCCCAAGCCTCTAGGTGAGAAACCAGGCCTTCCCGGTGCCTTGAGTGCAGCTTCTTGAGACCCTAAACAAAGCATCTAGATAAGCCATGCGCAGACTTCCGACCCAAAGAAACTGTGAGATAACAAATGTGTATTACTTGACGTCACTAAGTGCATATAATCCATTATGCAGCATTAGATAAGTAACACAGTCATGTGAATTACATGTCAGGATTTGAACCCAGTCCCATCTGATAGTAGAGGCAAAAGGCTTTTAGCAGATCTGGAAAGCACTTAAAAGCCATTTAGTCCAGCTACCTTTTGGTGGAGCCTGGATCTTCAATAGTATCCCTAGCAAGTTGTCAGCTAGCTCCTTGGGGCTCCTCCAGATTGGGGAGGGGGGGAATTCATAGTCTTTTGAGGTATTTATGTTCCATTTGGACACTTTCCTATTTCATGGGTTGACTGAGCCATTCACTCATTCAGTAGATATATTTACTGAGGGACTACTTGGTGCCAGGCACTGTGCTAGGTGCTAGGTGGTGAGTATGGTGACGACAGGTCCTGCCCTCATAGAACTGACATTGTTGTAACTGTTAAGCTGTTACTTCTTCAGTGCCATGGATATTCTCTTACTGTAATTTCTCTAAGTCCTAATTCTGCCCGGTGGGTTGCAAACAATATTTCTAATTCCTCTTCCACAAGACAGAACTTCAGATACTAAATTGTGTTGTCATTTTGTCCCCAAATCCCCCTTTTTTTTTTTTTTTGGGTTTGCCATCCTTTGAGTTACTTCCACCATTTGGCATATGGCGTTGTCTAGAGCTGTGCAGCCCAACTTGGTAGCCCCAAGCTACAAGCAGATACATAAATTTAAATGAATTAGAATTAAACAAAACTAAAAATTCAGTTCCTCAGCTACACTAGTTATGTATCAGGAGCTCAGTAGCTACATGTGGGTAGTGACTATTGCATTGGAGACAGAGAATGTTTCATTGTGGTGGGAAGCGCTGTCAGATGGGGCTGGTCTGGCTCTTTGACCATCTGGGCCATGGATGCTGAATGAACCCTGGATTGCTGTCATGCTTATTAAATGGAACTGAAAAATAGGGTATGGTTGATTTTGGTCAATCTACTTCAGAGTATAACTGAACTATCCCTTCTCTAGTTTTGTGTAGTATACTTTTGTTAATGAAACATAAGATGAATGTTTTTACCAGCCATATTGTATGACTTACTCATCTGGAATTTACCATCAAGACATTTTATGTGCAGTCCTTTTCCATGTGGAGAGCAGTGTTTCTTCTCTCCACTGTTTGTCCACTTATAGTGTTAAACTCATGCTTAATGTTTTGCATTTACCTCGGAGAATTCCATCTTACTTTCAGTGAATTGGTCACCTTGATGGATTTTTTTTTTTTCAGTTTTGCTTCTGATATTTTAGAGTGGCTGTTTCCCTTCTTAGCTTCAGGTCATTCCCAAATTTAGTGGAATGATGGCAATATCACCATCTGAGTTATTGATAAGAAGGTGAATAGGACAGGCTCTGGATAGAGCCTCGTGGCTTCCCACTAGAGATTAGGGCTGATTTAACAAAGCCCTAGAGCTGTTGTTAGGAGAAGGACTCTGGAGGCAGACCCTCACAGGTTTAAATCCCAGCTTCCCTACTTACCAGCTTTGTAACCTTTCCCAAAATATTAACCTCTCTGTCTCTTAGGTAGTCCCTAAGAGGGACATTCTAAATTGATGTAGCTATGGTTAATCAGTACTTTTAGAGGGTTGTTTAGTCTACCTATTTTCATTACGTCCAGTCTACATTTCAAAATATTTTTGCATTGGAGTTAGTTATATGAAAAACTTAGTCAAAATGCCTTGCTGAATTCCATATTTTATAACCATAGTAATCTCTTGATCACCAGCTTCAGTGAGTATGAAAAAATGGAATGAGCATTGCCTGGTATGTATTATTTTTAGCGAATCCATGCTGATTCCAAGTAATCATTGCTGCATTGAGTGTTCACCCTGTCCCCCGTGTTAATAATGCATTACAGCAGTCTGTCTGGGATTGGCATGATGCTTACTGATATATGATTGGCACAACTTGTATTTTTATTCCTTTTTATTTGCTGGTACATCTCCTATTCTCCTGGATTCTTTAGAGTTTACCACCGATGTTGTGGCTACTTCGGACTTCATGCCATGAGCAGCCTGGGCTTTAATTCATCAGGGCCAGGAGCCTCAGACTTATTTAGAGAGGGCAGGCACTCTGACAATCGTGGCACCTTATTTTGAATCTCAATTCCCTGAAAGAGTGTCCCCTCTCCCCTCTATGGAAAGCATCTCCTCTATCTTGAGGGAACACAGATGCAGACCGGAGGCTGAGTAATTGCACTTGCTGTCACTGTTAGTATCACACCACCCTCTCCAGGCGGCAGACCTATGTCGTCTTGTTGTTCTCCTTGTCCTGAGCATAACAAAAATAGCCCTTTTGTAGCTCTTTGCGTTTTCTGCCAGGCTCGGCTCATTCTAGCCTTTTGCCTTCCTGACACTTGTATCAGCAGCTGAAGAATTTTCATATGAGGATCGAGGCATTCTCCAAAGCAGATGACTTTAAAGAGCTGGCTAGAAAGAAAACTATTCTACTGAGAATGACAGTTGGTGCATATCTTTGCCTCCACCTTCTCTTTGGACAACGAGCATTAATTTCTTTGGCTACTTTGGATATTAGCAGAGAATCAATTTCTTTAAATCTTCTCTCCCTTGCTTTTTTGCTTCCCTCCCTCTTCGCTAAAATCACTTTATTGCAACCTTTTCATGATGGGTGTAATGTACCGTGGAAACTGGTTTTTAGACAGTAATGAGTTCTTTCTCTCCTCCCACCCCCGGGGTTTTTTGTTTTTTTGACACGGGGTCTCACTCTTGTCACCCAGGTTGGAGTGCAGTGGTGCAATCTTGGCTCACTGCAGCCTCCACCTCCCAGGCTCAAGTGATCTTCCCACCTCAGCCTCCCAAGTAACTGAGACCACAGGTATGCGCCACCATGCCCAGCTAATATTTTGTATTTTTGGAAGAGATGGGGTTTCTTCATTTTGCCCAGGCTGCTCTCAAACTCCCCCACTCAGGTGATCCACCCTCCTTGGCCTCCCAAAGTGCTGAGATTACACACCATGCCTGGCCCAGATGACAGTGAGTTCTGTACAAGATAAAGGGTGCTGTCTACATACAGGCAAGTTTTAAAGGCAGCACCTTTAAAACACCAGTGCCATGGAAAGTCCACTCTCTGGTTGACACTGATTTAACAAAGCCCTAGAGCTGTTGATAAGAGGACGACTCTGGAGCCAGACCCTCACAGGTTTAAATCCCAGCTTACCTACTTATCAGTTTTGCAACCTTTCCCAAATTATTAACCTCTCTGTCTCTTAGGGAGTCCCTGTCTCAGAAGGCTGTTGCAAGATTCAAATGAACTAATGTAAACAAGTTTTCAACATAGTATTTGGTACATTGTTAGTGCTAAATAAAAGCTGTCTCATAGCAGCTCTTATTATTTGCATACCGAGTCCCTCAAGGTTAAAAGACCCCAAATAATTGAAATTAAAGAGCAGTCAACAGGCAAGATCTTCAATTCTAATGCCCAGGGAGGGACATGTGAAATCAATACCTGATTTTCTGTTATGCCAATCAATGTATCATCGCCCAGAACGTGAACAAGGGACAGAGAGGCAGTGCCAGCTTTGCCATTTTGAGGAAGGACACTTGTTCCTTTGAAGAATGTCTACTCCACATCCTGCTTCCACATCTGACCTGCTGTGTGCATACAACATTATTTCACTTCATGTCTATGCATTCCCACTTGCTCCTTTTCTTCCTCAGATGGGAATTTACTTTATTGTTTACTTTTGCTTTTTTCTTTCTTAAATGCCCTGGGACTCAGGCAATTTGGGATTTTCACTTCAGTTTAGGCCCAGTTAACACATTGAAACTTCAAGTTCAGTGATCCATGGATGGCATTTTAGCAAGAAACAAAGAAAGCAGTAAAAGCTTTGGCTTGCTTGGAAGCCTGCTCCAGGAGAGGACCCTGTTTCTTGTACAGATCTTATCACCATCTGAAAATAAATTTCCATGGTACGTTTACCCCCTGACCAATGAGAACTCCTGGTTATAACAGATGTTCCCTTCTCCCTACCTTGTGGGAGATTGCACTGACTAGTGATCTTTACACCTCAGGGCCTTTGAACATGCTGTTCCCACTGCTTAAATGCTTTTCTTCCACTTGTCCCTGGTCTGTCTCCTCCTTGTCATTCAGGCTCCAACCGAAAATGACAATCCCTGACTCCCCTTGCTAAATTATCCTCTCTGTGTGCTTCCCTTTCCTCATCACTCTTTCTTTGATCTAATTTTAAAATCAATATCTGACATATTGATTTTTTATGAATTTAAGGAGTATGAAAGCAGAGACCGGCCGGGCGCAGTGGCTCACATCTGTAATCCAAATACTTTGGGAGGCCAAGGCGGGTGGATCACGAGGTCAGGAGATCGAGACCATCCTGGCCAACATGGTGAAACCCCGTCTCTACTAAAATACAAAAAATTAGCTAGGTGTAGTGGCAAGCACCAGTAGTCCCAAGTACTTGGGAAGCTGAGGCAGGAGAATTGCTTTAACCTGGAAGGCGGGAGGTGGAGGTTGCAGTGAGCCGAGATCGCACCACTTGCACTCTAGCCTGGTGACAGAGCAAGACTGTCTCACAAAAAAAAAAAAAAAAAAAAGGCAGAAATCTTGCCTGGCTTGGTCATTGTGGTGTCCCAGTGTCTGGAGGTAGTGTGTAGCACGTAGTTGAGGCTCAAAAATATTTGGAGAGTGGATGGATTTTAAAATTTAATGCAGGGGGAGCTGCTATAGAGGAAAAAAAGCTTACGTTCCGCATTTGGTTATGGGTAGCAGCCACCTGTGTTACCTCGTGTCACATCTCTTCAGCCTCCACTGATTTTGGCCACAGCTGCAAGGCCAGTTCCCATCCCTAGCATTCACCAATTCTCTTGCCAACTTCCTCACTGGGCATTCCCCAGGGCACTGGTGGACCAGCAAAAGTAGCCCATGAGTTAACTGCCATTAACCTGGAAGTTAATGCCCCTGAATCGGCAGAAGTGAGGAGTTGATAAATAAATGGCCTTACCTCCTGTCCTTCGGTGGATGATTCTGGGAGCATCTCTATGCTTCTTGGGAGCCCCTGTTGGCATCCAGCTTCCGTTGCTCATATCAGCAGTCTTGATCATGTATTCTTGTGTTAAGTCCTTGTCCCAGGCTCTGCTTTGGGGAAAACCTACCCTAAGACCCCATTCATATTGATAATTTCACTTCATTGTTACCTGTCCTTTGTCATAGCCTGCATAGACACTTGCAATATAAATTGGGAAACTTTTATGAACCTCTTTACTATTATTTGCCTGCTTATACATTTTATCTTTCATAACGACAAAGATCTCTTTGTCTGTGGACTTCTGACACCTGTCATCCTAAATATCTTAGAAACGTCATCTCCTTTTTCTCACAGCTGTTTACTGAGCAACTCGCTGGCCTATGGCTCTCCCGGTTTCCTTCTTAAAGATGCAATTACGGAATCAAGCTTGTTGTTGCCTTCCCAGGGCATGCGTATTTATAGCACAGGCTTTTAGATTGTGGGCTAACTTTCAGAGGTGCTTGCTTTGAAATAGGCTTTCTGAAGGACCTCTGTGGGGATAATGAGGCCATTTCTACAGTAGCAAGTTGGAATACATTATAGGATAGTGGTTGCAAGAGGCACTTGAAACGATAGAGCTTTCTATACATGGCAAATTGTTTTTTTTTTTTTTTTTTTAACTTTCTGAAAACCATTCTGCAACAGTTTTCTGGTGCTTTTATGACTGGTGTATGCCTTATACAGAAGTCATTGCATCATCTGTCAGTTTTCTTTCCAACTTCCGGAAGAATTAATGGGTTATAGGTTAGGCTCACATGGGATGGGAAGGAGGAAAGAGGGAGGAGGCAGCTGTGATATTGCACATCAAAGGTATAGTTTTGTCACCTCCAAGGACGGAGAGTCCTGAACCTTTTCTGTGCCATCAGTCCCTTTGGGAATTTGGTGAAGCCAGTGGATCCTGTCTCATAATAATGTTTTAAAAACACATAAAACAGGGTGATGAAATAATCTGTACACCAAACCCCTGTGACACACAATCTACCTATATAACAAACCTGTGCATACACCCCTGAACCTAAAATGAAAGTTTAAAAAACCCACATTAAACAAAATTCATTGGATTTCAAAGGAAGCCATTATATGGAAATGTAGTGGTTAAAACATTAAAACATTTTATGATATAGAATATGTGTGCTTCTGTATTCATTTAACAACATGATCTTCAAGCAAGCCCATTAACTACATATAATTATGAGGTTGTTGATGGACACACATTTTGAGCTCTTGCTGATTAATGAGATTTGAAAATACCTACTATTTCTATTTGTGGCCAAGTCATAGGAACTGCTAAATGGTTTGTTGCTGACATTTATAATTGAAGGAACAGATGAATTTCAAATAGAGGCTCATAAATATTAAGATGTCATTTTTTTCTCATCCCAGTTTATGGACCCCTGATTCTGTGCAAGGACCCCAGGTTCAGAATCCCATTTTCGAGGTTGGCAGTTGCTTTATAGCCTGTGCTGAAGCTCCTGTTTTCTAGGTGGGTGGGTGACCCTTTGCTCCAGCTTCTGACTACCAAGAGATACTAGTAAGGAAGACGTTGGTTGATGAGTAAAAGCACTGGCTAGCACTGTGCCTGCCATTGTTACAGGACAGATAAATGTTAACAAGAAGAGGGAGGGTGCTGGGATGCTCTCCAGAGTCCTGTCCCTGATTGTTTTTATTTATTTTTTCGGTTCCTTTCATCTATTATAGAAATGGCCATTGATTGGGAGAACTGATGATGTCTGAAATTACTTATTAGATTGAAAATACTTTGGAAAGTGATTTTACTAATTTGGGTTGTCAGGTTTTCTCAAGCAGGATCTGTTTGCTGATTGCTACTTTGCATAATGTTGTAGGATGAACAGGCCTGCTTCTTGTTTGGGTGTCAAGTGTTTTCATGTCCTGTAAGGTTCTGGTTGTTTCTCATACCCATGTACAAAAATATATACATATAAGGGAAACATGTTAAAAGAGGAAGACCAAAAGACAAGGTTGTAACTAGAGTGTGCATACAAAATATGAATGACGCCGGACACAGTGGCTCACGTCTATAATCCTAGCACTTTGGGAGCCTGTGGTAGGTGGATTGCTTGAGCCCAGGAATTCGAGACCAGCCTGGGAAACATGGTGAAACCCTGTCTTTACAAAAAATACAAAAATTTATCAGGCATGGTAGCATGTGCCTGTAGTCTCAGCTATTCTGGAGGCTGAGATGGGAAGATCACTTGGTCCTGGGAGTTCAAGGCTGCAGTGAGCCATGATCATGCCACTGCACTCCAGCCTGAGCAACGGAGCAAGACCCTGTCTCCAAAAAAAAAAAGTGAATGATATAGGTATTATCTGAAAGAAAATGGTGGTATGGGTAAAAGAGAGGCAGGAGTGAATGCATTGATTGCGGAATACCCGCTTTGAGATCTTAGAAAGACAGAGTTGCCCGATGGTTAAGAGGGCAGACTTGGGAACCTGGGTTCAGATTCTAGCTTTGCCACTTGGTAGCTGACCTTGGACAAATCACATCACCTCTCTGCCTCCAAATATCCTTCTTTGTAAAATGGGGATACTGATAGCAACTGCCTCAAAGTACATTAGAGGGGATTAAATGAGTTAATGCGTTGAAAGTTCTTATAGCAGAGTTCTTATATAGGCTCTAGAAATGATTTTAGCTGCTGCTGTTATTAATGATAACAACTATTGTTAGTACAGGTGCAATTTACAGGGCCCTTCACTGTACCATGCCTCATTTGAACATTGGAGTGACCCAGGTAGTTATTTCCAAATCTATTTTCACATAAAGAGCTTGAGGTTCAGAGAGGTCTAATGATTTGCCCACTGAAAGGATGTAAAGAGTGAGGACAAGAACCCAAGCCTTGGCGTGGCAAGATCTGCCCTCCTTCCATGTGTTCCACTGTGTTTGGTATCAGCCAAAGTCAGCTTTTGCAGTTTGTTTCAGATTTTACAAATAGAGAGGGCTTATCCTTCAAGGATCTAGTGCTATTCAATATAACTTTCTGCAATAGTAGAAATAGATGTTCTAGGACGGTACTGTCCAGTATGACAATATTACCATATGGAGCTATTGAGCACTTGATATATGGTTCCTGGAACTGACGAACTTGATTTTTAATTTTACCTAAATTTAAATTTAAATAGTCACGTATGGTTAGTAGCTACTAATTGGGTAGCGTATACAGAGTTTCCCTTGTCTCAGAAGGATTGGGTATAAAGCCCAGCTCTACAACTAATTAGCTTTGTAACTTTAGGAAGGTAATTTCTGAGGGCTCATTTCTTCCTATCTATGAAATGGGCTAATTCTATTTAGATCAATACAGAACTCCAGCGAGGCCAAGCAAAGATAAGATTTTTTTTTAAGTGAAATAGCTGTAGGAGTTCTTGAGGAATTCAAGGGATGGCACAAAGGCAGGCCAAGGAAAGTCTTGGAACTAAAATTAGAATGACCTTCAGGGACCTGGATCATCCTCTTCTAGTCTCATTTCTGTTTTGTGTGCATCTGTGTCACTCTTGTCTCTGTGAAGTCTGGCTTTCTTTGTACCCCCTGCATGGATGAGGGAAAGCTGGCCACCTCATACCTCCTAAATTTATATATTTCTCCCTTGACAGTTAATTCTGGAATTATTAGCTGTTTCTCAATCTCAATTCTAAGTTGCAGGAAGAGGAAACTTCCGTTGGCTTGGCTTGAATTAGCCATGGGTGGCTGAACTACATAGCAAACCATGTTGCCCTGTCCTTTCTTAGAAGGTTTGATGGGGGCTGGGGATGTTCCTTAGTGAAAGCAGTGATTGTGAATTGGGTCAATGTCTAGGAAAGTATCTTTGGTTAAAAATTTCACTGCAAGGTGGAAACTGTGATTGCAAAACCAGATTTATTAGGTAAAGGAAATGGGATAGCCTGATTAAGTTTAGGTGTTCAAATTCATTCATTGATTCAGCAAGTATTTGTTGAGTGCTTTGAACTTGCTCTGTTAAGGGCTAGAGATGAGAAACAATATTGAGAGAAGAGGCCAGATCTTTGCCCTCATAGAGCTCCAGTCTGATAGGGAATTCTCACATGAGTATAAAAAGGCAGTTCTAGAGAGTACCAAGAAGAAAAGACTAAAATTTGGGATTTTAGCTAGTGAGTAGAGAGTGCTTCTCTGAGGCAGTAATATTTGCCCTGAGATATGAAGGATGAGTAGGAGTTAACTTAGTGGTGGACAGAAGAATGTGTTTGCCTCTGAACAGAAGGACTGCCATGTGCAAAGACCCTGTGGCAGGAAGGCTGGAAAAAGCTGGATACTATTGGAATTATCTTGCTTCTGTTCCTTCTGGCCCCAGTTATCAAAGTTACTTTGGAATTAATGGTTTCCAGGCAGCTTTATTATTATTATTATTATTATTATTATTATTATTAAGAGAGAGTCTCGCTCTGTCACCCAGGCTGAAGAACAGTGGGGCAATCTCGGCTTACTGCAACCTGTGCTTCCCAGGTTCAAGTGATTCTCATGTCTCAGCCTCCCCAGTACCTGGGATCACCACACCCAGCTAATTTTTGTGTTTTTGTGTGTGTGTGTATAGAGATGGGGTTTTGCCATGTTGCCCAGGCTGGTCTTGAACTCCTGAGCTCAGGCAATCCCCTGTCTCAGCCTCTAAAAGTGCTAGGATTACAGGTGTGAACTACCATGCCAGGCCTATTATTTTAATTAAAGGTTAAATGTCTTTTAGGTGGTGAAAATAAACTTGCTTTCCAGATATTAATTTTTATGTTACACTGCATATTATGGTGATCTGAGTTTTTATATGCATTTCTTCTTTTGGGGATGAATAGTACATTTAATACCTTGAAGGCATAAACTAGGAAGAGAGGTCATTCTCCCTAGTCTCTTGTGTTTTTCTGCTTTAGAAGTCTCCTAAAGTGTGTGGTGCATCTCTTGTGTGTTGGAGTTACGGGATCGTGACCTAATATTTCCTTATATAGGTATACTTGCTGCCAGGATGTTTCCCTGATGCCTGAACAAAGCCTTGATGAGTGAATTTGTGTTTGGAACTGTGGACTCGACATAGAAATTTATTAGGCCTCAGGTTCTGGTTGTAATGCATTATAAATGTGAGCTGCTGCTTTTTTAGATCCTGAATAGGAGGAATGGCTTCCTAGGCCCTTATCTGAGTCAGTGATGTCAAACCATGGAAGAAGTTTAAGAAGCCTTCCGTAAATGCCAAAACTTTTTTTTGAAATGAAGAAAAAAACAAAATCCAGGGTATATTATTGTCTGTGGAAAACCACTTTTGGTTATACCAGTGTGCCTGAATTTTATGTTTAATTTTCATATTATATATTTAGCTGGCTATGTCTAAAATAATATTTCTACATGGAATATTAAAAATTATTAATGAGGTAGTTCTTTTTTCTACTAAGGCTTTAAGATTTGGTGTGTATTTTACACTTAGCATCTCAGTTTGGATGCTAAATTTTCATTGGAAATATTTTAAAGGTATTTCATTTATTTCATAAAGTTTACACATGAAAAAGTAGATATGTGGCTGAAATTTATGTGATGTATTTCCTACGCAACTATGGCCAGTTTTGGGAAGACTCCATCTTTAACAACTGCATCCTCAACCCGAGAAATATTCTGAGTTGGGCTTTCTGTAGTGTCCAAACTTCAGTCTTCAGAAGGTCTTGGCTGACCACTTACTACCCTACTTCAATTCCTCCTCTTGTTTTCTCAAGCTTTTTTTCTGGTCGACACTCCCTTTTCTTCCCAGGTAGTGGAATCTCCCAGCCTAGTTTGGAATCCTGAGTCTACCACTTATATTGTATACTTGGGTAAGTAAATGGGTTTACTTATTTTCTCCCCTGTTAAACAGAGATGTAAACAAAACAGACTTCCTTACAGGGTTATTCTAAGGATTCAACAAGATGACAGATAAAGTGCTTGATTGGTCCAATATTTGACCCAGAGTACACATCTGCTAAATTATTATTATTATTTTTTTGAGATGGAATCTCATTCTGTCACCCAGGTTTGAGTGCAGTGGCACGATCTTGGTTCACTGCAACCTCTGCCTCCCAGGTTCAAGCCATTCTCCTGCCTTGGCTTCCCTAGTAGCTGGGACTATAGGTGCACGCCACTACGCCTGGCTAATTTTGTATTTTTAGTAGAGATGGGTTTTCACTATGTTGGCCAGGCTGGTCTCCTGACCTCAGGTGATTCACCCACCTTGGCATCCCAAAGTGCTGGGATTACAGGCATGAGCCACGGGGCCTGGCCCACATATGCTAAATCATTAACATGATAACAGATTCTTTGATTCTCTTCCCTTGACTTAAACACGAGGGCAAAACAATCAGATATGCCTTTCAATATTTTCTAGGGCCTGTGAAAACTTTTCTGGATTCTTGGATCACACATAACAAGTTGATTTTAATCTTAGATGAAGCGACTGGTTCTGAATCACTGCTGGTCAAGACTGACCTTTGCTCAAGCTATAAAATGTATCTCCTTAGGGTCCCTTCCCATCTCACCGCCTTTTCACCTTGTCCTTCTCCAGCTGTCCTGATTGTACTCACTTCCCTGTGCCACATGTCCTGGACCTTGTTCCTCCCATTCGTATTTACCTTAAACCAAACCTGACCAGTCCTTTGTCTCATTCCCTTACAACCTTGCTATCTACCAGGAAATCGGTCAATGAATCCCAGTGTGACCTGTTGTCTGTGACTTTCTGTGATGTACGGTCTGGGTAACATTTTTCATTTGGAAAGAATGCTTTCACCTGAGGTAACCATGTCAAGGGGGAAGTTTTGAGTTTTGTTCTGGCAAGTAGGATGGGTAAAGAAAAAGAGAGTCAATGAAGAGACTCTTAGGACAATCTGAACTTTGGACTGGTTGCAGCATGTGGTGTCTTGTTGATATATTCATATTTATTTGTGTATGTCTTCATCAAAACAGATTTGAGAGCGACTTAAAGAATAATCATTGAAATGAGAGATAAAGGGAAAAATAAGTATTTTTTTTTTTTTTTTTGAGATGGAGTTTCACTTTTGTTGCCCAGAATGGAGTGCAATGGCATGATCTCAGCTCACTGCAACCTCTGCCTCCTGGGTTCAAGCAATTCTTCTGCCTCAGCCTCCCAAGTAGCTGGGATTACAGGCATGTACCACCATGCCCGGCTAATTTTTGTATTTTTAGTAGAGATGGGGTTTCACCATGTTGGTCAGACTGGTCTCGACCTCCTGGTCTCAGGTGATCTGCCTTCCTTGGCCTCCCAAAGTGCTAGGATTATAGGCATGAGCCACTGTATCTGGCCAAAAATAAGGATATGCAAAATTAAGCATAAGATTAGCATATAAAAGGCGTGGTGAAAGGTCCTGTTCACTTACTGAAGATGAACTATAAATTTGGCTGTCAGCTTCCTAGTAGCCAAAGTGAAGAGTAAAAAACAATAGATTAGGCCGGGCCCGGTGGCTCACACCTGTAATCCCAGCACTTTGGAAGGTCGAGGCGGGTGGATCACTTGAGGTCATGAGTTCGAGACCAGCCTGGCCAACATGGCAAAACCCCGTCTCTACTAAAATACAAAAATTAGCCAGGCATGGTGGCGTGTGCCTGTAGTCCCAGCTACTCGGGGGCCTGAGGCAGGAGAATCACTTAAACCTGGGAGGCGGAGGTTGCAGGGAGCCGAGATCGCGCCCCTGTACTCCAGCCTGGGTGACAGACTGAGACTTCGTCTCAATAAAAACAAAACTAAACAAAAACAACAGATTGTATGAAGTACAGTGTCCATAAGAAAAAAATGAGTATTATTGAAACTTGGACCTTATAGTTAGTTCAGTAGTTTGCTCCCATATGGTAGTTTGCTCCCACATGGACTGTCTGAGATACCCAGCAGGGATGTGAGAGGACCCTATTTCGAGGTCTGGGCTTCATAGGTACCCTACTCTCCAGATAGCTGACCAAATTCATTCTCCTGTACTTCTTGTCACAACTTAGTCTGCGAACAAGCAGTCAATAAGGTGTTTTGCCACTTTTTCTTCTCTTGAGGCCATCTATGTCAGTATTTGTTGTATTTGACCATGAGACAGACACCAGCTCTAGAGAGAGGTTAAAAAACCAATGGCATATTGCAAGACTGGTAATAACATTTTGCTCACTTACTCAAGCATTCATTCATTTACAGATTTATTGAGAACCTGTTGTGTGCTCGGTGCTACGTTTGGCCTTGGAAGATCAGTTTTTATTGGGCTGTGTTGTCACCATCCTGCTCCAAGCCATCACCATCTCTTGCTTGGATGGCTGCAGTAGACTCCCTGTTTCTGATCCTGCCCCCACATCAGGACATTCCCCACCCAGCAGCTGGAGGGCTCTTGTGAAAACCTAAATCATCTCCTGTTTCTCTTCTGCTTAAAACTCTCATACCACATTTGGAATAAAATTCTAACAGCACACTATGGCCTACAAGCTTCTGTCTGGTCTGTCCCTGGATACCTCTCTGCCATCACCTGCTACCTAACATTACCTCCTACCTCTCTTTGCCTTGCTTACTCCCCTCTAGCTGCCCTAGCTACCTCTCCGCTCCTGAACACACCAAGCTTATTTTAGCTTCAGGCCCTTTGTGCTGTCTATTTACCTGGAATATACTTCCCTTGGAAGGTCACATTATGTAATTCACCATGATGTCACAGTCACCTCAGTGAAGCCAGGCCATCTCTGAACACCCAGTCCAAGTAGCTAACCTCTTTTCCTCCAAGCTCAGCTAGTCTCCATCACATTGTTCACTTTTGTTTTCTCTGTAATGCTTCTCTCAGTCCACAGTTACCTTATTTATGCCTGTTTACCTGTTCGTCCCCACATACTATAATGCAAGCTCCAGGACACTGGGGACCTTGTCTATCCTCTGTGTCCAGTACTCGGCACAGGCTCTGGCACAGAGAGTTGATAAAAAAAAAGAAAACAAAACAAAAAAATCCTTGTTGAATGAATCATGCAGAGGTGACCCATTGAACACAGAAATAGAGCATGGAGGCTGTGCTAGCTCTTCTGTCTAACTTCCCTGTGTATAGCTAATTCCCCCTACCCACTCTATCTCCCCTCCTCTTTTCTCTACATGAGTTCTGTGGTTTCCTTTAGTGGCTCTTCCACTTCCCCCACCTAATCAACTCGAAACAAAACAAACCCATGCACATAGACAGACCTTTCGCATCCTAAAGAACAACAAACAAAACCAAAAACAGCTGGGCACGGTGGCTCACCCTTGTAATCCCAGCACTTTGGGAGGCCAAGGTGGGTGGATCACCTGAGGTCAGGAGTTTGCGACCAGCCTGGCCAACATGGTGAAACCTCGTCTCTACTAAAAATACAAAAATTAAGGCTGGGCCCGGTGGCTCATGCCTGTAATCCCAGCACTTTTGGAGGCTGAGGCAGGCGGATCACCTGAGGTCAGAAGTTTGAGACCAGCTTGGCCAACATGGTGAAACCCTGTCTCTACTAAAAATACAAAAATTAGCTGGGCATGGTGGCGGGCGCCTGTAATCCCAGCTACTCAGGAGGCTGAGGCAGGAGAATTGCTTGAACTGGGGAGGCAGAGGTTGCAGTGAGCCAAGCCTGGGTGATAGAGTGAGACTCCATCTAAAAAAAAAAAAAAAAAAAAAAAAATTAGCCCAGCATGGTTGTACGCACCTGTAGTCCCAGCTACTTGGGAGGCTGAGGCAGGAGAATTGCTTGAACCCGGGAGGTGGATGTTGCAGTGAGTGGAGACCACACCATTGCACTCAAGCCTGGGCAACAAGAGTGAAACTCTGTTACAAAAAACAAACAACAAAACAAAACCAAAAACACCCTCAAACTTCTCTTTACTCCTTTCCATCTTTACTTTTACTGTAGTGTGCTGTTGCCTCTTCCAGGAAGGTTTCCTGGATTACAGCAGTCCCCAGTGATCTTACTCTTTTCCATATGGTTAAAGTCTTTGTTTTCATTATGCTAAAACACACTGCTAAATATTGAGTGGCCTACTCTGTTGGCTGCTCCTTGTGTGTTTTTGTCTTTTCCAGTTAAATTTGTCTTGAATTGACAAGAATCAGTCTTCTTAATTTCCCCCAGCATGTCCCAGTATAATGCCAGTGCTGAGTCTGCTTTCAGTACACACAGGCTGGGTGTTTGAACATCTTTAAATAGCTTAGGACGTTTGATAGTTCGTAGCATAGACTTGTGTTATAGAAGTAACAAGGCCAGGCGTGGTGGCTCATGCCAGTTCTTTGGGAGCCCAAGGCAGGAGGATCACTTGAGCCCAGGAGTTCGAGACCAGCCTGGGCAACATGGCAAAACCGTCTCTACTAAAAATACAACAAATGAGCCAGGCATGGGGATGTGCACCTATCATCCCGGCTACCCAGGAAACTGAGGTGGGAGGATCACATGAGTCCCGGAGATGAAGGACGCAGTGACCCCTGATTGTGCCCCTGTACTCCCATCTGGGTGACAGAGTGACTCTGTCTCAAAAAAAAAAAAGTAACAGGAAGAACCAACAAATACTGAATCCCATTAAGCCTGCATTTATTAGTATTCCATAGAAATAATTACCATTTTATTTAGAAGCTGTTAGTATATTTTGATTTAACTTTTTCTTTTGGTAATACTATTTAGTGTGATAATGTTATTTAAATTATATCTTTTGTTTATTTAAAGAGAGTCTGCATTCTATTTATAAATATGGCTTTATTAAAAATTTAAAGGTGTAATTATTATAATAAAAACATGCATATTGTAACCAGTTAAAGTGTTAGCATGATCAAAAGATTTCCTTGTTTTGCCCACAGGAGGGCACCATTGTCAAACAAAAGATGATTTTAAGGTTGAAATGTAATACAGGTTTAGATTAAGCTTTTAAGAAGCCTTTATCCTACTAATAGATTAGAATGGCCAATATTGTCTGCGACAGGCTTTGTCTTGCCATGTAATCCACTCATGGCTGAATTTACTGTGTATATAGGTCCGTGAGCTGTTTGTTAACAGTAGCTAAATCACACTGTACTTTTCCTAAAATGCTCTGTGAGTTATTGTTACAGCTGGAAGGCACCTTGGAGGTTATCCAGTTAAACTATATTTGTTTACAGATGAGGAATTTGGGGAGCATAGAGGTTAAATGACCATTCATTTGGGAGTGAAACTGGGGGCTTACATTTATTAACTTATTAACAAAACATATTTAACTTCCACGGTATGCAAGATATTATACTAGCAGTTGGGGTAGAAGAGAAATAAGACATTATCCTCCCCTCAAGGACTTTACATTCTGGTTATAAGTAAATAGACTCCCACCTGCCCATAGTAATGATGATAGTATTAGAAGACCCATAGTTTAACGTTTACGAACATTTTTTATGTAGGAGTTAGATCCTATCATGTAAAAACTTTTCAGATAAAATTTAAGTACTTGGCAACTTGTAGATAATCTCCAAAATTTACGTTGGCTATTGATAATGTTAAATAAAATCCTTAGACATTCTGTTTTGAATATTTGAAAAATGAGAAATGAGAGGAAAATTTCCAATTAAAAATTGGTCTAATTAAAAGAAATAAACCCTCTGCAGTAAGGATAATTGGGCCTTGAGAGATTTATGGCTAAATTGTCGTTACCGTTTACATTTGTTCAGCCCCAGACCTGGGCAATTTCACTTGGACAACAAGCTGTGGAGCCATGCTAGGTGCTGCTGATTTTGGTGAGCCCATTTTATTTTATGTAACTTGCCAGCTATGTTTTCAGTTTCGTGTATACCGGATCTCAATTATCCGTTATTACTTAGCAATGATTGCTTTTGTACTTTTTACTTCATGGTCACTTGAAGGCTAGAGTTTTTCTTCATTAACGAAATGCGTGGTTTGACCATATATCCATTAGGAAGGAATTTATCAGTGCACTTAAATGAAGATGCTGTGTGGTTTTAAGAAATTTCTCAGTTCTTAAAGTGACAGTGTAAACCATATATAAACATAGCATGTCTATTTATTTAAATCATCTCTGACTAGAAGAGCCTTTTTTAAAAATGGGAGAAGAATCTTATTTCTTTCTTTGTACATATTTATGGGCACATGTACAGTTTTGTTACATGTATAGATTGTATAGTGGTCAAGGCAGGGCTTTTAGTATATCCATCACCTGATTAATGTACATTGTACCCATTAACTGATTTGTCATCATCCGGCGCCCTCCCACCTTCTCACTCTTCTAAAACAACTCTCTACCACCTAATTTAGATGAGATGGTATTGGTAACACTTGAAATTAAAATGCCATTTATAAAATTCTTTAATATTTAATAGACAGTTATTGTCTTTAATGGCTCATTTACAACATGCTTTAGCATGTTGTAAAACGGTTCAGTAGTAAATTCTTCACTGATGTTTTTAAGGAAGCAATAAAAAGCAATTTATGACAGGTATATACCACATATTGGTGGAAAAACATGTCTGCTTTAACATATGACAGTGAATATTCTCTAAATTACAGAAGTAATTCCGCATATGTGATAATTATAAATGATGGCTCAGCGGAGGTTCTGCCATGTATCAGTGCTTGAAATATATTCACATAAACGTTGGTAGCCTGTTAAGCACATTTACTTTCATCGGCACACTCTTTAATATAAGAAGAACATTAATCCCTGCCTTATTTCAGGATACATTTGTCAAGAGAGAAGTTACATTTCATTGTGCATGCTTTGGTGGAAAAGCTGTTTGCAGATTTCTAAAGACAATTCAATGTGATTGTGTTATTTAAGCAACTGGAAATGGAAACATCTTACCTCATTTCTGTCTAGAGAGATGATGAATGGTTTTATGTAGGCAAGTTCTGCTTCGAGATTTCTATTGATTATCCCAGAATGGAAAGACATCACTTAGTGGGATAGTCTCCCCCCATCCCTACCCTTCCACTCATAAAACCCTCTAGTTACTCCCCAAACCCAGATTGCTGCTTTCTGAAAGATTTCTCACTTCCTTCATCTTCTGTCTGGGTGGAAATTAGTGTGAAAAAATGATTTACCACAATGTCTAAACTCTTTTGGGTGTCACCTCTTACATCATTAGCTGAAAAAATTATTCCTACTTGTGCCCCAGTACCCAAGGGGCTGAGTACAGAAGGCACCAGGCTATCCCGGTAGATCCCAGCCCAGGAGGTTAGAGATGAACTGATGGTGAGTCTGGAAATAGCTAATTATCCAAACCTCCTCACTGTGGAGGTGATGCAAGATGCGCTTGGAGATTTCCCTGGTGAGTGGGCAGGCAGGAAAGGGCAGTGTGGTTTAGTAGCACTTGGGCTATTTGTTTGTTATTAAGCAGATTCTGTTTTGCTGTGTACTGTTGTGAAAATGCTTTTGAATTTGAATGTGTTAGCAGATGAGTTTGAGTGGATGCACAGACAAAAATCCATTTTTAATGTTTTGGTGCTGAATTCCTTCATAGATATCAAACGAAGTAATTTAGCCTTCATGTATGATGTTTTGGCTCTGGTATATCTTCACTGAAATGTTTTAGAGAGTTCTATTCAGAAGTGCAGCTGTTTTCCATCTGTTTAAAAAAATGGTGGTGAAGGCACTCAAGCTGTATATAATTCTTGCATACTTGGTCTTAATTTGGGAAATGACATTAGTTAACCTTTAATAAATCTGTAGCAAATGAGAAGCCTGTGCTACTGTTTTTCACTAGCTTTTCAGAGATTAGGCAATATTTATTTAGGCATTAATGTAAACCATCATAGGCACAATCTGAGCATCTGCTAACAAATTCAGTCCAATTGTCTACACAAATTCAGCCACAGACAGAATTTTTGATGTCAGATTGATGACCAATGTCTTCAAGTCCTGAAGAAAGACAGATTTATTTTCCTCCTGTTTACTAAAGCATGAAAAGGGACTGATATTTTTTGGAAATACTTTTACTAGAACTGAAACTGTAGGTACCTTGGTACCAGACAGCTTAAATTAGAATCTTGGCTCAGCCACTTACTAGCTAAGTGAGCTTGGACAAGCCACTTCTACCTATGCCATACCGTGTTGTAAATAAATCCTTCTTTTAAAGTAAGTTTATATTTCAAAATGACTAACAAGTGCATGGTTCCTAGCAGGCGCTATGTCAGTGTTTTTAAAATAAAAACAAATAAACCTTCTCTGGAGGCTTGGGTGAATGCTGAGAGAGTTGAATTAACCAGAACATTCAAACTTTCACTCTCCTTATTGCTTAGAATTGTCAATAAGCTCTCAATCATTTTAGTATATTTTATAAACTGAAGGCTTTTAAGTACGTATGTAATGTCTTAATTTGGTATAATTTCCAACTTAATGAAAAGTTCCTAGAAGAGTACAAAGAATTCCCATATACCTTGTGCCCTGATTCACCAATTGCTTACCTTTTGCTTATTAGTTTTTGCATTCATTAATTCCCTCTCTCTTCTTCGTTCCTTCTATCCTGCTCTTTTCTCTCTCTCTTTCCTCTTAACTTCTTCCTGCCCATGTTTTCCTAAAGTCATTTGAAAATAAATGGGAGGCATTTGCCTCTTTATTCTTAAATATTTCAGGGTGTATTTAATAACAAGGGCATTTTCTTTCTTAACTACAGTGTGAGAATCAAAATCAGGAAATTTAATGTTGATAGAACACTGTAATGCAATCTACAGGCTGTATTCAGATACTGTTGATTTTCTCAATAATGTCCTTTATGGCTACGTATATGTGTCCTTGTTTTTGTGTGGGTGTACAGTTCATTCTGAGAATGACTATTTTTTCCTGGTTCAAGATCCAATGTAAGATCACAGTTGCATTTGGTTGCCATGTTTCTTGTCTTTATTTGAGAAAATTCTCATGGTTATTTTAATTTTTTTTTGTATTTCATGACCTTGATACTATTTAAGAATGCAGAGAAATTATGTTGCAGGATGTTTCTCAAATTTGAGTTCATCTGATTTTCCTCATAGTTAGATCCAGGTTTAAGGTCAGTGTGTCTTTCAATTTTAAGAGGAACTGGTATTTAATCATCATAGAGTTTTAGAGTGAAAAGATGGGGGAAATGTGATGCCCTGCAGATTCACATGTGGAGTGAGGTGGGTGGAGCAGACAGAAGAGGTATTCTGAAGGTGCTCATCTACAAGTGAATGGCTGTATTCTGAAAGAATAGTTCTCTGAGGGAATTCGCCCCACCAATAATGGAGGCAAGTAGATCAAGAGACAAGGAAGGCACAGCCTCTCTATTTTCCTTGATAAGAAATCAAGTGTAGGTAGAATTCTTTCTTGTGTAACATGGAAATAAATTAAACATCTGAAGAATGGTCTCTTCTGCCTGGGAACCTCAAAGTTTCTTGGTACTGGGAGACATAAATAGGCTTTCTGCTCTTTTGTAGTAAATCAGTAACTGTCTCCACATAATACCCACACATCAGGCAGAAGATGAAAAATGCAGCCCAGCATCCACCATCTTTTTAGTTCATTCCGAGAATGACCAGACATGTTCTAAAAAAATTTTCTTAGTCTAGATATGGGCAATGTCTTTCATCATTGAAAACACTGAGACTCTTTAAAAACAAATGACTTTTGAAGCAGACTGATAGAAACGACTGTGTTATAGTTGGGAACAACAGAAGAATAAAATGATTGCAAGTAAATGCTTTCTTTTGGTGCCATGCACAAAGTTATTGATCTTGAATGTACTGAAGTTAGAAGTGACACAGTTTGGTTTAAATGTGCCTTCCAAAACTCATGTTGAAATTTAATTGTCATTGTGATGGTATTAAGAGGTAGGATTATTAAGAGGTGGATTAGGTCATAAGGCCTCGACCCTCATGAATAGATTAATGTCATTATCTCGAGGGCTGCGTTCCTTATTGTGAGAGTGGATTGTTATCCAAGCAAGTTCAGCCCTTTCTCGCTCTCTTGAGCACTCTTTCCCTTCCATCTTCTGCCATGGGATAAGGTAGCAAGAAGACCCTCACCAGATGCTGGCACCTTGATATTAGACTTCCCAGTTCTGGAACTATGAGAAATAGATTTTTTAAAAGATATTCTGTTTCAGTTTCAGGTATTCTGTTACAGCAGAAGAAAACAGACTAAGGCAAAAAATTGGTACAGAGAGTGGGGTTATTGCTATAACAAATACTTGAAAATGCGGAAGCAGCTTTGGAGTTGGGTAATGGGTAGAGGCTGGAACAGTTTTGAAGTAAATGCTGAAAAACTGTATTGCTGTGAATGGAGTGTTAAGGGTAGCTCTGGTGAGGGCTCAGGAGAGAATAGCTGTAGGGAAAGTCTGAGACTTCTTAGAGATCACTTAAGAGGTTGTGATCAGAATGTTGATACAAATATGGATGGTAAGGGCCATTCTGATGAAGTCTCAAACAGAAATGAGAAACATGTATTGGAAACCAGAGTAAAGGCAATCCTTGTTTTAACATGGTAAAGAATTTGGCTGAATTGTGTCCATGCACTAAGGTTTTAGAAGATGGAAGTGTTTCAGAAGATTCCATTAGAAGATGGAATTTAAGAGCAATGATCTAGGATATGTGGCAGGAGAGTGTTCAAGGTGCTGCATGGCTTCTTTTGGGTGATTACAGTAAAATGAGTGAATAGAGAAATTATTTAAAGACAGAATTTACAATTAAAAGGGAAGCAGAACAGAAAGATTTGGAAGAGTCTCTGCCTGGCCATGTGAAGAATAAAACAGCATATTTGGGAGAGAATACTAAGGGTGTGGTCAGGCAAAAGAGATTGCTAAAGTGATTGATACAGCTGGAATGGAGCCAGGTGCTGTTCAAGACAATGAGAAAATTACCCTGATGATATTTCAGAGATCTTTCAGGCAATCTAGCACCTTGAGGGCAAGATTTCAAGAGGGGTATCTGTGGGACCTCAGCATTGAATGCCCTATGCAGCCTTGGAATTCTCCCCAAATTCCAATGCAGCACCCCTCAAGCAGGCCCAGGTACAGCTAGTGCCAGAGCTTCAGAGGGCACAAGTGGTATGCCTTGATGGTGTCCTCATGGTGCTGATCCTGTGGAAGTTCAGAGTGCATGATGGGGCAATAGTCACCTCCACATAGATTCCAAAGGATGTATCAGACAGTCTGGGGTCCTGGCAGAAACTTGTTACAAGGGAGGACCCACCACAGAGAGCACGTACTAGGGGGCAGTCCTTAGGTGGAGCCATGGGAGTGAGGCTGCCTCAGAGACTCCCGAAATGTAGAGCTGCCGGTGTACACCTCCAGCCTGGGAGAGCCGCAGGCATAAGACTCCAACCCAAGAGAGCTGCTGAGTGGATCGGGTCCAGCAAAGCCACAGGGGCAGGGCTGCCCATGGCATTGGCTACCTAATTCCTGCTGTAGCATGTCCAGGATACAGGACATACAGAGCCAAAGGACATTATTCTCTAGCTTTAAGACTTGATGTTGTTTTACCTGTTGGGTTTTGGACATACTGGGAACCAGTTACTTCTTTTCTTTTCCTATTTCTCCCTTTTGGAATGGGAATGTCTGTTTTGAAGTAGATAAATTGTTTTGATTTTATAGGCTCACAGCTGGAGGACATTTGAGGTGAGATGAATCTTGAGTCTCATATCTGATTTAGGTGGAACTCTGGACATTGGGCTCTTGAATTGATGCTTTTGGGCTATTGAGATGGAATGAATATATTTTGTATGTGAGAAGAACATGAGTTTTGGGAGGCCAGTGGTGGAATGTTATGGCTTGAATGTCTCCTCCAAAACTCATGTTGAAATTTAATTGCCTTTGTGCTATTGGACTTCCTAGCCCCTAGAACTGTGAGAAATAAATTTCTTTGTAAATTACTCAATTTCTGTTCTGTTACAGCGGCAGAAAACAGACTAAGACATGACAAGAAAGAGTTAATTCTTTCAAGTAAGTGCCTCAGGTACACTCTGAGAAAATATGACTGAATGAGTTACTGCTCAGCCTAAAATTAAACTCCTGGCTTCTTGTCTGGCGTATGAACTATTAGATCACATTACTTTCCACTGATGGATCTATTTTTTTAATGAATTGAGAAAAGAATACCCAGTGGTTCCTTTTGTGTGAAGAAAATAAGATAAATATTAGCCAGGAAAGGTCATTTTGGTTTCCAATATGTGGGGAGTTCATTATGATGGGTTCTGATAAATTATATTGTGTAGTTCTTTCTGATAGCAGAAGGTCACATCATGCCGTTGGGTGGACGTAAGGACAAACATACTTAATAAAGTTGGAGGATCTGGGAGATGAACATTTTTAAGTTGGTTTTTTCTGAGCAACTCATGTTTATACAGTTATTTAAAGCCATTTCCCTCTTGTTGAACTAATTACTCAAGGCCCATACTCTCTTACATGCAGCCCCAAAGTGGTGAGTCTTCAAATTTATCACCAAAAGTGTTCTCTAATCAAACTTGTGGAGTTATCTTTGGGTTATCTAAGAGAAAAATCTCAGTTGTGCTTGGTGGTGGATTCTTAATTGGTTCTACAGGATTCTAAAGTAATTAGACTGCATTTCAAAAATCATTTTTATGTTATATTTGCAACTTGAACATTTATTAACGCATATCATAATTTTTCTCTGATCTCTACCACTGGGAGGGATGTATTTAACTTAGCATCATTACAAACGGTATAGTTTCATGTTCTAGTTTTTTCTTAAGATGTCTTTGCTAAAGCAAAGACCCTAAAGGGTCATCTGAGTCCTTTTGCAAATGTGTTCACTAAGTAGAAAAATCCTTTTAGGTTTATGCTTTGAGGGAGTGTCAACTACAACAGTATTCACAAGTGTTCTTTATATTTTGGTATGGTGGATTATATTGGAAACACTTTTTCTCTTGGTGTCCTATTAATATTTTTTCAAAAAGCAACCTTGTAGATTATCTAGCATCATCTTCAGGCTTATGTCACACAAATCTAAGAATTCAGATCTTCGTGCTGGCTTTTCCACTGCTCCATGGGCTTGGGCAAATTGCATGTCTTGGGAATGCATTATCTCCAACTTCCATTTTTCCTGATGGTCAATGAAATGTGAGAGTGAAATTTGTGCATTTCAAATGATTTGGGACCCTCTGTTAAATTTTGAATACCTTCCTGCTGCAGGAAGTTCTTTAAAACTATATTGTGTTAACTAATATGTGGCTAGTTAATGACTGTAGAATTCTGTATCTTTTCTTCCCTAATAGTAGGACACCTTACGACTATGGATATGTTTGGCTCTCTGCCACTTGCCTGAAACTGCAGGTGTCATGGTTAAAAACCATTATTTTGCTACTGGAAATTAGTTTCATTTTAACATTAAAATGCTAATTGATTCCTTTTTTTTTGGCCTTTTTAACATAGGTCTTCTGAGCTACAATAATTTTTTGGAACGGCAGAAATGATTGGTTCTGGCAACAGATGGGAATTTGGAGTCACTCTGAAATATATCCTGGAATAATTGTGTTTGACTAGAACCAAATCTTATGAGGTCCCCAAGGTAAGATTATTTTAACATTCACCTGGACATGATGTCTTTACAAAGTATTGAGAATTTAGCAAAAGTGAGTATCCTGGAGTTGATGGTCCTTTTTAGAAGCCTGCTTTTACACTTTATGGGAATTTGGGGAAATGTTCATCTTTTCATTTTAGCTTTCATCTGTGAAATGAAAATTATTTCAGTTTGCAAAATAGTACTTTGGTTTATTCGGTAGGGGAAAAGATGAGGAAATACAAATCTATTGCTGAGTAGCTTTCTGGCCCCACCCCTACCACTCTGACCTGGCATTTCTCTGGGGGAATGGTTGTTGAGCTATTGTTAAGTGAATCCTTGTTTTAGGGACTGGGAACTTATTGCTACTCACCCAGCAACTTGTTACATAGAATTGTCCACGTAAGAAGAAGATAGATTAGGGATCATTGTCCAGGATTTGGAATGTGTGCCCTTGAGACTTTTGATTTAAGGCATTTGTTGTTGGAATCCAACCAGGAAAACAGAAACCATTCTGCTGGCTTTTTCACTGCTCCGTGAGCTTGGGTAAATTGCATGTCTTGGGAATGAATTATCTCCGACTTCCATTTTTGTCCAATGGGAAGTGAATTCAGGAGACTGGTTATACATATGATGGGAGAGTCAGAGAAACTGAGCAGAAGATACACAGGAAGCCACTGCCATCCCCCAGCTGGGGACCATGGAAGCAGTTAGTCCGTGGGGAAGCAGTGCCTAGAAGAAGGAAACTAGAGTGGAAGCTAGAACCACAGTGGGCCCTTCTGGCAGGAACTGGCGCCATGGTGGAGAAATGGCCACCCCACAGATCCTGCCAAAGACAGAGAAGGCAGGGAGAAATGTCCTGGCCTATCCCTTTTCCTATTCTCCAGGCTCCAGCTGTTGCCTTTCCTTGACTGAACCCAGCTAGTAACCAGCTGACCTGGGAGCCTGGGAAATGCAGCCTAGAGGGCCCTACAGCCCTCAATACAGGGGAAGGGGGAAGAATGGATCTGAAGGCAAAACAGGCCCAGGCTGTCATATAATTCATATATTTAAAATAAACTTTTGTTTCTTTTTAATAAACTTTTGTTTATTTTCATTTTATAATATCACTTTCATTACTGAAGAACATCCCATCTCATGGCTGTGTCATAATTTGTTTAACCAGTGTCATACTGTTAAACATTTGGATCATGATTTTTTTTGTCTTTCCCTCCCTGCCTCCCTGCCTTCTTTTTTTGAGACAGGGTCTCACTCTTTGCTCAGGCTGGAGTGCAGTGGTATAATCATAGCTCACTCCTGCCTTGAATTCCTGGCCTCAATCATTCCTTCCACCTCAGTCTCCCAGTGTGCTGGGATTACAGGCATGAGCCACCATGCGTGGCCAGATCATTTTCAATAGTATAAACAATAAAAAAAGTCCCGTACATTGCTGGTTATTTCTTTAGGGTTAAATCCTATAAGTGATCTGCTGGATTGTAAACGTTTGACACACATGATCAAATTATCGATCAATTTATGGTTTCATTGAGTTAAACCCTTTCTCTTTGTATTAGAGATATTTCGTTCAGTTATTGCCAACAGTGGGACATTATTTTAAATATTTTAATTGCTTTCCTTTGAGTGTGGGTGGCATTGTGGTTTTGATGAGTTTCACATCTTTGATTAAATTACACCTGTAAGGCATAGAGGAAGGGATTTCACAGGTGTTTTTAAGGTTCTACATACACTGAATTTAGTTAATCAAAAGAGAGACTATCCTGGGTGGGGCTGACCTAATCAGATAAGCCCTAAAAGGGGACTGAGCCTTTCCTGGAGGAAGAGATTCAAACCATGAAGGAGCACGTGCAGGGGCCATGTGGCAAAGACATGAAGGGCTTGAGAGCAGTTCCTGGTCGATAGCAAGAATACGGGGAATACAGAGAGTCCCAAGAAAATGGCTTTTGCCAACAACCTGAGAGCACTTGGAAGTGATCCTTCCCCAGTTGAGCCTCCAGTTGAGGACACACCCAGCTGACACCTTGATTTTAGCCTGTGAGTTTCTGAGCAGAAGACCCAGCCAGAACATGCCAGACTCCTGACTTACAGAAACTATGAGATAATATATTGGTGTTGTTTCAAACTGCTCCTGTCCAAGCACTAACTAGGCCCGACCCTGCTTAGCTTCTGAGATCAGGTGGGTTGAGGGTAGTATGGCTATAGATTGTTGTTTTAAACTTCTAAGTTTGGTAATTTGCTTCAGACATTGCTAACATTCTAAACTTACACAGAAACATGGAGCCTCTCTGCTTTGAAGGGTCTTTAGTTTCTCAAAGCATGCCTTCCATCTCCACCTCAGTGTACACACATGCAGGGGACAGAAACTCTAGAAACAGCTTGAAAGTTGGCAAAGAAAATAATATGTGGATCTTACCTGAGTTCTAGATGCTATTATCAATCACATAATTTGGGGGAAGTCCAAAGGCTCAAATTCCAGTATTTGATGATTTTTTTTTGTTAATGGACACTCTGTCTCACACATAATGTTTTAAAATTCCAGTTATTACCCCAGTATCAGCTATTGATCTATTTGTTACAAAGGCTTATTCCTCTTACCCAAGGATCAGAAGTTCAAATGGCCACATGTAAATGAGTTGGGCTGGTTGGGCCCAAGGTGCTGAGTATTGGGAGGGACTGTGGAGACCCTTCTAGGGGCAGCTGCGACCACGCCAGCCTGTTACTCCCATGTGGAAATGTGAGCCCAGGGAGGCCAGGAATAATTTTTCAAGAGAATCTGGATTCTGATGTGCAATCTGGACATTTTATGTGTTGGCAACCAATTCAATTTATTTTTTTTAAAAAGCACAGATCAAACAAAACACATTTGCAGCCTGGATCAGATACCCTGGCTTCCAATTTGTCATAATTAGTTGCCCCAAAAGGGACAATTTCAAGGCATCACATAAATGAAAGATGAATTTTCTATTGCTGCATTGCAAATTACCCAACATAGCCGTTTAAAACCATTTTGAAAAAGTTTAAAAGGGCAAAAAGAAGCCAATGCTTTTTGTTACCTTTAACACCAAGTTCTTCAAAGATGATTGGCCTGGCTGCTTAAAAAGCAGACCAAATCTCAAATCAATAAGCAATACACCCTTTAACAAGATCTATTTGACTGAATGTGAGAGGTTGCGGAGAGAGAAGGTTGGCAGCAGAACATGTGTGTGCCTCGGAGTATGGTATGGGCATGCAGTTCCCCTGAGGCTTTGATGTGTTTTCCTGGAGTAGGGAACTGGGACTTTCGTAGAGGCATTGCTAGGTTGCTGGGAGCTGGAGATGCTTCCTTAGAGGACTTCCTTAGGAGTCTTGCCTATAGTGTGATTCAGGCATAGAAGCCAAACTCAGGTACCATGTTTTTATTGTTGGCTCATAAGTGTGTATACATTTGCATATATTAAATGGGAGTTTCTTTGATCCATTGTGGTAATAATAGATGCCATGAGGCATGTGTGAAGAAGAACCTAATATCACCGGAATTTCAGATGCCAAATGCAGTGACTTTTGTTTCAAAAGTTAATATAAAAAAAGCAAACAAAAAGAGTTAATCAAGTTCTATCTACTTAATTCCCTTCTGATGTTATAAAACGGCAGAAAATTAGGCAGCTGGGAATAATGTTTTTGGTATCTTCCTTTTTTTAATCTTTTGTTTTAGAATAGACCATGCAACCATAATGTGAACTGAATTGTCTTTGAGCAACTGTTGTGATACTGTCCATCATATGAAGTTAAATTTATTTTATATTCACCTGTATTTGCCCATAATCCTCACCAAAGGAGGAGTTGAGATTGGTTTAATCAACTATGAACCTAGTCTTCCAGACCAAAAAGCCTTAGTGTACAGTCAGAGAAACCAGGAGAAAGTTCTTGGACCACATGTGCAAAATCTCCATGGATTCTTTCAGATCCAGAAACCATATATATTTTATTTGGATCTGTCTCTAAGTGTGTTGCTTTTACATCTCATGGTATAAAATAGAATAAAATCCCCATGATCTATTAGGGTAACTCAAGCAACAACTTGCAGATTCATAAATAAGCTTCTCACTGATGCATAGTGCTAACTTGGAAAACTCTTAATTATCAAAGGTTTTTATTGAAAATTTAGTTAATACTCAGTGCAAATAAGGTTTGATTGGTCTTCTGTTTTCTTGGGAGAAAGGAATTCCAGCTCCAGGGATCTGCCCCTGCTTTCTCCCGCCTTCCTAGGATGGTGCTTGCGAGGGAGTCTGGCCTTCCTCAGCCCTCACTGACTCCAGCCCTGCTTTTCCTCCAGGATGAGAGTCTGTGCTAAGTCAGTGTTGCTGTCGCACTGGCTCTTTCTAGCCTACGTGTTAATGGTGTGCTGTAAGCTGATGTCCGCCTCAAGCCAGCACCTCCGGGGACATGCAGGTAAGCCTTTTAAGCTCATTATGCACTGCTGAGATAATAAAACCCCTCCAAACGTCAGAGTCCAGATTTTAGACACAGATAACTGATGTGAGCTTCTGATGGTGTGTAAATAACTAGAGGAAGCATGAAATATGGCAGAGTAACACAGTTAAATGGTTTAGTGCTTTGAGAGTCCTTTAAAAATATTTTTCAGGCTTTTAAAAACTTTTGTTTTCTTGGGCACACTTATTTTTATAGCAGTTTTTCTCAAGGAATCCCAGAAAACCAGCAGCAATTTGTGGGGTTGGCGTGTGTGTGTGTGTGTGTGCATACATGTCAGTCCATCTGCCCATCCATCCATCATCTACTCTTGCAACTTCCTTAGAAGTAGAACATCTTCATGATAAACTTAAACTAACACTTACAGGGCTTTAGTGAAGGGAATAGTCAGATAATTTAAGATCTTTTTGAGAGATATGGAGAAAATATGCTATATGATTTTTTAAAAAAAGAAAAGAGAGAAAGCTGTGGTAACTTTCATAAGGGACTTAAAATGGGTGGTGTCTAAAGATTTAGAGGCAGTCATTTGGATAACTTCTAGTGAAACTCATATCTCTGCATTGCTGATTTTTAAAGGTGAGATCAAAACCATCAGCTACCGATCAGTTTGTGTGTTCTTTTTGTGTGTGTGTTTCTGTCTTTTCTTTCTTACATCAACGTTTAAAGTGACACAGTGGAAACTCCCCAGTAAATTGTGTTTTCCTGAATAATTCATATGTGTCAATGGACTTGTTGTCAATTAATTTACTCTCTCAGCTTTGGTAATCTGAGGCATGGCAGTGCCAGAAATGTTTTGACTTCTTTGGGAAAGGGTGATGCCTGAACCCTAAATCACATATGGGTCAGAATTATAAATTCTGTCTCCAAAGGTCTTGTGTATGGAAAGTTCATGAGATATTCTTGCCACCAAATATATAATATGTCATACTTTCCACTTTGTTATTCTGATATTTTAAGGTTAGTCATAATTTAAGGCTCAAGATAATTTTTAAAATCTCACACAACTAAATTTTCCCTCCTCAAGTGACAGTTCCAAGAAGATGAGAAAAATAATGATTGAAGTTTCAGCAAATCAGCATAAAATCAATACCATTTGGCTGCTGTGAAGTGCCCACAGCTAGTTGGTTATTGTGCTGTGCCTATTTTTATGAGTTTGTTCACAAGGATAGTGTTTGAGGTCCTCAATCTTATCTTTTTTCTTGAGTGGAGTTTAAGAGTCAGATTAGTTGACAGGTGAACCATTTCAGTGGGATTACCACCCACTCCCATTCATACTATAAATTTTCTCTAATGATCTTCAGGGAATGAAAGTCCATGATCCTTGCAATGTCTATGTGGCATTTTTGTCCCAATTTAGTGCTCAGCTGATGGAGAACTCAGGATCACCAGAATTAATTGGGGCAGTGCACCGAGATCCTGAGAAACTCTGGTCAGATTTTCACTCTACTGTGGGTATATTATAGGAAGTCTGACAGCGGGAGCAAGTTGCAGAGTGTTACCTGCAGATGGCTGTGTCTGAGTGTCCAGAGAGGCTCCTGGCACTGTCCCATGGGCTTCATGGTTAGTGCTGGCCAATTAAAGAAATGGTGGCACTAGGAAACCGTAGTTAGAAGTTGGATGCTTTTTATGGCTTGGATTAGAAGAGTGGATGTTGATTGCTGTGTGTAAACAAAGAGGTATTTTACAACCCTATCTCCACCTACCTGGCTAAGAGACACAGAAGAAACAAGGTGGGAATCTCCCCCCAGTTTTGGGAGATGGGTGTTATGGTAGGTGTGTATCAAAGATTTAATTTTAGTTTAAGCATTAAAAAAACCAAAATAAAAAGCCACCTAATTTTCACAGGTTGGGTGGTGAGACTCTTTCTTGAAGACAAATGGCATTAATACATTTCCACAGAATCCAGAAGCAGTATTTTTAAGCAACTAAAAACCACAAAAGACTGCTTTTGTTGTTTTTAAAGTCTATTTTCCATCATAATTGAGCAGGAGATCACATACACATATAGGACTATGTAGCTTCAAGCTGTAGAAAAGGTGAAGGGGCCAATTGGCAGGTTCGTTTCTTTTAAAAGGACGCCAGGGCTAACTCTTGTTATTTCTTCAACTAGCAATTTGTCCTTTTGTTCTTTTTTTTTTTTTTGGCTGTAAGCAGTGCATCATTTCCCCACAAGAGGGCAGCAGATATGTTTTCTGCAGTGGAAAGATGCCATCTGGAAGGAAGTTTCTGAAACTCGACTCCTGTGGAATTAAAGATTTAGGGATCTTCCTAGAAATTTCGTCTGGTGTAGACACGAGTGGTTTGGACAGAAAGCACCTTACAACTTTAAGATTTATTCCTGGGAATACTAGGAGACTTCAAAAATTCAGATTTTTGTCCTTTAAAGATGGAACCATAGCTAGTTTTCTGACGGAGCTGAGAGAGTTGAGAACTTGGGTGCTATTGATTTATACGTTCACTTTAATAGTTCCATTTCCCTAGAGAACTTTGAATATAACCTGGACTGCACTATTTAAATTCCACAAAATGTTGTGGTGCTTATTTAATATAATGTGTTGGCATAAAGTCCCTGGAAAAACAGGGACACACCTGGAAATGAGGCAGGGGAGGAAATCAAATGTTGGGGGGGTCTAAAGTCAAACCTAATTCTGGTTCTGGTACATCCTGGCTGTGTGGCCTTATCCAGGCCACTTAACCTCTCTGAACGTGTTTTATCATCTGTAAAAATGGAATGATATCCATGCCTATTTTATTTGGAGTTATTGGGATAACTAGATAAGGAAAAGTAGGTGAAGGGATTAGCACATAGTAAACATTCCATAAATAGCAGCTATTTTCACATTTGGAGGCATCTAGAATGAGTGTGGAAAGGTTCGCATTCCAGGAACGGCTGAAGACTGTGAGCATGGGTAGGTAGATGTGGTCAGAGCCTTCAGGGTTTGAAGATTTCTCATGTATAAGAGAAAAAGGCTTGTTTTTTCATTGTTCTAGTAAGCTGACCGTGGCAAAGGAAGTCGCTTTATGAAGACTCAGGTTTCAGCTCAACCTTAAGGAGACAAAGGCTTCAACAAGCTGGGGAACAGAGTGACCCAGAAGGGTGTTGAGAGCCCTTTTATTTGCTGGCCTTGACCTAAATCTGCCGTAGAGAGGATGTCTCACTGATTGGGAAGTAGTTAGATGTCAAGAATTGTGAAGGGTCTGAGCTTTTACCCTCCTCGCAAGCTAGTAGGTTAGCTGGTCATAGTTTTGTGGATGCTGGGCAGAAGGCATGAGATGCTTGGGTCAGAGACAAAAGATTTAATTTTATTTTAATTAATCATATAATTTTTTGAGATGGAGTCTCCCTCTGTCTCTTATGCTGGAGTACAGTGGCACAGTCTCGGCTCACTGCAACCTCTGCCTCCCAGGTTCAAGTGATTCTCCTGCCTCAGCCTCCTGAGTAGCTGGGATTAGAGGCGCCTGCCACAGCGCCCAGCCAATTTTTGTATTTTTAGTAGAGATGGGCTTTCACCATGTCATCCAGGCTGGTCTCAAACTCCTGACCTCAAGTGATCCACCCACCTCGGCCTCCCAAAGTGCTGGGATTACAGGCCTGAGCCACTGCGCCCAGCCCGAGACAAAAGATTTTATTACTCATGGCACAGGAAGCAGCATGAGCTTCAGTTTTGCTTCAGTTCTTCTTTCATTCTTGGGCAAGTTATGAAACCTCTTCGGGACTCAGCCTCTTTCTATGTAAAATGAGAATAATAAAAATAATAAAAAATAAACCTCACGGTTATAATAAGGAATCAATTAATACCTGGGAAATGCTGAGAACTGTGTTTGCTTAGTGAGTGCTCAAATGCTAGTTATCCTTATTTAGACCTGTCTTCTTCTTTTGAATGTTATCTGTTTTGTAGAGGTTCTGTACTGTTCAAATTTATGGAAATTTAGGTTTTCTGTTTTTTTTTTTCTGTTATAAATGATTATGCAAAATATGCATGTTGTGATTGTGTGTTTTGGTGGTTTATGTTATTTTTAACTTAGGGTAAATTTTTTGAAGAGCAGTTGTTGCATCCAAGTTTGAGCCCATGTTTTCTGTCCCCTATGATGGCTGAAATTTATAGGAACCCTGCAAATACTCTTGACTGGATGGACTGTTTTAGTTCTAATTTTCTACAATAAACCTGGTAATTTCAAAAATACTAATTGAGTGGGGCATGTAACATCTACTACAGGAGTCTCTCTGAGGCTTACATTTGAGATAACATTTGTGAAAATGATAAAATTGTATGTACAGGCGGCTATTTGTACTTTGCCGGCAGAAATGAATTGTACTTAACACAGATGAGTTTGAAAAATGATTTGCCTGCATTGCCTAAGTTCTGACACTAGGGGGTAGGCAAGGCTTATCGTAGCTAAATAGAGCCACATGCAATTTTGCATGTTATAAAGCCGCGCTGAAAAAAGTAAAAGGCAACAGAGGAAATTAATTTTACTAACACATTTTATTTAACCCAATATATTCAAAATATTATCATTTTAACATGTGACCCTAGCCACATTTCAAGTGCTCAATAGCCACATGTGGTTAGAGCCTACTATAAGTACCATGAACTAATAATGAGTTAGGTCTTAATGTTGCTTTTTTAAAGATTGGAATTATGGGTTATTTTAATTTTCATGGGTCAGTCATAGAGCACATTGTTTTATCTCTCTTTATTTCGCTTAATTTCTTTTATGTTTTATTTAGTTATTTAGTTCTCTCTTTTTTTTTTGTTTTTTAAACAAATGACTACTAAATTTAGAAAAAGTACCAGGTAAGTGGGATTTGTAACCTCAAGTAATAAAGAATGGGGAAGAGTTCTGCTTCCTGATGAATAGGTTATGCTATTATTCTCTGCAAGAGCATATTTTTAGGGAGAGGAAAGTGGCAAAAGTAATTTGACAGTGTGTGTGTGTTTATGCATGTGATATCAACTATTAAGTCTTAAAGTTACCCACTAGCAAACTTATTTTGATCAATAATGAGCACTTACCCACTGGGGTAAGTGAAACCTGATGATACCGTTTTATTATGGTTTCTCCTGTACTTTTCTCTGTCTTCCTTCTTCCTGTCCCACTTCCAGTGAATGGTTATTTCAGTAAATCTATGGATGTATTGCCATGTAGGCAACTCTGCAACAACATACTCTATTTTATGAGCAAGAAAAAGAAAAGACTGTGGAATGGTTTAAAGGGCCTATGTTTTGGTAGCAATGGAAAAAGGCATCCATGAGATAGTGGTTACTTTATTCTCTCCCTGGGGAGTTTTTTCACTAAAAACACAGAGGGCCCAGTGCGGCTAGATTCTATCTGAACCTTACAAAGTAGAATGCAGGCACCTGTATTATTTAACAACCGTACTATTGATTACTCAGACCTGCAGCCAAAGATGAGAACCAATGATTCAGAAGTTAAAAAAAAAAAAAACAACCCAAAAACTGGAAGTTTGACTCTAGCTCCTGTCAAGGTACAGTTTGATCTGAGTGGTGTTAAGTCTCCATTTCAGTCTTGCTATGACACGGTTAGGCTGAGGAGAGGTGTCACCCTGTCAAGGTGACCTCCATTTCCACCTCTTGGGAAGGACTGTGAAAATACTTACTCGTTTTGTGCCAGCTCAGCTTTTTGAATGCTAAAAGCTTCCATCGTGAGGGATTCCACTAGCCTCCCTTGTACCCCATATTATATTTCTTCAGTGCCATTTTGATGGGCTCAGCTTTTAATAAGAAGGGAAAGGAACACATTATATGAGGTGTTAATATTCGGCTTCTTCTCACCTCCTCAGCTGCAAGTTCAAGTCCCAGTGCCGCTGCAAGTTCAAGTCCCAGTGCCACTGGCAAGTTCAGCTTTGCGAAATGTCTGACAAATGAGCATGCTTTACATCCTTTGTGTGTGTATGTGTGTGTGGAAAGAAAGGGGTGTATTACTGACGGGAGTAAAGAATTTCAGTTCCTCAAATGAGCTTGTGAGCCATCCTACTTGGCAGAGCAGGCTTTTTCACCCTTCCTTCTTTGAGTCTTTAAGGCAGAACAGGTAACTGTTTTTGAAGAGTTCCTTGGGTAGTTTCGGAAAAGATTCTGCTTACCCTTGAGAAGAAACTTCCCTTTTTCTTCTTTCAAGCCACGGCCTTAGACTCATCTAAACAAAGCCTACAATTTGGGGTTTAAAAAGCTACAGGTCAATACCTCATCTGTATGCCAGTGCTATACGAGGAAATTGGAATCATTTGTTCCATATAAGGAAAATAAAATCCTTGGTAAAAAGAAACAGCAGGGGTAGAGATGGGGCAGGAAGAAAAATGACATTTTGTGTTTTCCTAGGTGTTGCTTGGATGCTTTAAATATTTTGGTCCATATGGTAGTCTCAGAATAGAACACTGGAAATAATATTTTTGAAGGGACATTTAAAAACCCATTACAAAGGATTGATTGTAAGAAGACTGTGTTTGCAAGAGTTAAAAACAATTTGACTACTAAGGCCGAGTACCATCAATGCTTATATTTTAGGGTGTGTCTGAAATCAGATAAGAACTGTAACTAAGTCTGACAGGGTTAGAAGGGCCTGAGGTTGTTGGGTGTCTCCAACTGGGCTCTGTTTTTTTATTACCTGTTGGGGATTGGGTAATGGGATCCTAGAAGCAGAGAGGGAACAATAGAGAAATTTGTTTCAGGAAAAATATAATATAGGCATGAAATGAAATAACTGAATAGCAACAGTGTTGTTAGCAGCAGGCAATTTTTCAGTAGCTCATCACCGGCATTGCACAGCTACCTGGGAAAGGGTTGGGAATAAATACCAGCCATCCAAGGGTGTGGGAGATTTAAGCAATCTGAATTTGGTTGTGCACAAAGGAGTCAAGAGGTGTGTCTTCTTCCCCAAAGTCAAACAGTTACAGATTTTGGAAAAGTCTCCTTTGCTCTGGAAAGTCTTATTTGTTGTTTAGAAAGCATTTGCAAGAGATAGCGGAAGGCTTCTCTTTCAAGCGGAGCTTTCAAAGCCTGGTTGGATTTGAGCTAGAGAAATGAACATGTGAACACGTTGCTGTTTTCTGCCCTCCCTGCAAGTGTCCTGTGGTCATTTTACAGGCTTTTCAAGTAAGTGTTGCCCCGTGGAGGACAGTGATTTCTAACTATGCATAGTCTATATGTTTGAGCTGTTGCCGGCTAAACATATCCAATAGGAAATAATGCCCACATTGAAAGGGAGAGAGCAGCTATTAATATGTATTACTTGTCTAGTTAGTGTGCTTTGAGGATACCATCTAGAAATTGGAAACATTCACAGAATGGCTAGGTCAGCATTTTTCTGGCCCGGGGGGGTGTGTGTGTGTGTATGTATATCTGTGTGTGTCTGTCTGTTGTGTGTGTGTCTGTGTCTGTTTCTGTTTGTCTTCTCCTGGAAAACAAGTATGACATTGTTTGATCTCTCCAGGTGACAGCAAGGTTGTTAGCCTCTCCTACCTTATGTTGTACTGATCTGGAATTTGTTTTCTAATGAGCCTGATTCATGCCTCATAGGTGTGTGACACATCAGAACCTGGATTGTTTCTATAAGTCACTGAGACCTGAATTTGAACCCTACTAATTTTAGAATTTGTAATTGAATGTGTGATGAAAGATCAGCCTTGAGATGATACGGCTGATATTTACCCATGCTGTCTATGAAAAGGGATTTGCTAAGCAAATAAATGGTGTAAATATATTTACCAAGGAGCTGTTCATGTTATCTTAAAAAATTGTCAAGTGCTTTGGGAAGCATTTATTTAACATGAAGTCAAAATGCTTGTGCCTTCTCTCTGGAAAGTCCTACCTATGTGACCCTGGGCAAAGTTATGTAATCTCTCTGAGCCTCAGTTTCTTCTTCCTGGAAGTATTACAACATCCCCTACCTAGAAGTATTTTTGTGACATGAAGTGAGACAATTTATCTAAAGAGCTTGGTATTATGTCTGGAATTTAATGCATTTTCTTATTTATTATTGCTACATAATAGTTGTGCATATCTTTGGGGTACATGTGATATTTTGATACATATATACAATGTGTAATGATCAAACCAGGACAGTTGCAACATCGATCACCCTAAATGTTCACCCTTTCTTTATGTTGGGAATATTGTGATTCCTCTTCTCTAGCTATTTTGAACTAAAACTAAATTATTGTTAACTGTAGTTGCTGTACCATACTATTGAACACTACATCATATTTCTTCTAACTGTATTTTTTAACTATTAACCTCTGTTCATCTCTCCCTCCTCCCAACCCTTCCTAGCCCCTGGTAACCACCAATCAACTTTCTACCAGTATGAAATCTACTTTTGTAAGCTCTCATATATGAATGAGAGCATGCAGTATTTATTCTGTGCCTGGCTTATTTCAGTTAACATAAGGACCTCCAGTTACATCCATATTGCTGCAAATGACAGGATTTTATTCTTTTTTGTGACTGAATAATATTCCATTGTATATATGTACCACATTTGCTTTATCCATTCATCCAGTGATGGACACTTACGTTGTTCCCATATCTTGGCTGCTGTAAATAGTGCTGCAATAAACATGGGAGTATAGTTATCTCCTTGATATTCTGGTTTCCTTTCTTTTGGATAGATATCCAGCAGTGGGATTGCTGGATCATTTGGTCCTTTTATTTTTAGTTTTTGAAGGACCACTATACTGTTTTCCATAGTGGCTGTACTAATCTACATTCCCCCAATGATGTATGAGTGTTCTCCTTTCTCCACGTTCTTGCCAGCATCCGTTATTTTTTGTCTTTTTGATAAAAACCGTTTTGACTGGGGTGAGATGATATCTCATTGTGGTTTTGACTTGCATTTCCCTGTTGATTAGTGATGTTGAGCATTTTTTCATATACCTGTTGGTCATTTGTATGTCTTCTTTTGAGAAATGTTTATTCAACTCTTTTGCCCATTTTAAAACTGGATTGGTTTTTTTTTGCTGTTGAGTTGTTTGAGTTCCTTATATATGCTGCTTATTAATTGATTGTTGGATGGATAGTTTGCAAATATTTTTGGCCTTTTCATAGGTTATCTTTTCACTTTGCTGATTGCTTCCTTTGCAATGCGGAAAATTTTGGCTTTTGTGACCTGTGCTTTTGAAGTCTTACTAAAAAAATCTTTGCCCAGACCAATATCTTGAAGCATTTCCCCAGTTTTTGCTTCTAATAGTTTCATAGTTTCAGGTGTTAGATTTAAGTCTTTACTCCATTTTGATTTGATTTTTGTATATAGTGAGTGATAGGGGTCTAGCTTTGTTCTTCTGCATATGGTTTTTCAGTTTTCCCAGCACCATTTTTTGAAGAGACTGTCCTTTCCCCAATATAGGTTCTTGGTGTCTTTGTCAAAAATGAGTTGGTATTGTAAATAGCACTGCAATAAACATTCGTGTGCATGTGTCTTTATAGTAGAATGATTTATAATCATTTGGGTATATACTCAGTAATGGGATTGCTGGGTCAAATGGTATTTCTGGTTCTAGATCCTTGAGGAATTGCCACACTGTCTTCCACAACAGTTGAACTAATTTACACTCCCACCAACAGTGTAAAAGCGTTCCTATTTCTCCACATCCTCGCCAGCATCTGTTGTTTCCTGACTTTTTAATGATCGCCATTCTAACTGGCGTGAGATTTTGGAACCAACCCAAATACCCATCAGTGATAGACTGGATAAAGAAAATGTGGCATGTATACACCATGGAATACTATGCAGCCATAAAAAAGCATGAGTTCATGTCCTTTGCAGGGACATGGATGAAGCTGGAAACCATCATTCTCAGCAAACTAACACAGGAACAGAAAACCAAACACCGCATGTTCTCACTCATAAGTGGGAGTTGAACAATGAGAACACATTGATACAGGAAGGGAAACATCACACATCAGGGCCTGTCGGGTGGGGAACAAAGGGAGGGAGAGTATTAGGACAAATACCTAATGGATGCAGGGCTTGAAACCTAGATAATTGGCTGATAGATGCAGCAAACCACCATGGCACATGTATACCTATGTAACAAACCTGCACATTCTGCACATGTATCCCAGAACTTAAAAGTAAATTAAAAATAAAAAAAAATGAGTTGGCTGTAAATGTGTGGATTTATTTCTGGGTTCTGTATTCTGTTCCACTGCTCTATGTGTCTGTTTTTATGCTAGTACCATGCTGTTTTAATTACTATGGCTTTATAGTATATTTTGAAGTCAAGTAGTGTGATGCCTCCAGCTTTGTTCTCTTTGTCCAATTCGGATTGTTTTGTTTATTTTGGGTCTTTTATGGTTCCACATGAATTTTAGCATTGTTTTTTCAATTTTTGTGAAGAATGTTATTGGTTTTTGATAGAGATTGCATTGAATCTATAGACCACTTTGGGTAATATTGTCATTTTAACAATATTAATTCTTCTAACCCATGAGTATAGGCATGTTTCTTTTTTTGTGTGTCTTCTTCATTGACTTTCATCAATGTTTAATAGTTTTCTTTGTAGAGATTTTTTGCATCTCTGGTTTAATTTATTTCTAGGTATTTTATATTCTTTGTGTCTATTGTAAATGGTATTGGTGCCTTGATTACTTTTTCGGATTCTTTGCATATAAATGCTATGGATTTTTGTAGGTTAATTTTGTATCCTGCAAATTTACTGAATTCACTTATCAGTTCTAAGTGTTTTTTGTTGGAATCTTTAGGTTTTTCTAAATGTAATGTCATGTCATCTATGAACAAGAATGATTTGTCTTCTTCCTTTCCAATTTGGATGCCCTTTGTTTCTTTCTCTTGTCTAATTGCTGTGGCTAGAACTTCAAATGTTATGTTGAAAAAAAGTGGTAAATTTGTGATTCCTTGTCTTATTCCAGATCTTAGGGAAATGTCTTTCAATTTTCCCCCAAGCAGTATGTTAGCTGTGGGTTTGTTACGTATGGCCATTTTTGTTTTGAGGTATGTTCCTTCTGTACCCAATTTGTTGAGAGTTTTTATCATAAAAGAACGTTGAATTGTGTTGAATGCTTTTAAAACATCTGTTGAAATGATCGTATGGTTTTGTCCTTGATTCTGTTAATCTGATGTATCATGTTTATTGATTTGCATATGTTGAACCATCTTTGCCTCTCTGGGATGACATTGATTATTTGATCATGGTGAATGATCTTTTTATTGTGTCATTGAATTTGTTTTCTAGTGTTTTGTTGAGGACGTTTACATCTGTGTTCATCAGGGATATTTGCTTGTAGTTTTCTTTTCATTGTGTCCTTATCTGGTTTTGGTGTAAGGGCAATACTGGGCTTGTAGAGTGAATTTGCACGTATTACCTCTTTTTCATGTTTTTGAATAGTTTGAGTATAACTGGTGTTATAAGTAGTTCTTTAAATATTTGGTGGAATTCAGCAGTGAAGCCATCATGTCCTGGGCTTTTCTTTGATGGGAGATGCTTTATGACTGCCTTAATCTCATTATTTGTTATTGATCTGTTTGAGTTTTCTATTTCTTCCTGGTTTAATCTTGGTAGGTTGTATGTGTCCAGGAATTTACTCATTTCTTTTAGCTTTTCCAATTTGTTGGCATATAGCTGGTGATCCTTTGAATTTCTGTGGTATCAGTTGTTATGTCTTCTTTTTTTTTCTTTCTGATTATATTTATTTGGGTTTTCCCTCTTTTTATTCTTAGTCTAGCTAAAGGTTTTTCAATTTTTTTATCTTTTCAAAAAAACAACTTTTTGTTAATCTTTTGTATTTTTTAAAGTTTCAATTTCATTATTTCTGCTCTGGTATTACTTCATTCCTTCTACTAATTTTGGATTTAGTTGGTTCTCTTCTAGTTTCCCGAGATGTATCATTGTTTATTTGAAATTGTTCTGCTTTTTTGAAGTAGGCATTTATTGCTATAATCTTCACTTGTAATGCTGCTTTTTCTGTATCCCATAGATTTTGGGATGTTTGTTTACATTTTCATTCCTTTCATGAATTTTTAAATTTTCTTCTTAATTGCTTCATTTTCCCATTGATCATTTAAGAACATGTTGTTTAATTTCCATGTGCTTATATAGTTTCCAAAGCTCTTATTACTGATTTCTACTTTTATTCCAATGTGGTCAGAAAAAAATACTTGATATCATTTTTAGTTTTTTGAATTTGTTGGGACTTGTTTTGTCACCCAACATGTGACCTGTCCTGGAGAATGTTCCATATGCTGATGAGAAGAAGGTGTATTTTGCAGCAGCTGGATGAAATGTTCTGTAAATGTCAGGTCCATTTTGTCTAGAGTGTAGTTTAACTCTGATGTTTCTTTGTTGATTTTTCTGTCTGGATGATCTGTACATTACTGAGAGGGGGGTGTTGAAGTCCTCTACTATTACTGTATTAGTCTCTCTCTCTTTAGATCTGTTAATGTTTGCTTTATGTGTTTGGGTTCCATGGTGTTGGGTGCATATATATTTACAGTTGTTATATCCTCTTGCTGAATTCACCCCTTTATCATTATATAGTGAACTTCTTTGTCTCTTTTACAGCCTTTGACTTGAAGCCTATATCTGGTATAAGGTTAGCTACTCCTGCTCTTTTCTCATTTCCACTTGCATGGAATAGCTTTCCTTCCTTTCACTTTCAGTCTATGTGTGTCTTTATAGGTGAAGTGAATTTCTTGTAGGCAGCATATAGTTGGGTTGTGTTTTTAAAAAATCTACTCAGCCACTCTATGTCTTTTAATTGGAGAATTTAGTCAATTTACATTCAAGGTTGTTATTGGATATGTAAGTACTTACCACTGTCATATCGTTATTTTCTGGTTGTTTTGTAACTCCTCTCTTTCTTCCTTTGTTACTATCTTCTTCCTCTGTGGCTATATGATTTTTTTCTCTGGTAGTATGTTTTAATTTGTTTCTTTTCATTGTTATTGTATCTATTATAGGTTTTTGCCTCGCAGGGGTTACCATGAGGCTTACAGAAAACATCTTATGGATATAACAAGTTATTTTAAATAAACGATAAGTGATTACAAAGAAAAGAAACCAACAAATGAAAAACAAAAACCCTGCACTTTAACTTCATCCCTTCCACATTTTGACTTTTTGTTGTCTCAATTTACATCTTTTAATATTGCCTATCCCTAATAAGTTGCTGTTGTCATTGTTATTTTTGATAGATTTGTCTTTTAGTTTTCATATTAGTGACGTGAGTGGGTTACACACTATAATTACAGTATTAGGATATTTTGAATTTATCTGTGTACTTACTTTAGCAGTTAGTTTTTTACCTTCAAATTTTTTTTTGCACATTACTGTTATTTTCTTTGAGATTGAAGAACTCCATTTAACATTTTTTGTAAGACAAGTCTAGTGGTGCCGAATTCCCCCAGCTCTTGTTTGTCTGGGAAAGACTTTATCTGTCCTTCATGTCTGAAAGAAAGCTTTTCTGGGTGCAGTATTCTTGGCTTATGGTTTTTTTCTTTAGCAGTTTGAATATGTTGTCCCATCTTTCCTGGCCTGTGTGGTTTCCATTGAGAAGTCTGTTGCCAGACAATTCAGAGCTCCTCAATATGTTATTAGCTGTTTCCTCACGCTGCTTTTAGGATCCTCTCTTTTTCCTTGACCTTTGAGAGTTTGATTATTATTTGCTTTTTTGGTAGTCTTATTTGGGTTGGTTATATTTGGTGATCTCTGACATCCTTGTACCTGGATATTTATATCTTGCTCTAGGTTTGGAAAATTTCCTGTTATTATCTCTCTGAATAAGGTTTCTACTACCCCTTGCTCTTTCTCAATTCCCTCTTAGACACCAGTGATTTCTTAGATTTGTTCTTTTGAGGTAATTCCTCATATTCTGTAGGTGTCCTTTGTTCCTTTTCATTCTTTTTTTATTTTTTCTATTCTGACTGTATATTTTCAAATAGCCTGCCTTTGAGCTCACAGACTTTTTTCTGGTTTTATTCATTCTGCTATTGAGAACTTCTAATGCATTTTGCAGTCCAACACATGTATTTCTCAGTTCCAGGATTTGTTTTTTTTTTGTTGTTGTTGTTGATCTGATACATTTCTGAGTTTTTTTTGTGAGTTTGCAGAGCTTTTTTTTTTTTTTTTAGAACTGCTATTTTGAATCCTTGATCTGAGAGCTCACACATCACCATCTCATTAGGGTTCATCCCTGGCTGCTTGTTTTGTCTGCTTAGGGAGTTCGTGATTCCTTGTTTGCTGTTGTTTCTTGTGAATATATGTCTATTGCTTTGTATGGAAGAGTTAATTATTTATTTCCATCTTTGCTCCCTGGCTTGTTTTGGTCTTTCTGGGGTATGTTTTCTTAGAGGTTCTTTGCAGTTGCCTGTTGAGTTCCCTTAATCCTAGATTGCTGCTTCCTTTTTGGCACTAGATGGTGCCTTAAGCCCAGATTTGCCTCTACTCTCACTAAGGTTCAGAGCTCTGCCAGTCTTGAAATGGGAGTGTGGGTTCCAACGGGGATATCCTGCCGAGTGAGAAGTATAGCTAGGGGGTTCATGCCCAGAAGAACTGTGGAATGTGCCTTCTACAGTGTGGTGCTGCTGAACAGTCACTCTAGTTTGGCATCTTTTTTGGCTAAGATAAAGGGCTGAGTTTTGTGAGCTGAGGTTGCTAGGGAGGTTGCTAGTCTTACACCCTCTATTTGTTTCTAGCACCCTCAGGGGATTTTCTCCCTACAGGCACTTGCTGTGTTTCCTGTGGGTTGAAACAGGAATGGTTTCCCTGCACAAGAACCCAAGATGGTTTGGAAGCTGGCTGTCCACCTCAGTCTCACTTTTTTCCAGTGTAGAAATCATAAATCTGGGTGAATTTTTTTGCACATGGTGCTTGGCAGATTTGAGGGAGGTGCAATGCAGATAGAAAAGTCCATTTCTCTTACCGTCTGTCTGGAGTTTTTCACCTCTCTGTGGTTTCAGGGAACATCTCAGCCTCAAATTTGAGCTGTAGCTAGTGTGGTATGTGCCTATAGTTCCAGCTACTTTGGAAGCTGAGGCAGGAGGATCACTTGAGGACCAGAGTTTGAAGCAGCAGCACACTATGATTATGTCTATGTATAGCCACTGCATTCCAGACTGAGTGTATTTATCCATTTTCATACTGCTATGAAGAAATACCCAAGACAGGGTAATTTATAAAGAAAAAGAGGTTTAACGGACTCACAGTTCCACATGACTGGGGAGGCCTCACAATCATGGCAGAAGGCAAAGGAGGAGAAAAGGTATGTTTTACATGGTGGCAGGCAAAAGAGATGTGCTGGGAAACTGCCCTTTATAAAATGATCAGATCTCGTGAGACTTACTCACTATTGTGAAGAGAGTACAGGGAAAAACCTGGCCCCATGATTCAGTTACCTTCCATCAGGTCCCTCCCATGACACATGGGGATTATGGGAACTACAGTTCAAGATGAGCTTTGGGTTGGGGACAAAGCCAAACCATATCACTGGGCAACATAGAGAAAGCCAGTGTTTAAAGAAAAATAAAAAAAAAATAAATTGTGGGATATTACTGGGGATAATGCGAGTGCTGCATGTTTGTTTTTGGTTTCTTGTGGATAGAGTGAAGCCAGATTGCTTCTGCCATTGTCAATGCACATATTTTATTTTTGTTTTTTAACAGCTCTATTAAGGTATAACTGACGTACAATAAACTGCACAAATTTGAAAGTGTACAATTTGTTAAATTTTAACCTATTTACACCCATGAAACCATCTTAATAATAAAAGTAATGAATAAACCCTTCACCCCAAAAGTTTCCTTATACGCTTTTGTAATCAGCTCCTCTTTCCTTTCCACCATCCCTAGGTAACCACAGATTTTTTTTTTTTTTTTTTTTTGGGTCACTGTAGATGAGTTTGCATTTTCTAGAATTTTGTTTGTGGGATAATTTTCTCTTTCATCTGGTTTCTTTCTGCCTAATTGTTCTATGATTCTTCCATGTTGCTGCATGTATATGGGTTCTTTTTTTAACTAAAACATTTTAAGTTGACACACAAGCTCATTTCTTTTTATTGCTGAGTAGTATTCCATTATATACCACACATCGTTTATCCATTCACTTGTTGATAGACACTTGGAGTTTTTCTAACTTTGGGTATTACAAATAAAGCTGCTGTGAACATTTTGTACAACTGTTATACAGACATATGGTTTCATTTTTCTTTGGTAACTACCTTGGGAGAAGAATGGCTGGGTTCATATGGTAGGTGTATGTTTGATTTTTAAGAAACTGTTAAACATTTTTAAAGTGGTGTACCAATGCGTGCTCACCAGCAGTGAATGAGAGTTTCAGTTCCTTCATATTCTTGCCAGCACTAAGTATTGTCTGTATCTTTAATTTTAGCCATTTTTAATAGGTGTGTGGTGATATCATATTGCAGATTTAATTTGCATCAACCTAATGGCTAATAATGTTGCACATCTTTTCATTTGCTTGTCACCTGTCTATCTTCTTTGGTGAAGTGTGTTCAAATTATTTGGCCACTTTTTAAAGTCACATTGTTTGTTTGCTCAGTATTGAGTTTTGAGAGGTCTTTATATATTCTTGATATAATTCCTTTATCAAATAACCAAATTGCAAATATTTTCTCCCGGTATGTGGCTTATCTTTTCACTCTCTTAACAATGTTTTTTGAGGAGCAGAAGTTTTTGTTTTGATAAAGTCCAATATACTAGTTTGTTCTTTTATGTATTTTACTTTTGGTGTCTTAGAAATATTTGTCCCAATCAAAGATCACACAGGTTGTTTTCTGTTTTCTTTGAGACAGTTTTTAGTTTTTGGCTTTATATATAGGACTGTGATCTATTCTGAGTTAATTTTTGTATATAACACATTTAATGCATTTTTAGTAGGTAAAAAATTGCTCATTATAAATTGTTCTCTTGTTAGGTGAAGTTGCTGAGAATACTTGAAAGTAATAGATTTATTTTAAAATGCCTTAGGCATTTTAATAAGTCAGATTGGTATTCCCAGACTAATTAGTTTGAATTAGTGAATTAAAATAAAGGGTGTAATAATTTCAGCCGTAGAGCTTTTCTGATAAGAATATTTTAAACAGATCGCATCTGTGCAGCTCTGAATAATAAGAATATCAACCCAGAAGCTGGAAGACTGGCATTTCTTCCACAATAGTTGTGTAGACTATGAAAAATTACTACAACAAATTGTTGACTCTCTTGGTCTCAGTTTTTACAGCTGTAAAACACAGAAGTTAGATGAATTTTTAAGTTCACAGCATGTAGACTTTGGACTTTTAGGGATGGGGCAGATTCTTAAGAGTCCTCATGTCCATCTTGGGATGAATAATTTACTGCATTGGATAAAGTGTCTCTTGTCTATACATTTCTCATTTTCCAAGCATGTGTTGATGGCATGTTGATGGAAAAAATACAAATAGACTTAAAAGGACTTATGACTTCCTGTCAATGCTGTATCATTTATGCATTTTTGAAATCGGTGTTTAAGAATGCAACTACCTTCTTACTGGAACTATACTGTGAACTTTATTCTTATTTTTCTATCTATTTTTTTGAGACAGGGTCTCACTCTGTCACCTAGGAGGCTGGAGTGCAGTGGTATGATCATAGCTCACTGCAACCCCCACCTTCCCGGGCTCAAGTGATCCTCCCACCTGAGCCTGTTTTGTAGCTAGCTGGGACTATGGGCACGTACCACCATGCCTGGCTAATTTTTTTTTTTTTTTTTGTAGAGATGGGGTTTTGCTATGTTCCTCAGTCTGGTTTTGAACTCCTGCTCTCAAGCGATTGGTCAGTCTTGGACTCCCACAGCGCTGGGATTACAGGCATGGGTCACTGCACCTGGCTCGTGAACTTTATTCTTACTAGTAAAATGTATTCTTACTCTTTTTGGCTGGGGAACCTCTGGAAAAATGAGTGTGTGTGTGTGTGTGTGTGTGTGTGTGTGTGTGAAAATTCTTTTAAGCTTGGAGGCTGAATGAGGCCATGATGTAATAAATTGCTCAGCAGTTGTGGCTAGTGGTGGGGTTAGTAGCACTGAGATAGATGTCAGTTTCTACACATCTCAGACGGTACCAGCCCAAGGGGGTTTAAATGACTTGACTCTGCTCCCAGGCCCTTGACAGTGGTCCTCACCCTGCTCAATCATGCCGTTGATAGCTCAGAAGGTGGCAAGGGTGGTAGGGTGGTGCACATCACTATTGGAAATACATTTGTAGTTCAGGCCTTCCTGAAAGGGTAGAAGAGGAATCTCTGTCTATGACTATCCTATGTTATGTGCTAAACTGGAAAGGCTCAGGAACATGTTAATAAGCAGGTTAATTAGGCTAAAAAGAGACATCCTTGTGAGAACCATTATGTGGTATGCTGCTAAATGCTTGTTGGCACGAACAGCAACACATTTGTCTACCCACAATCACCCTATAAGTGGCATTTATAAATTGCTTAGATTCTTAACTTGGAGTGTTTTAATGTAACCAATTTCCTTTTCAGTCCTATGAATTTTGTTTTATGCACTTACAATATGTGTTTTGAGAAGAAGTTCATAGGTTTCACCATGGCATAAAAAATTGAAGAACTGCTGTGAGCATTTGCAGGAAATCTTAGCCTACCCGCCTTTAGCAAGTCCCCTAACTTGTTAAGTGTCAGTGGTGGCCCAGACATCTAGCGGCATCATCGGAAAACTATTTCCCCACAGGGAAAGCATGTGGTGGTCACTTGGGAAGCTGTCCTATCATAACCTCAAGTTCACCAGCTTACCTATGTGGCTGGAAAAATGGGAGAAGAGGAAATATGGTCAGCAGGAGGCAGATGTGGAACAAATTGCATAATATTGCAGTGTGGGGACCCGGAGCTTGCACGTGAATGATGTGGGGATATGTTATTGAAGGTTTTGTGGCAATATCCCCTCTCCCCAACACTATGTCTAGTAAATCGCGTGTCCATTACCCACATTTGTCTTCTCAGTGTGCATTTCCAGCCATTGAGAATCCAATGATGGGTCACAGGAGGCTTGATTTTCCACTGCCTTCTACTGCCATTTTCTCCCTGCTTGTGGAGTGAGAAGTAAGTGAATCTTTGAAGTCTTCCAAGGCTGTTGTATTTTTCTCTGAGGGTGTTCAGCTGGGCTGGGGAGGTTGGCTCACTCTGCTCTGGGGTGACTTCAACCATGTCGTCCTCTCTTTGTGTCTTCGGCACAGGCAGCACCTTGTGTGCTTTGACTGCATGGGTCCATGCATCTTTTGTGGTCTTTATTATAATATTATGTGAAGAAAATCATTTGTGTCTGTCTCCCTTCCTGGACAAGAGTTTCTAAAGATTAGGGGCAGGTGTCTTAGTTTTGTTTCATAAGATGCCTGGCAAAAGAAGATTAAAAAAATGAAAACTAACTGAATGAGAGAATATTGAATCAAACAGGACATATTCTTTCCTAAAGTAATTTTTCCTGCAGCCTGTCATCTCAGTTTTTCATATACAAATAGGAAGATTTTTCCAAGTTAGTTTTTGGTAGTGAAGGATGTACTAAGATTCCAGTTGCTGCAGAATACTCCACAGTGAACACTCATCGCAGGTAACTTCTGGATTCCCTTAGCAATGGACACTTAGGTTGCTTCAGTTCCCCACTACCCCTGAGAGAAAGACAAACGGAAACAACGGCAACAACAAAAATGCTTTGGTGATCATCCATGTAAGTGTCCCTTTAGGAAACTGTTCAGGAATTTTCCTGGGATGTACAGATGGGAAGGATTGCTGAGTCCTGGGGAGGGTGCATATTTAACATGACAAAATGCTAACAGATGGCTGACCACAGTGACAATTCCACTTTACAGTCCCAGAAACTGTATGTGAGATTTCTTCTTTGAAAGGAAGAAATTTAAAGTCAAATATTTTAGAAAATAATTTCTCTGCTTCACTTAGTTTCAGGGTCACAGCCCAACGATGATGTGATTTAGCTTATTGGGTTAGGGACCTATGTGTTAAAGAAGTACTGTGGACGTGAACTATCTTTTATTTTTATTTTAAAATTTTCATATTTTCATTTAATTTTATTTTTAGCTTTGACATGGATTTTTTTGATTCTTAGAATTAATCTTTCATGAAATTTTTGAGTAGTGTATTTTAAATTAAGCTCAAAAACATAACTGCAACCCAGTAGCAATACATATAAGTGGTTTTCCATTCAAATTTACAAAAGCATTATTTGTTAGTAATAAAAATATAGAAGGAATTCAGTTTTCTTTTAATCTAAAGTTTTTATTTTTAAAAGACCATTTACCAACATCCTACTATAGGTAGTTCAACAGAGAGAGAGAGAGGAAAAGGAGCATTACCTAACAAAGATTATTATAGCTGCATCATCCAAGTTACCCAGCAGCTTGGTGGTTGGATATTTCAGAGTCCACTGTGGTTTTAAATGTTTTATTAGCAAATACATTCATTTGTGTGCTAGATTTTTAATGTTTTACAGGTAAAAACCTAAAGAGTGACAATAGTGCACTTGATACTCATAACTAATAATTAAGTGAATAAACCCTTCTGTTCATTAGGTAGGTGCCATGTGGAACAAGCTTTCGCCTCATCAATTTACTTTGTTTTCAGAGAAATAGATACACTAATGACACAATAATGGGAACATTTCAGCAGGTTACCAGGAACTATTTCAAGGGAAAAGGAAATTGATAAACAATTACAAATTGACTCTGTCAAATTGTAATTTGACAGTTATAATTAACAATATCTTAGGTTAAAAAGCTCCAACACTAAGTTGAGACCTTAGGTCCTAAGGCCAACTCCCCATTCTAAGATGTTCAGGAAAGGTCCCACTTCCTAAAAGTCACAGGTACAATGGAGTACATGTTACTGAGAGTTGAACTATCTTGCAGAAAATTCTTTAAAACCACAGGATTCAAGGATCTTACCTAAATATTAGGAATACAATTTTAATTTTGTAGTATTCTAAGAAAACCTCTTGCTAGGCATGCAACTGGTGGATATTTACTATTTGTGTTTGAAACACTGGATCCTCCTTTTATTAGCATTCTGGGTATCCATACTGGTTGGTGAGCTCTCCTTGCCAAACCTGGGCCACAGCCTTAGTGCTGCTTTCCTGGCATGGCATTCAATTCAAGGTTGATGCATGGCTGAGAAGTTCTCAGCCTAAATTATTTCCATTATTTCCCAAGTCTCAGTCCATTAACCAACTTGGTCAAAAGGCCAGAAGAGAAATGGTATTCTTGAAGTATTATTAGCATTTTGCGGTGAATGCTAACTACTGTACATTTACAGCTGATTAAGTTTTGCTCTCTCTGTTTTATTATGGATTATGACAGGGATTTTGAGACTGAGTTCTGTTAAACAATAAACAGAACTAGCAAGGTCATTTTCTACCTGACCAAAGGAAAACTTTGCAGCAAGAAGACATGAATTAAGAAACAGGTTAAGTGTCTCAGGGGGAGGAAGGGATTCAAGTTTTTCAGAGCTGCTCAAGCAGATATTTACAATGAAATGTGAATATTACCAATTATTTATTGTCAGTGATACATAATTTTTCCACCAAAAATTCATTCAAGGCCTGGTTTGAAGCAAAGCTCTCAAAGTGGTGGCCGATAGGTAATGTAGGCCCACAGATATGTTTTGTTTGGCTCAGATTATGTTTAATAACTGTTTTTTGAATTGGTTGCATTGTTTGAAAATCACAAGATTTGACATAATAATCCTAATTTGGCACAACACTGAAATAATAACAGATTATTTCTCTTTTTGTAGCAGTCCGCTGCAGCTGACTTCTGGCTGCCCCCCAGCTCACCACCCCAACTCTTGCAGATGGGATATTTTTCATTCTCTATGTCACCCTCAGGCCTGTCTCTCTCATTTACATTGACCCCTTAAACCTGCAGTATAAGCAAGTGAGTTTGAGACCTTTGACTCAGATATTCCAGAATGAAGATAAAAATAATTAGATAATATTTCAAATTTCAAGTTTCTTTGTCACCTTAGAACACAGTGGTTACGAGTTTGGGCTCTAGAGTCAAAATAGCCAGGGATCAAGTGCTGGTTCTGCACAGACTCGCTGTGTGACCTTACACAGGTTACTTAACCTCTCTGAACACTAGTTTCCTCAGTTAAAAGGGGACAACAGTTGTACTTACATTTTTATGTGGTTGCTGTGAGAATTCCACTTGCATCTATGTGAATGCATACGCCTTACACACACACACACACACACACACGTCACTTGGAATAGTACCTAGTACATGCTAACCTGTCAAATATTTTTATATTTGGTTGAAAAAGAATTTTCAGTTGGTCAAAAAAGAAAATTGGTAAGTAAAATGATGATTCCTCTTCCTTTTCCCATCAATTGGGAAAAGCAAGTAACATTTTGCTTTACATAGACATTCGTTAAAATAGCAGGCACACTGGGTTAATGGTGTTATTAATCTGCATTCCAGCATTAATAACTACAAAAAACAAGTTGTGTAAGCTGATGGATACTATTCTGTTCTGATGTTTTTCATAGCAGAGAGACTTGAGGGGATGGTGCATGTAGAAAGGATGCCATGCATTTCCACGATGCATTTGCTCATGAGTGAGCCTTCTTTCTTACGAGTGAATCACATGACTTCACTTGATCTTAGCCAAAAGGTGGAGAAGCGATGAATCGGATGACTTAAGTGCTGGCTCCCTAGCTCCACCTGGAAAGATGGTGACACTGCCATACTGATTGCTGAAGTGAGTGGCATCTGACAGTCCACAGAGGGGAGGAAAAGCAGGGCCACTCTCATTGAAGACTTGATGTTTGATAAGCAGATGGAGAACCAGAAATCAGATGTAAATTACTGAATGATGGGATGAGATGGAGGTCAATTGGCCTGCTCTAGGCATTACATCCTCTCTTAACTAGAATCAGAGCTTAATATATTGTATTTCTTCAGGTAATATGGCTTTCTCCCACCTCCTCTTTTCTTTCTTTTTCTTCCTCTTTTTTTTTGTTTTGAATGATGTTAGTTTCCAAAGCTATTGGGTGCTAAAGCCATGTCCAGTGAAATCTGCTTACATTCATTGGTCAGAACAGTCTTGAACACTTTGGAAGAAATTACGTTTCTGATGGCCAGTGCTATGTCAGAGTGGTCTTCATCTCAGGAGTTGTAACATTCAAGGAAAATTAATAACACCTTAATATATGTATATGTATTTACATTTCACAGTGTATTTCTACATGTATCTTTAGATAATGATAAATTAGTAAAGTATTCATAGTTTTAAAAAGCTGATTGTAATTTCAATGATTTGTAATCATTTTGATGGCAATTAAGAGCATTTTCTGAGTGATCAAAAGTTTCCATCCATTGGTCCTCATTACCTAACACCTAACATTATTTCCTGTTTATCTTCTTTTCCAATTATCTCCATTCTCTAGGGTACAGGCATTGTTTTTCCATGTTTGCAGTGTTCCATGTGTGCTTAATGTACTTAGCAAATCAACAGGCCATGATAGTCCCTTATTAAGAGGAACTATTGTCCTTTAGACATGCTGTATTGTTTAACATTTGTGCCACCCAGATAGCTGCATGTTTTCAGAAAGCCTACGTGACAACATTTGGCAGTTTGCAAAAATTGGGAGAAACTGTTAAATGCTATTGTGAGAGGGAATCTGATTGCCACATTTCAAACATATAAGGATAAGAAGAATGCTCAGGAAATTTAAGTTTAATTCAAGAAAAGTGTTTTAAACATGACAAGTTTAATAGTAATTATTATTTTAGTATTATTAACAGGCACTGGGCCAAATCCTCTACCCTGCGTGTTGTCCCATTTGACTTTATCCTTGATTCTGGAGGTCTGTTCTATTATCCTGTCATGTTTATGTTGAGGCTCAGACCCATTCTGTGTATAACTCAAGGTCACCCAGCCAGCAGATGGTGGAGCTTGGATTCCAGGTGTACCCATTTTCTTCCAAAGCTTTATCCTTCCCCTCCATACAACACTGCTGCTCCAGCGATAGGTTTTGTTTCTGTGTTGTGGTTCCTACCTGCATGTCCCTGAGTAGGAGTGAGGTATAATTCTTGTTGTTATTCCTTCCATATGAATGTGGAAGCTATAACTTCGGTTGAGTGACTTTCCATGTAATCATTAGTGCTAGAAGTGAAAGTGGAACCTGTAATAACTGCTTTTTAGCTCAAGGTTCCTGCCTCATTATCACTATTATGGAGCTAATTTAAAGATCACGTGAAGGTTATTGTACATATGGAGCTTGCTGAAGTTACCCCAAGAGGCTGCCTAATGAGTTGAAAATATAGGCCAAGATGAAGACTGAAAGACTCTGGAAGTCTTTTCTAAGAAGGAATAGGTGAAATGTTTGGGAATATAATCTTTGGAGAGTAATGTTGTATAAGGCAATTGTGGTGCCTGTCTTACACTTTTGTGCCATTTAGACATGGAATTTCAGAATGGCATGCCTATTAATTTAAAATGACACAAATAATAAAGCATTCTTATTTTAAAACATTTTGGAAAGTAGATAAAGCTGCCTTAGACCTCTCAATCTTCCTCTCCTGCCGTGCTCCTACCTAGTTTTCTCCTCAGGGGTAACCACTACTGTGTTTGGATTGTTAATCAGTTAGGGTTGTGTTCATCTGCATGGAATCAACTGAGTAGTTTAACCAAATCAGCATGTTTTTTCCTTACACCAAGGAGTCTGGGTGAGGGTAGTTGTACCAGCTCTGGACGGGTAGTCCAGAACTGGTACAAATATTAAGGATCCACACTCAATCTTCTTTTCTGCCTCACCATCTTAGTTTGGGACTTTTGTTCTCATGGTGGGAAGGCAGCTCTCTAGTTTTAAATATCGTGTCTGCATTCCAGGAAGAAAGATAGGAAAGGGCAAAGGAAAACAGGTACATGGCAGTGAGCTTGGCCCTTTCTGTCAGGAGGATGGTAGCTTTGTGGAAGTCATGCCCAGTGAAAGCTGACGACATTCAGTGGTCAGAACAGGGTTACTTGACCACTTTGGAATGAATCATGTTTCTGCTTGCAGTGAAGATGAGGAGAAGGGATGTTGGGTTGGCATTTATCTGTGTCTGTTTATCTACTCAGTCGTTTTCAGTGAATTTATATACATGTATATATACATATAGAAGTCTCTCTGTCTTTTAAGATATATGACGTCTACTCTACATATTGTTCTATAACTTTTTTTCCCCGTACTTATCAGTTTGTCTTAGGGATCAAATGCTACGTCAGTACATGTTTATCAGTTTCATTCTTTTCAGCAGCGGCTGTTTTTCCATAGTTTGTGTATACTGTAGTGCATTTAACCCTTATTCTCTTGATGGGCATTTTGGGTTTGCTAAATTTTTACTATTACACAGAATGTTTGAAAGTACATTCTTATAACAGTTGTGGAATTAAATGAAAAGTTGACTCCCTGACATATGTTCTGTGTTAGCAATTTATTGGGCTTCATTATCGAAATCAAATTGTCTTCCCATTATGTATAAAGTACAAGAATAAATCAAGATGTTCTTACTATATACCAAAACTTTGCTGATTTTAACCACTTTGCATGGAAGTAATCTAGATTGTATTTTTTCTTTTTTGTAAATTAGAAGATACAGAACATAATTGAACTCTTTGGTGTTGGTTACTTTAGAAACATTTAGTTTTGAGTTGAGTTGTATAAGCCAGCATAGTTCTGTTGTGACTTACATTTTTTATTTCTTACCTAGCTTTCATATAGTCATTTCTTATTTATCATTGTCGTTCTGGCCCCTAAGAGTTCCACTGTCCCCTATTACGATTTTTACTCTGCTGTGGGTTTGGAACCAAGGGTGTTAGAATTATATGTTAACTAAGAGTGAACTGCTGTGTATCCAGACAGGTACAAGTAAAATATAGAGGCTTTGTGTTGGGAAGTTGTGATTGATTTTTGGAGAACTCAGTAAAATGTTTCTTTTCTGTTTTTCAAGTCTGTTTTCGAGAAGCCTTAGGTTGTTGGAAAGCACACCTCTGTGAAGGTAGAATTACTGTTCAACTGTCTTTGCAAATTGGTTAGGTAAAGAAACAAACAAATAAAAAAAAACTAATAAAATACACAACCAGAGAGAAGAATGTATTAGAGAGTACTTGGTGATTTAGAAAAAAAATAACAAAAACAAAACCAAGTCATATAAGAGGCTAAGGTCACTCATCCAATTTGTAAGGCTTTAACCATATATTTGTTCTTTATTCTGTGGAACTGTATGACGTTTCAAGACTCTTAAGACTTGGTGCCTGCCCAAAAAGGAGCTCAGATGACTCATAAGAGCAGCTGTGAACACATGGCCTTTTGACCATTAGTGAAAATGTATATGAATCTAGAACATTTTCCACTTAGCTGATCACGTCACCTCCCCTGCTTGCAATCCTCTAGTGGCTCCCATAGTCCTTAGAATAAAGTCTGTAGTCTTTTCCATGACCTCTAAGGCCCTGTGCAGCCTGAGTCCTGGCTCTATCCCTGATGTCGTCTGCCATTCTATTCTTGTTCACCTTGTTTCAGCCATACTAGCCTTCTTGCTGTTCCTCAGAGAACATTCTTGTCTCAGGCCTGTGTTCCCTCCACCTGGAGCCCTCTTTCATGGTCATTCTTCCATTCCATCGAGAACTTGGCTTAAATGTAAATGTCATCTCTTCAGGTGTCTCCTCTTCTACCAAGTCACTCTCCCATACTCCTGCTTTATAATTCTTGATATAAATCATAATTATATGACATCCTATTATATTTTCATTTATTTTTCCAATGAAAATAATTATATTTTCATTTATTAGTTTCTCATTGAAAGAGGATTTTCCTAATTATATTCCCTGTACCTCATACATAATAGGTGCTCATTAAATAGTTGCTAAATCACTGAATGAGTTTGAAAATATGACAGGCATCATGCCCTGTTTATTTCTGTATGCTCTGAGCCCAGGAATATGCTTAGCAATAATAATAACAGTAACAGCTGATGTTGATGAAGGCTTGCTATATTCTAGACCCTGTTCCAAGTGCTTTGCAAGTATTCATTTATTTAAAAAGCCTTAGAGGTGGGTCTTGCTATTATCTCTGTGTGCACAGACGAGGAAACTGAGACACAGCAGTTGAACAGCTAGCCGAAAGTCACACAGATAGTAAGTGGAAGATCCAGAATGCCTCCAACTTGGGGCCTTCTTACCTGCCTTTAGCTACCTTGTTGTGCCTTTCTTTGCCTCTAGCAGACAATCAGTAAATATTTATTACATTGAAATGAATAATTAATAAAGGGGGCATATTATGGAAAACAGATGATAAGACACTGGAGGAAAATGTAGAAGGGTGCTAACTGTATTGTATAAATGAGAAGTAGGATAGGAATTAGCAAAGAGAGTGACCCAGGGAAGGTAGAGACCCATCCTCTCATCCTTCCCAGACCTTCTTCAAAAGAGACATGGGACTTGCCTGGGTTTTAAGAACAAGTCTCTAGCAGTAGGGCAGAGAGGAGGAAAGGTAGGTATTTTGGGGAAAATTAATCATAAATGATAAACCATGCATTTAAAATATTATTTAAAATAGATTTGAAGGTAGGGGAAGGAAGATAGATATTACGGAGTCACACTTTCCCATATTCAAAACGCAACTGACTCATGTCTATTAACACTTGAAGATTTATTTTTAGAATACTAGCAGAGAAAAAAAAGTTGTTTTCCTTAACTCTATAGTAGATAATAATAGTAATTAAAGCTAATAAAGATATAAACATTGTGACACTCTAAGTTTATATCTATCTGACATCATGAAGTATAATTTACTTATTCAGGAATCCTTGCTTTGTACTTTATTACTCCATTCTTGCAAATGATTCAAGTGAATCACAATTGAACCTTTGCATTTCTTGTTTAAGAACCCTCAGTTTTCCTGAGAAGGGAGAAGAGTTTATTAAGGAGGAATTATTTCAGAACACTATTGGGAAACATGTAGGATTTTAAATCCAAAAGGATTAACTAGTCTGCTCTTGAATATGAGATGAGGTAGATGAGGTAGGTTTTCTTTTTCTTTTCTTTTTTCTTTTTCCAGTGCTCACAGGATCCCAAGGTTTCAGTCTCATTGGTTTGCTTTATTTATGTATTATTTTATTTTTAGTAGGTGACAATGCTAAGATAAGGGTAACATAATAATGTTTGGGAACTTTGTTAGTGAATTTCAATGACTAAGGATTTAAGGGTAGTAAATTGGAAAAGAAATTAATTATGGGTGTGTATTGACTTTTATGCTGAAGCTAAACTTGGCCAATTCAACTCAAAACTTTTAATTGGGGTTTTGGGAGGCCTGGTAAATTACACCCCCTACCCTGGGTTCTCCATCCCCTGAGTTGGTTGAGACAGTCATGGAGTCAGGTAGGTGGAGGTGAGTACATCACTTTAGGCACTGTTGAAACAGGCTGCCTTTAGGTTTGCAGCCAAGGAGCCTCGCTAATGCTTCTCTCTGGAATTTGATGGACTTTTATACCTAGTTGCTGGCAGAGCTAGGCAGCCACAGGCCTCCACACAGGAATAGGCCCCAGTTGGCTCAGAACTGACCATATACGAGTATGCTTTGGGAATGCAAGCCCTAAAGAGGGAGAAAAAGTCCCGGGCTCAGTTTATCCTCCAAACTCATTAATTCTGTCAATCACTCCTCCTTTAGATGCGTGGTCCCTCTTAGCGTTACATGGCACAAAAGAGTCCTCTCTCTCCAAACTTTGCTCCTACAGATCTCCTTCTTTCTGTATTGGCCTCCCTCAGTCTTGAGATGCAAGAGTCAGTGTGGACTCTTCATTTCTTCTCATCTTCATCACCTATCAGTTGTTAAGACTTCAGGTAGGGACTCTTAAAGTGTGGTCTTTGGCCACTTGGAGCAGAATCACTGGGGAGCTGTTAAAACACATATTCCTGGGCTCCCACCCAGACAGATAGAGTCAGAGTCTCTTGGTGGGAGCCCAGGAATCTGTACTTTTAAGGAGCCCTCCTGGTCATCTGAGGCATGCTAACCTTTGCTCACCCTTGTCCTATAGATCTGATCTCAATATTGTCTCCACAGTTTGTTTCCCTACATTTCTGGTACCACCATCCCAGGATACAGCCTCATTGATCTCTCTCCCATTTTGTTTCCTCCTCTGGTCTTGTCTTCCTTTGATTCTTTCCCACCTACTATAACCTTTCAATGAATTTTGAAATTCCAATTTCTAATCCTATTAGCTACCAGGTAATGGCAAGTTGTGTAATCTGTGGCTGGGAGAGTGTGCATATTGATAGATGATAATATTTGCCTAGCAAGTATATAAAAACTGCATTTTCCTTAGGGAGGCCTTTCCTGGCTAAAATATCTCTCTCTTTTCATCCAGTTTCTATGGTCACCATGCTCTGTCCTTTATAGTAGCATAATTTGAATTTATGTTTATTATTTTTATTTTAAGTTCTGGGGTACGTGTGCAGGCATAGATAAATGTGTGCCGCGGTGGTCTGCTGCACCTATCAACCCATCACCTAGGTGTTAAGTCCAGCATGCTTTAGCTATTTTTCCTAATGTTCTCCCTCCCTACACTGCACCCCCCGACAAGTTCTAGTGTGTGTTGTTCCCCTCTCTATGTCCATGTAATTTCATTGTTTAGCTCCCACTTATAAGTGAGAACATGTGTTTGGTTTTCTGTTCCTGCATTAGTTTGCTGAGGATAATGGCTTCCAGCTTCATCCATGTCCCTGTAAAGGACATGATCTCATTCCTTTTTATGGTTGCATAGTATTCCATGGTGTATATATACCACATTTTCTTTATCCAGTCTATCATTGGTGGACATTGGGGTTGATTCCATGTTTTTGCTATTGTCAATAGTGCTGCAGTGAACATATGGGTACATATATGTTTGTAATAGAATAATTTATATTCCCATGAGCATATACCCAGTCTACACAATACCATTCAGTACATAGGCATGGGCAAAGATTTCATGACAAAATTACCGAAAGCAATTGCTACAAAAGCAAAAATTGACAAATGGGATCTATTTAAACTAAAAAGCTCCTGCACAGAAAAAGAAGTATCATCAGAGTGAACAGGCAACCTACAGAGTGGGACAAAATTTTTGCAATCTGTCCATCTGTCAAAGGTCTGATACCCAGAATCTACAAGGAACTTAAATAAATATACAAGAAAAAAAACCCTGTTAAAAATGGACAAAGGACATGAACACTTCTCAAAAGAAGGCATTCATGTAGCTAACAAACATGAAAAAAAGCTAGACATCACTGATCATTAGAGAAAGTGCAAATCAAAACTGCAATGAGATAATATCTCACACCAGTCAGAATGGCAATTATTAAAAAGTCAAGAAACGGATGCCGGTGAGGTTGCAGAAATACAGGAATGCTTTTACACTGTTGGTGGGAGTGTAAATTAGTTCAACCATTGTGGAAGACAGTATTGTGATTCCTCTAAGATCTAGAACCAGAAATACCATAATTTGAATTTTTCATGTTTTTATTTTACTTATTGTCTGTTTTGTCCCTCACTAAGACATATACTCCATGGGGATAGGGGCTATATTTTATTTACCTGCTGTGTCCCTTGTCCTGAGAGCAGTGATGTGTACATTGTGGATGCTTGGTAGTTATTGTTGAATGAATGAAAAGAAATGAGCAACTGAAACAATGCCTGGAGTCCTCAATTCCCTACCTTAGGCAATATTACTGTTGTATGATACCTACCCCTGAGTGTTTAGCATAAATGAGTTGCATTTATTTGAAGGTTTAAGAGTGCTTTGTGAGTCAGGTAGTATTTGAGGAAGAGGAGGGTATAGATTCCGGTTGTTTCATGGGGAAAAAGGCAATTTTGCAACTCAGTGGTAAATGGCAACTGGCAAGCCAAAAACCCTGACTGTGGTAATCATTTCTCAATATGTACCTTTATCAAATCATCATGTTGTACATCTCAAATTTATACAGTTTTACTTGTCAATTATACCTCAATAAAACTGCAAGAAAAAAATCCTTTGAAGGACTGAAGAATGGGGCTGGCATGCGATTAGAGGAACCTGTTGAGGGCTGTTGAACTTGAATGAACTGTTCAGTAATGCATCCTTTGTGAGAGAAGAAACTGAGTAAGATACAATGTGAATGAAGGCTGGGGTTTTGTGAAAGGGCTGGTGTTCAGTGTTTCATTGCTGTGTAAGCAACCACTCCAAAACTTCATAACTTAATGTTGTATTATATGTCATGATTATAGATTGGGAATTCTGGCAGAGCTGGTTAGGTGGTGGTTCTCCATAGGGACTGGGTTGCTTGGTGATAGTCAGCTGACACCTTAGCTAGTCCGAAGGGTCCCAGATGGCTTTACTCATATTTGTGCTACCTTGTCAAGGACAGCTGGAATGCTGGGCTCAGCTGGGTGCCTCTGCTGATCTGTGTAGTCTCAGGGCCTCTCACAGAGTCTCTCTAGCCGGGTGACTGTACTTCTTGTTAGTGGCTCAAGATTCAAGAACAGGCATTCCAGAGCCAGGAATTGGAACCTGTTATCTCATGAAGCCTGGGCGATAAATGGGCACAGTGTCATGTCTGCCATATTCTATTAATCAAACCTTTCACAGAGCCCATTCAGATTCAAAGGAAGGGGGTATAGACCTCATGTGTTCATCAGAGAAGCATAGAAGAATTTGTGTCGATCTTAAATATGGCACAATGAGTTACTACCTTTTACATCAATCTACTGGACAAAAAGAGTTTAAGAGATCTGAGAAGAAGGAAATATGTGTTATTAGGCAAGGATCTTACTGCTAGAAGAGCCAAAGAAAAATATATCGTGGAAAACTCTATATTTATCATTGTATTTTTATCAGCAAGAATTTTTTTTATTTTATTCTAGAAGGATAGCTTATGCTAGGTGTAGGAAATCTATTTATTTTAGGGAGAAATTTCAGAGGAGTGTGTTTATTTTTATCACTAGGTACTTTTTTTTTTTAAAGTTAGCATTCTCCTTGGTGAAGCATTCCAAAGAATCAAGTTGATTTTTGTTGGGTTAGCTAATGAGGTGGAAAGGAGACAGCCTGTCACTTTGCATGCACCATGAGCTGTGCATGTTCCCACTCCAAGATGGTCATGCCGGAGGACATGGCAGAGGGGCTAGGGACTTTATTTTGGGGTAGGAAGTGGTGCAGGACAGATTTCTATTGCTCTGGAGTTGGCAACAGAAATTACTGTCTGAGCCACTGGTACTGGATGTGGGAAATGTTAAAAGGGCATGGGGACTACTGGGAAGAAATACACTTGTCCATTTATACCTTTAATCCAAGTGCATGGTATCATTGCCACCAAGGTGAGTTGATCAACCATGGTCCCTGGAAAGGCTGTAAAGTAGGTTGAAAAGGCTGCTGGAAGTTTTTACTGTATTGATTTAAGAATACCTCCTTCCTGGGGAAAATGGCATGTAGGTCACAGGAAACTCCAGTTATATCTTGTGTCTAAAGGACTAAAAAATAAAAGCAAGACCATCATTTTTTATTCATTGATACATAGCTATCTAAGAGCAGAGAACACACTCTCTGATTCATTGTCTCTCATCCCATGCCTAGCCTTAGAACCATATATGAGATAGGACATCAGGAAATGTTGGACAGGTTAATTTCGTGTGTGTTCTACTTAAGTATGGAGAAGATAGATTCTCACAGGTGTTGCCAGGTGGTATAGTGTGACAGTTAATGTTGCAGGCACTGGAGTCAGACTCTGTATTCCAAGCTTGGTTCTGCTATTTATAGCTGTGGAAACTCCTCAACTATAAAATGAAGATAATAATAGCATCTACCTTTTAATACAGTTATGAGGATTAAATGCATTATTGTATGTAAAGTGGATATAGTAAATGCTACAAAAGTGATAGCTGTTAGCAGCAGTAATATTTATCTTTTCGAGAGCTGTTCCTAGCATTAGGTCTTGACGCAAAGTAGAAACTTGAAAATGTTTAATGAATGAATTCTGCATGGATTTATTTCACTTAACCTTTGGAGGGCATGTTCAAAGCAGGGATTGTCCACAAGGGTGGTAAATGTTTCTAAAACATGCTATACATCTGAGAAATTTCCATGGATTTTATGACCAAGTGGTTTTACACCTTACTGTGTTCAAATCTGCTAATTTGTAACTGGTGGCCTTTAAAAAACGTTCCTCTTGGATAGTGTACTCTGGCCCAGATACTGTGCTTTTCCCATGGTCTTCTCAACCTGCAGACCAAGAGATTCCCTTGGGTGCCTGTGCCACCAGGGCCCTGGGATTCAAGCACAAAACTGGGCAGCCCTTTGGGTAGACACGGAGCTAACTGCAGGAGTTTTTTTCTATACTCCAGTGGCACCTGGAACATCAGTGAGAGAGAACCATTCACTACCCTGGAAAGGGGGCTAAAGCCAGGGAGCCAAGTGGTCTAGTTCAGTGGATCCCACCCCGATGGAGCCCAGCAAGCTAAGATCCACTGGCTTGAAATTCTCGCGGCCGGCACAGCAGTCTGAAGTTGACCTGGGATGCTCAAGCTTGGTGGCAGGAGGGGCATCCGTCATTACTGCGGCTTGAGTAGGCGGTTTTCCCTTAACAGTGTAAACAAAGTGGCCTGGATGTTCAAACTGGGTGGGGCCCACTGCAGCTCAGAAAAGCCACTGTAACCAGACTGCCTCTCTAGATTCCTTCTCTCTGGGCAGGGCAGCTCTGTAAGAAAGGCAGCAGCCCCAGTCAGGGGCTTATAGATAAAACTTCCATCTTCCTGGGACAGATCACCTGGGGGAAGGGATGGCTGTGGGCCCAGCTTCAGCAGATTTAAACGTTCCTGCCTGCTGGCTCTGAAGAGAGCAGCAGATCTACCAGCACAGTGCTTGAGCTTTGCTAAGGGACAGACTGCCTCCTCAACTGGGTCCCTGACCCCCATGTCTCCTGACTGGGAGACACCTCCCAGCAGGAGTCAACAGACATCTCATGCAGGAGAGCTCTGGCTGGCATCTGGCAAGTGCCCCTCTGGGATGAAGCTTCCAGAGGAAGGAACAGGCAGCAATCTTTGCTGTTCTGCAGCCTCCACTGGTGATACCTAGGCAAACAGGGTCTGGAGTGGACCTCCAGCAAATTCCAGCAGACCTGCAGCAGAGAGGTCTGACTGTTAGAATGAAAACTAACAAACAGAAAGCAATAGCATCAACATCAACAAAAAGGACGTCCACACAGAAAGCCCATCCAAAGGTCATGAACATCAAAGACCAAAGGTAGATAAATCCATGAAGATGAGGAAAAACCAGTGTAAAAAGGCTGAAGATTCCAAAAACCAGAATGCCTCTTCTCCTTCAAAGGATCACACCTCCTTGCCAGCAACGGAACAAAACTGGATGGAGAATGAGTTTGACGAATTGACAGAAGTAGGCCTCAGAAGATGGGCAATAACAGACTCCTCCGAGCTAAAGGAACATGTTCTAACACAATGCAAGGAAGACTAAGAACCTTGAAAAAAGGTTAGATGAATTGCTAACTAGAATAACCAGTTTAGAGAAGAACATAAATGACCTGATGGAGCTGAAAAACACAGCACGAGAACTTCCTGAAGCATACACAAGTATCAATAGCTGAATCAATCAAGCAGAAGAAAGGCTATCAGAGATTGAAGATCAACTTAATGAAATAGAGCATGAAGACAACATTAGAGGAAAAAGAGTGAAAAGGAATGAACAAAGCCTCCAAGAAATCTGGGACTATGTGAGAAGAACAAATCTACATTTGATTGGTGTACCTGAAAGTGACAGGGAGAATGGAACCAAGCTGGGAAACACTCTTCAGGATATTATCCAGGAGAACTTCCCCAACCTAGCAAGACAGGCCACATTCAAGTTCAGGAAATACAGAGAACACCACAAAGATACTTCTCAAGAAGAGCAACCCCAAGACACATAATTGCCAGATTCACGAAAGTTGAAATGAAGGAAAAAATGTTAAGGGCAGCCAGAGAGAAATGTCGGGTTACCCACAAAGGGAAGCCCATCAGACTAACAGCGGATCTCTCAGCAGAAACCCTATAATCCAGAAGAGAGTGGGGGCCAATATTCAACATTCTTAAAAGAATTTTCAACCCAGAATTTCACATTCAGCCAAACTAAGCTTCATAAGTGAAGGAGAAATGAAATCCTTTACAGACAAGCAAATGCTGAGAGATTTTGTCACCAGCAGGCCTGCCTTACAAGAGCTCCTGAAGGAAGCACTAAACATGGAAAGGAAAAACTGGTACCAGCCACTGCATAAACATGCCAAATTGTAAAGACCATTGACACTATGAAGAAACCGCATCAACTAATGGGCAAAATAACCAGCTAGCATCATAATGACAGGATCAAATTCACACATAACAATATTAACCTTAAATATAAATGGGCTAAATGCCCCAATTAAAAGACACAGACTGGCAAATTGGATAAAGAGTCAAGACCCATTGGTGTGCTGTATTCAGGAGACCCATCTCACGTGCAAAGGTTCAAAGGTTCAAAATAGGCTCAAAATAAAGGAATGGAAGAATACTTACCAAGTAAATGGAAAGCAAAAAAAAAAAAAAAAAGTAGGGGTTGCAATACTAGTCTCTGATAAAACAGACTTTAAATCAACAAAGATAAAAAAAAAAAAAGACAAAGAAGGGCATTACATAATGGTAAAGGGATCAATGCAGCAAGAAGAGCTAACTATCCTAAATATATATGAACCCACTGAAGGAACACCCAGATCCATAAAGCAAGTTCTTAGAAACCTACAAAGAGACTTAGACTCCCACACAATCATAGTGGGAGACTTTAACACCCCACTGTCAATTTAGATTAACGAGACAAAATTAACAAGGATATTCAGAACTTGAACTCAGCTCTGGACCAGGCAGACCTAGTAGATCTCTACAGAACTCTCCTCCCCAAATCAACAGAATACACATTCTTCTCAGCACCATATCGCACTTATTCTAAAATTGATCATGTAATTGGAAGTAAAACACTCCTCAGTAAATGCAAAAGAATGGAAATCGTAACAAACATTCTATCAGACCACAGTGCAATCAAATTAGAACTCACGATTAAGAAACTCACTCAAAACCACGCAAATGCATGGAAACTGAACAGCCTGCTCCTGAATCACTACTGGGTAAATAACAAAATTAAGGCAGAAATAAACAAGTTCTTTGAAACCAATGAGAACAAAGACACAACATTCCAGAATCTCTGGGACACAGCTAAAGCAGTGTTCAGAGGAAAATTTATACCACTAAGTGCCCACAGGGGAAAGTAGGAAAGATCTAAAATCAACACCTAACATCACAATTAAAAGAACTAGAGAAGCAAGAGCAAACAAATTCAAAAGCTAGCAGAAGACAAGAAATAACTAAGATCAGAGCAGAACTGAAGGAGATAGAGACATGAAAAACCCTTCAAAAAAGTAATGAATCCAGGAGCTGTTTTTTTTTTAAAGATTAACAAAATAGATAGACTACAATCCAGACTAATAAAGAAGAAAAGAGGGAAGAATCAAATAGACACAATAAAAAGTGATAAAGGGGATATCACCACCGATCCCACAGAAAAAAAAACTACCATCAGAGAATACTACAAACACCTCTATGCAAATAAACTAGAAAATCTAGAAGAAATGGATAAATTCCTGGACACATACACCCTCCCAAGACTAAACCAGGAAGAAGTCAAATCCCTGAATAGACCAATAACAAGTTCTGAAATTGAGGCAGGAATTAATAGCCTACCAACCAAAAAAAGCCCAGGACCAGATGGATTCACTGCTAAATTCTACCAGAGGTTCAAAGAGGAGCTGATACCATTCCTTCTGAAACTATTCCAAAAAATAGAAAAAGAGGGACTCTTCCCTAACTCATTTTATGAGGCCAGTATCATCCCGATACCAAAACCTGGCAGAGACACAACAAAAAAAGAAAATTTCAGGCCATTATCCCTGATGGACATCGATGCAAAAATCCTCAATAAAATACTGGCAAACCAAATCCAGCAGCACATCAAAAAGCTAATTCACCACAATCAAGTTGGCTTCATCCCTGGGATGCAAGGCTGATTCAACATATGCAAATCAATAACTGTACTCCATCACTTAAACAGAACCAATGACAAAAACCACGATTATCTCAATAGATGCAGAAAAGGCCTTTGACAAAATTCAACAGCACTTCGTGCTAAAAACTCTCAATAAACTAGGTATTGATGGAACGTATCTCAAAATAATAAGAGCTATTTATGACAGACCCACAGCAATATCATGCTGAATGGGCAAAATGTGGAAGCATTCCCCTTGAAAATTGGCACAAGACAAGGATGCCCTCTCTCACCACTCCTATTCAACATAGTATTGGAAGTTCTGGCTGGGGCAATCAGGCAAGAGAAAGAAATAAAGGGTATTCAAATAGGGAGAAAGGAAGTCAGATTGTCTCTGTTTGCAGATGACATGATTGTCTATTTAGAAAACCCTATTGTCTCAGCCTAAAATCTCCTTCAGCTGATAATTCAGTAAAGTCTCAGGATACAAAATCAATGTGCAAAAATCACAAGCATTACTATACACCAATAATAGATAAACAGAGAGCCAAATCATGAGTGAACTCCCATTCACAATTGCCTCAAAGAGAATAAAATACCTAGGAATATAACTTACAAGGGATGTGAAGGACCTCTTTATGGGGAACTACAAACCACTGCTCAAGGAAATAAGCGAGGACACAAATGGAAAAACATTCCATGCTCATGGATAGGAAGAATCAATATTGTGAAAATGGCTGTACTGCCCAAAGTAATTACAGATTCAGTGCTATCCCCATCAAGCCACCATTGACTTTCTTCACAGAAATAGAAAAAAGTACTTTAAATTTTATATGGAACGGAAAAAGAGCCCATATAGCCAAGACAATCCTAAGTGAAAAGAACAAAGCTGGAGGCATCATGCTACCTGACTTCAAACTACACTCCAAGGCTACAGTAACCAAAACAGCATGGTACTGGTACCAAAACAGATATATAGACCAATGAAACAGAACAGAGCCCTCAGAAATAACGCCAAACCATCTGATCTTTGACAAACTTGACAAAAATAAGCAGTGGGGAAAGGATTCCCTATTTAATAAATGGCGGGAGAACTGGCTAGCCATATGGAGAAAACTGAAACTGGACCCCTTCCTTACACTTTACACAAAAATTAACTCAAGATGGATTAAAGACTTAAACATAAGACCTAAAACCATAAAAACCCTAGAAGAAAACCTAGGCAATACTATTCAGGACATAGGCATGGACAAAGAATTCATGGCTAAAGCACCAAAAGCAATGGCAACAAAAGCCAAAATTGACAAATCGGATCTAAATAAACTAAAGAGCTTCTGCACAGGAAAAGAAACTATCATCAGAGTGGACAGGCAGCCTACAGAATGGAAGAAAATTTTTGCAATCTATCCATCTGACAAAGGGCTAATATCCAGAATCCACAAAGAGCTTAAACAAATTTACAAGAATAAAACAACTCCATCAAAGAGTGGGTGAAGGATATGTACAAACAGTTCTCAAAAGAAGACATTGATGTGGCCAAAAGACATTTGAAAAAAAAGCTCATCATCACTGGCCATTAGAGAAATGCAAATCAAAACCACAATGAGATACCATCTCCTACCAGTTAGAATGGTGATCATTAAAAAGTCAGGAAACAACAGATGCTGGAGAGGATGTGGAGAAATAGGAACGCTTTTACACTGTTGGTGCGAGTGTTAGTTCCACCACTGTGGAAGACAGTGTGGCAATTCCTCAAAGATCTAGAATCAGAAATACCATTTGACCCAGTGATCTCATTACTGTGTATATACCCAAAGGATTATAAATTATTCTACTATAAGGACACGTGCACACATATGTTTCTTGTAACACTATTCACAATAGCAAAGACTTGGAACCAACCCAAATGCTCATCAATGATAGACTGGATTAAGAAAATATGGCACATATACACCATGGAATACTATGCAGCCATAAAAAAGGATGAGTTCATATCCTTTGCAGGGATATGGATGAAGCTGGAAACCATCATTCTCAGCAAAGTAACACAGGAATGGAAAACCAAACACTGCATGTTCTGACTCATAAGTGGGAGTTGAACAATGAGAACACATGGACACAGGGAGGGGAACATCAACACTAGGGCCTGTCAGGGGGTTGAGGGGTAGGGGAGGGATAGTACTGGAGAAATATCTAATACAGATGATGGGTTCATGGGTGCAGCAACACATGTAAACCTATGTAACAAATTGCACATGCATCCCAGAACTTAAAGTATAATTTAAAAAAAATTGGAAAAAAAAGTTCCTCTTAAACCCCTCTAGTAAATCAACTGGAGGTGACAGTGTATGAATTGTGTAGGGCGATAGTCACGCATTGTGATTTAGCTGCGGGTCAGGTGGCCTTGTCCTGTCAGGAAAGAAGGTAAGAACAGTGCCAGCCAATTGTGAAACCACAGGGACTTAATGCAAATTAAAAGTTTTGTGGAGAATGTGTGTGGGTTTTATTCTTTAATATCACCCTTCTATTTAGCCTTGTAGAGGAAAGATGGAAGCCTTTTAATGATGTTAGATTTTTGCACAGATTATAGTGCTAGCGTATTGGTAGCAGAGGTACAGAATGTGAGATAGGGTAAGTCCAGGGTTAGAAAGAAACTCCATTTAGTTCAGTATTACAGAAAATAATAGTAGCTGAAGCAAGAGTGGTTGGTTAGTCTAGCCATGGGCAAGCGCAGTAAGCCCAGTGTGGTCTTTGGCAGACATGGTGCTACCCAAGGACAAATCGCTAAGGGTTCCCCATGCATGAAGAGAGTTCACTGCTAAACTAGCTGTGGAACTGTACTTTTTCCATATATTAGGGGCCAGGGCTTTATTCCTTCTCCGTGGCTGTATTCTGTATATGTGAATGTCATCAGCCAGCTTCTGTCTTTGGGTATTGAAGGAAACAATATAAGAGTTTTTATTTACCTTCTAAAGGCACGTGTTTGTGTTTCTTAAGTATTTCTCAGGGAGACTAGTTACAAATGACTTTTCTAAAACTAGTAAGTGGGGCGGGCATGGTGGCTTATGCCTGCAGTCCCAGCACGTTGGGAGGCTGAGGTGGGTAGATTGCTTGAGCTCAGAAGTTCGAGACTAGCCTGGGCAACATGGTGAAACGTATCTCTACAAAAAATACAAAAATTAGTTGGGCATGGTGGCACATGCCTGTGGTCCCAGCTACATGGGGGGGCTGAGGTGGGGGGATCACTTAAACCCAGGAGGTCAGGGCTGCAGTGAGCTGTGTTTGCACCACCGCACTACAGCCTGGGCAACAATGTGAGACCCTGTCATAAATCAATCAGTCATTCAATCATTCAACCAACCAACCAACCAAAAGTGTCAACACCTTGATTTCTGTCCAGGGAATGCTCACTGACATAGCCCTCTTTGCTATGGGGTCCTTGAGTCTCACCATCTCCATCTTTTCTGGTGACTTTAGCCTGAGGGAACGAAGGCATCTCCTTGGAGAGAAGACAGTGGCATAGACAACTTCTCCCTGGAACCCAAGGGAGGTTAAGAGGAGGGCGTAAGACAGCCACATTTCTCTCTAAAGCTTTCTGCCTGTGTATTAAATCTGTCTGTGGCTGGTGCTTCATTTCCATGATAGACCCAGCAAGGGTCTCTCCCATTTTCCTCCTAGCCCAGTGCCTCTGTTCCTACTCCAGCAGCTGCTCCATCCTACCTTGGAAATTTCTAGCCAGTTTACCAAGTTGCTCTCGTTACGCTTTCCCCTTTAGCTGTATCCTCAGAGACCCAGCACCTCCTTTGCAACAAACTTCTGTAGTGAGGATCGACTCATCTCAAAGTTAACTCCTCTAATGGATTAAGAAGAGGTTGGAAAGCAGAGCTCCCGGCCATATGTCAGGGAAAAGAGGAATTTGAATGATTTTTTAAGAGACAGGTTTACGTTTGTCAGCGTGAAAAGGTTGTGAATTGCATCTGGGTGTTAATGAAGTTTGAGAAGATGCTGTCTTTTCCAGTAACTGTTGGAATCTTTCCCATTTACATCATGTAGTCAGAGGGTCATACCTGCCTTGACTGCAATATTTGGGGGATTGCAGGCCATTTTATTGTGAATTACTTTTGTTTGTTCGTTATTGTTGTTTTGGACATTATTTCTAATGTGCTCAAATGGTGTTAACACTATTCCCCATATAATAATGTAACTTGAGCAAGTCTTGCTGTATCTGAAACCAGAGTGCTCATTTACTCACTTCATTCAGGTCTTTGCTTAAATGTCACCTTCTTTGGCTACCCTCTATTAAAAGTTCTCTCCTATCATTTTTTATGCCCTTACTATTTTCCTTTGTAGGACACAATTGCTCCCCATTTTACAGCATTTATTTGCTTATTGTATGTGTCCCTCTGCTAGAACATAATCTCCACATGGGCAGAGAATTTTTGTTGTTGTTGTTCGTCTTTGAGACAAGGTCTTGCTCTGTCTCCCAGGCTGGAGTTCAGTGGCATAATCATGGCTCATTGAAGCCTCCACCTCCTAGGCTCAAGTGATTCTCCCACCTCAGCCTCCTGGGTAGCTGAGACTACAGGTGTGCATCACCATACCTGGCTAATTTTTGTTTTTTTTTGTGGAGACAGGGTTTCATCATGTTGCCCAGGCTGGTCTCAAACTCCTGGGCTCAAGCGATCTACCTGCCTTGGCCTCCCAAAGTGCTGGGATTAGAGGCGTGAATCACTGCGCCTGGCAGGCAGGGACTTTTATGTTTTATTCCCTGCTGTGTCCCTGTCACCCTGAATAGGGGTTGGCAAACTATGACCCACAGGCTTAATCTGGCCTATAGTTTGTCTTTGTACTAACTGAGAATGAAGAATGGTTTTTACATTTTTAAAGGGTTAACAAAGGGGTAAAAAACCTAAAAGAATAATATGTGACAAAAACTATGCATGGCCTGCAAACCCGAAAATATTTACTGTCTGGCCCTTCACAGAAAATGTCTGCTGACCCCTGACCTAGAACAGTGCCTGGCTGTTGAGCAGGTCCTCACCAAATACTTGTCAAATGAATGAGAATGCTGCTTGAGTCACTCAATTTTGTATTCTACAAGGGTTATTTTTTATTTCTTAGATCCTTGCTCTGTCTAGAATGATGCTTCAAAAACATTTGGTGTTCAATAATTTCTTGAATAAGGAAATGAAAACATAAAAATGTATTCTTGACATTAAAAATAATAATTGTGGTAAAGTATTTTTGGTAGCTCAGTTAGCACACTTAATTAACATCTAGCCATGGAGGCACCATAAATCATTACTGTACAAAATTTCAGTTAGACAGGACGAATGAGTTCAATAGAGCTATTTTATTAGGTTGGTACAAAAGTTATTGGGTTTTTTGCTGTTACTTTCTATGGTAAAAACTGCAATACTTTTGCACCAACCTAATACAACATAGTTGTGACTATATTAACTATAGTCATACAGTGACTATAGTTATTAACAATATATTGTATACTTGAAAATTGCTGAGAGTAGATTTTCAGTGTTCTCATCACAAAATGATAAGTATGTGAGGCAATGCATGTGTTAATTAGTTTGACTTAGCGATTCCACAATGTATACATTTTTTCAAAACATAATGTTGTATACCATAAATATAGTTGAATTTTTCAATTAAAAAAGAATTAAATAATAAAAAACAGATCTTGAACTAAAAAACACACAAGCCAAAACAAAAAAGTCATTAATATAAACTGTTGCTGACAAATCTCCCATTGGTATTTTATATATCCAAAAGAAAAACATTAATAATGATGAACATGCAGAATATTTCTTAATTTTTGTCCCAATCCTAAAGAATATATAAGTGTACTTTTAAAAATAATATTTCTAAAGTGATATCCTAGAGGTCACTTGTGTTTGAATTTCCTTTGGGTATTTGTTTTAAAAATGTGGAATCTTTGACCCCCCACTTCTGATTCATTGAATCAGAATCACTGGCAGGGGGATGCCAGGAGTTTATATTTTTAGAAAGCTCCATATGTGATTCTGATGTTTACTCAGTTGGAAAACAATCATTATTCTGAACTTAGCTATTGGCTGGAGTGGAAGGAAGGGGAGGGTTGAAATTGACCATATTGGTGTAGAGCAAGATCACTTACGTCCTCATGGGCACACTTCATGGCAGTGTTTCTTGGGCTTCCAGAGATCATATGGATCACACCTGGGTATCTTGTTAAAATGTTGATTCTGATTCAGGTCTGGAGTGGGGCCTCAGATTCTGCAGTTCCAACAGGCCAGCTGGGTGATGCTGATGATGCCTGCTCTTGGACATCATTTAGCATAGCAAGAGATTAGAGCCAGAGTTGGTAAATTTTATTTCTTCAAGGGATCACATAGTAAAATTATTAGGCTTTGAGGGCCATACAGCCTCTGTTGCAACTACTCAACTCTGCCACTGTAGTGCGAAAGCAGCCGCAGATGATACACAGATGAATGCATGTGCTTGTGTCCCAGTCACACTTTATTTATTCAAACAAATAGCCAGTTGGATTTGGCCTGTGGGCCATAATTTGTCAATTCCTGTGTTAGAGAACCATATCAGTTATCATCAGTGTTCTCAGAGTTATCAGTCATTTTCCACACGACAGGTAATTTTCTGGGTACTTTATTTCATTCGTTTGAATCCTAGTAGAATACACAAAACTAAAGATCTGGGAGCAAGCATAGTCAAGACTTGAACCCTGGTAGCATAGTCAAGACTTGAACCCTGACCCCTGGACTCCAATCTGAGTGTTTTTTCTCTGTACAAAGTGGGTTCCAAATTAGTAATAAATCTTACTATTGTAAATAAATTTTCTGTTGAAGGACTACTGAAATGTAACTTCCATGAGAACAGGGATTTTTATGTTTAGTTCTCTCTGGATTTCTACTGCCTATAAGAGTTCCTGGAATATAGTAGGTGCTTAATAAATATATATTGAATGAATGGTTATTTTATGATTTCTGACTTCTAGTAATAGCATTTTTCTACAAAAAGATTTCAGAGTAAAGTAATATAACAAATGATACAGTTTAGTGACCCTTAGAGGAAGTTCTAGAAGCCAGACTTTCCTACACACAGGCTTCTTCATAGTCAGCAGTTCACTTAACTGTTTGATAAGTACCATTTATAGGGACATAAATGTTACTTGTGGTTTCAAACAGCTATTATCCCCTGTTAATTTTGAGCCACCACTCTTTTCTCAGCATTTGGAGTAAAGCTGTGGTTTGGCAAACAATCCTGGTGACTGGAGGAATTGAGGATTATTCCTGAGGCAAGAGAATCCAGAAAAAACACCATCTCCTCGTGATGGGGAGTTCCTCCAAAACAGAACCAATATTCAATTCTTACATCACTCACCAGAAAACATAAGGGGCCCGAAGCAGGAGATTGGGTATTATACCTTCTTCTTTCTTCTCTGTAGTTTCTCATTTTAGAATACTTCATGAGATTTAAAAACTGAAATCCACAGACCTAGCCGAGGTGGGTTTCTTCGTAATAATATTGCATATAATGAGAAAATACACTGTAATTTGCACACAGTTCTTCGACACAAAATGAAAGGGCAATTTGGTAGGTGTGTTTGAAACATCACACATAATTTTAAAGAGAGATATGTGAAGATGACAAGTAAAATGGCAGCCCTGAAGTGAAATTATCTAGAGGAAGCAGGCTGCAGAAAGGCTGAAATTGGCATTTGATGCTTGGGAACTAAGAAAGCACATCTGCTGCAGCTACACAAAGACTCATTTGGGAAGTCATACAGATTTCCTTATCATTTCTAGGCATTCTTGCCCCCAGTGACCTAATTATGTCACCTGTAAGCTGCACAACTTTGCATGTTAGACAGCCACATGGCATCTGGGCTTTGTAGTGAAATTTTTCACAAAAACATCTATCTCTGCTCCACTTGAGCAACTAACCCGACTAGTTTACCTTAGATGGAGAAATCATAACTTTACAATTTTGGGGTTTATTTATTCATGGCATGTATTATTTATTATGCCTTCTAGAAGCCAGCTAGCAAGGAAGAAATGCATTTGTTTTTATCATGTACTTCTACCTCATTCATTCATTCAGCAAATATTTGAATACTGACTGTGCATCGGGTACGTACTGTTCTTTTTCTGCGGAAATACTTTGCCCTCAAGGAGCTCTTAGTGAGTGGAGGCAGACAGTGAACAAACAGAAAAAAGTAAATGTCAGATGTTGATTAGTTCTAAGGAGAAAAATAACACCGAGTCAAGGAATTGAGGGAGCAAGGTGGGTCTGGGGGAGTTTGCTATTTAAAATAAGGTCGCCAGGGAAGGCCTTACTGAGCAGATGCTATTTGGATAAAGACTAAAGCTAACTGGGGGCCAGGTGTTCCAGGTGGAGGACACAGCAGGTGCAGAGGCCATGAGGGAGGAGGGAAAGGAGTAGGTGATAAGGCCAGAGTGTTAAGTGGAGTGAATACTGCACTTCCCACCCCTGCAAGTGTAGGCCATTGTGAAGATTTTGGCTTCTATCCTGAGTAGGATGACCATATATTAGAGGGTTTTGAGCAGGGGGCGACAAAATCTGACCTACACTTTACATAGGAGGGCAAGAGCAGAAACAGAGACTCATTGGGAGGCTTTGAAAGTAATCCTGTCAGGAAGTGACGGTGGGTTGGAAAAAGGGAATAGCAGCAGAGGTAGTAAGAATGGAGTAGATTGTGAAAATGTTGTGAAATAGAGCCAGTGCTATTCTGTTGACAGATGGGATGGAGAGTGTAAGAGAAAGAGGTGGAATCAAGGAGGATGCCAGTCTTTTTGGCTTGAGCAGCCAGAAAGAAGGGGTTGTTGTTTCTGAGATGAGGAGGTGTATGGGAGGAATAGGTGTGGGAGGTGAAAGAGGAAATCAGAAGTTTGATATGGGATATGTTGAGTTGAAATGCCTGTTAGCTATCCAAATGGAGATGTCAAAAAAGATATAAGATGGTAAAGATCAAGTAGGAGGATACAGAAGATGATGATGATAATGATAGTAATAGCTATTAGTATTTTGTATCGATTGTTTGGGTTTTATGAGCACAGTAAATGACACTCTTCCATATCTGAGTTTACAACCAACAGATAAATTAACAAAAATGTTATATAGAGAGCTGGAATTTCAGCTGTATAATTGATAATAGGAGGAGTAGAGACCATGGCTTTGGGTATGTGGGAAAGTGGACTTGGTCGTTCTACCAGGCATGGCTAAAGCAGTTTTTTTCAGGATGTCCTTAGCAGGGTAGGTTCTTTACTACATGGAACAGAACAGATCAAAATGTTAGCCTCTGCTCAAGTAGGCAGACCCTAAAAGGGATCCTACCAGGGAGTGATCTTTGAATGCTAGGTTCCTTTTCTCCAAACTTGCCAATCAACCAATTATGTAAGTCATTCCTCTTACTCTACAGAGGGGCTCCTGAGGTTTGGGGAGAGAAGTCAGGGTGAGCATCAACTCTGGCTAATGGAGCATGAAGAGTTGGGAATATGTGTCTGCCTCTCCCCTCCAACTGAGTGTTAGGGGCTTTACACTAATTGTTTCACTGAATCTTCACATTTTGGTCAACATTTTACAATTGAGGCAACTGAAACTTAAAGATAGCAATTTCCTAAGATCTTCTAACTTGGAGTGGTAAGAGCATAGTATGCCTTTGACACTGGCCTCATGTTCCTCTGCTATACTTTATGAAACAATAAACTGAAAGGGGTGATCAGTTCATTCATTCATTTTTAAAACTTATCCATGAAAGTGTTTGTTGGGGATAGGTTGCTAAGAGTGGATGTCAGTTAAGAAAACTTTTATTTAAAGTTATAAAAAGAAAATGATTCTTCCAACCAAATTAACTATTTACATGCTATTTAAGTTTAAAAAGACTATTGACTGTTCATTCTTATTGGACTTATTTTTAGAAAAACTTGTTTTTACCTTTTATCCCTAAGTGTCTAAATGCTTTAGGTAGTCAAAATAATCTTTATATTGGTCCTTTTATTGGAGCTCCTCAGACATGCTACAATAAAGTTAAGTGTTGTATTTCATGTAAACTCCATTTTCATGCATGGAAGATTCTAGACTCTGGCTGTACATTCACTGAATCTGCATTCTTTGGTGCTTTGAGGAATAGGTAACTTTCTTTAAAATAGAAATTTTTTATAGTCGCTTCCGAGATGGCTGAATAGGAACAGCTCCGGTCTACAGCTTCCAGTGAGATCGACACAGAAGATGGGTGATTTCTGCATTTCCAACTGAGGTATCAGTGGGACTGGTTGGACAGTGGATGCAGCCCACAGAGGGTGAGCTGAAGCAGGGTGGGGCGTTGCCTCACCCAGATGCAAGGGCTTGGGGGATTTCCCTTTCCTAGCCAAGGGAAGCCGTGAGTGACTGTACCTGGAGGAATGGTACACTCTGCCCAAATACTATGCTTTTACCATGGTCTTTGCAACAGGTAGACCAGGAGATTCCCTCCTGTACCTGGCTTGGCAGGTCCCACACCCATGGAGCCTTGCTCGCTGGTAGCACAGCAGTCTGAGATTGACCTGGGATGCTAGAGATGGGCAGGGGAAGGGGCGTCCACCATTGCTGAGGCTTGAGTAGGCGGTTCTATGTTCACAGAGTAAACAAAGTGGCAGGGGAGCTTGAACTGGGCAGAGCCCACTGCAGCTCAGCAAGGCCTACTGCCTCTCTAGATTCCACCTCTGAGGGCAGGGCATATCTGAACAAAAGGCAGCAGACAGCATCCGCAGACTTAAACGTCACTGCCTGGCAGCTCTGAAGAGAGCAGTGTTTCTCCCAGCATGGCATTCAAGCTTTGAGAATGGACAGATTGCCTCCTCAAGTGGGTCCCTGACCCCCATGTAGCGTGACTGGGAGACACCTCCCAGTAGGGGCTGACAGACCCTCATACAGGTGGGTGCCCCTCTGGGATGAAGCTTCCAGAGGAAGGATCAGGCAGCAATATTTGCTTTTCTGCAGCCTCTGCTGGTGATACCCAGGCAAACATGGTATGGAGGGGACCTCCAGCAAACTCCAGCAGACCTGCAGTTGAGGGGCCTGTCTCTTAGAAGGAAAACTAACAAACAGAAAGGAATAGCATCAACATCAACAAAAAGGACATCCACACCAAAACCCCATCTGTAGGTCACCAACATCAAAGACCAAAGGTAGATAAAACCACAAAGATGGGGAGAAACCAGAGCAGAAAGGCTGAAAATTCCAAAAACCAGAATGCCTCTTCTCCTCCAAAGGAACACAACTCCTCACCAGCAAGGGAACAAAACTGGACGGAGAATGAGTTTGATGAGTTGACAGAAGTAGGCTTCAGAAGGTAGGTAATAACAAACTCCTCCAAGCTAAAGGAGCATGTTCTAACCTATCGCAAGGAAGCTAAAAACCTTGAAAAAAGGTTAGACAAATGGCTAGCTGGAATAACCAGTGTAGAGAAGAGCTTAAATGACCTGATGGAGGTGAAAACCAGAGTACGACAACTTCGTGAAGCATACACAAGCTTCAGTAGTCAATTTGGTCAAGCAGAAGAAAGGATATCAGTGATTGAAGATCAAATTAATGAAATAAAGTGAGAAGACAAGATTAAAGAAGAAAGAATGAAAAGAAACGAACAAAGACTCCAAGAAATATGGGACTATGTGAGAAGAACAAATCTACATTTGATTGGTGTACCTGAAAGTGATGGGGAGAATGGAACCAAGTTAGAAAACACTCTTCAGGATATTATCCAGGAGAACTTCCCCAACCTAGCAAGGGAGGCCAACATTCAAATTCAGGAAATACAGAGAATACCACAAAGATACTCCTTAAGAAGAGCAACCCCAAGACAGATAATTGTCAGATTCACCAAGGTTGAAATGAAGGAAAAAATGTTAAGGGCAGACAGAGAGAAAGGTTGGGTTACCCACAAAGGGAAGCCCATCACACTAACAGCGGATCTCTCAGCAGAAACCCTACAATCCAGAAGAGAGTGGGGGCCAATATTAAACATTCTTAAAGGAACAATTTTCAATCCAGAATTTCATATCCAGCCACACTAAGCTTCATAAGTGAAGGAGAAATAAAATCCTTTACAGACAAGCAAATGCTGAGAGATTTTGTCACCACCAGGCCTGCCCTAAAAGAGCTCCTGAAAGAAGCACTAAACATGGAAAGGAACAACCAGTACCAGCCACTGCAAAAACATGCCAACTTGTAAAGACCATGGAGCCAAGGAAGAAACTGCATCAACTAATGAGCAAAATAACCAGCTAACATCATAATGACAGGATCAAATTCACACATAACAATATTAACCTTAAATGTAAATGGGCTAAATGCCCCTATTAAAAGACACAGACTGGCAAATTGGATAACGAGTCAAGACCCATTGGTGTGCTGTATTCAGGAGACCCATCTCACGTGTAAAGACACACATAGGCTCAAAATAAAGACGTGGAGGAAGATCTACCAAGCAAATGGAAAGCAGAAAAAAACAGGGGTTGCAATCCTGGTCTCTGATAAAACAGACTATAAACCAACAAAGATAAGAAGAGACAAAGAAGGCCATTACATAATGGTAAAGGGATCAATTCAACAAGAAGAGCTAACTATCCTAAATATATATGCACCCAATATGGGAACACCCAGATTCATAAAGCAAATCCTTAGAGACCTACAAAGAGACTTAGACTCCCACACAATAATAATGGGAGACTTTAACACCTCACTGTCAATATTAGACAGATCAATGAGACAGAAAGTTAACAAGGATATTCAGGACAAGAACTCAGCTCTGGATGAAGCAGACCTAGTAGACCTCTACAGAACTCTCCACCCAAATCAACGGAATATACATTCAGTACTACATCTCACTTATTCTAAAAGTGACCACATAATTGGAAGCAAAACACTCCAGCAAATGTAAAAGAACAGAAATCACAACAAACTGTCTCTCAGACCACAGTGCAATCAAATTAGAACTCAGGATTAAGAAACTCACTCAAAACCACTCAACTACATGGAAACTGAACAACCTGCTCCTGAATGACTACTGGGTAAGAAAAGAAATGAAGGCAGAAATAAAGGTGTTCTTTGAAACCAATGAGAACAAAGACACAATGTACCAGAATCTCTGGGACACATTTATTAGCAGTATGTTGAGGGAACTTTATAGCACTAAATGCCCACAAGAGAAAGCAGGAAAGATCTAAAATTGACACCCTAACATCACAATGAAAAGAACTAGAGAAGCAAGAGCAAACATATTCAAAAGCTAGCAGAAGACAAGAAATAACTAAGATCAGAGCAGAACTGAAGGAGATAGAGACACAAAAACACCCTTCAAAAAATCAATGAATCCAGGAGCTAGTTTTTTGAAAAGCTCAACAAAATTGATAGACCACTAGCAAGACTAATAAAGAATAAAATAGAGAAGAATCAATTAGATGCAATAAAACATGATAAAAGGGGTATCACCACTGATCCCACAGAAATACAAACTACCATCAGAGAATGCTATAAACACCTCTATGCAAATAAACTAGAAAATCTAGAAGAAATGGATAAATTCCTGGACACATACACCCTCCCAAGACTAAACCAGGAAGAAGTTGAATCTCTGAATAGACCAATAACAGGCTCTGAAATTGAGGCAATAATTAATAGCCTACCAACCAAAAAAGTCCAGGACCAGATGGATTCAAGCTGAATTCTACCACAGGTACAAAGATGACCAGGTACCATTCCTTCTGAAACTATTTCAATCAATAGAAAAAGAGGGAATCCTCCCTAATTTTTTGAGGCCAGCATCATCCTGACACTAAAGCCGGGCAGAGACACAACAAAAAAAGAGAATTTTAGACCAATATCCCTGATGAACATTGATGCGAAAATCCTCCATAAAATACTCGCATACCGAATCCAGCAGCACTTCAAGAAACTTATCCACCAGATCAAGTTGGCTTCATCCCTGGGATGCAAGGCTGCTTCAACATATGCAAATCAATAAATGTAATCCATCACATAAACAGAACCGACAACAAAAACCACATGATTATTTCAATAGATGCAGAAAACGCCTTCGACAAAATTCAACAGCTTTTCGTGCTTAAAACTCTCAATAAACCAGGTATTGATGGAACGTATCTCAAAATGATAAGAGCTATTTGTGACAAACCCACAGCCAATATCATACTGAATGGGCAAAAATGGGAAGCATTCCCTTTGAAAACCAGCACAGGACACGGATGCCCTCTCTCACCACTCCTAGTCAACATAGTATGGGAGGTTCTGGCCAGGGTAATCAGGCAAGAGAAAGAAATAAAGGATATTCAGTTAGGAAAAGAGGAAGTCAAATTGTCCCTCTTTGCAGATGACATGATTGTATATTTAGAAAACCCCATCATCTCAGCCCAAGATCTCCTTAAGCTGATAAGCAACTTCAGCAGAGTCTCAGGATACAAAATCAATGTGCAAAAATCACAAGCATTTCTATACACCAATAACAGACAAACAGAGAGCCAAATCATCAGTGAACTCCCATTCACAATTGCCTCAAAGGGAATAAAATACCTAGGAATCCAAATTACAAGGAATGTGAAAGACCTCTTCAAAGATAACTATAAACCATTGCTCAATGAAATAAAAGAGGACACAAACAAATGGAAGAACATTCCATGCTCATGGATAGGAAGAATCATTATCGTGGAAATGGCCATACTGCCTAAGGTAATTTATAGATTCAGTGCTATCCCCATCAAGCTACCACTGACTTACTTCACAGAATTGGAAAAAACTACTTTAAAGTTCATATGAAACCCAAAAAGTGCCTGCATAGCCAAGACAATTCTAAGCAAAAAACAAAGCTGGAGGCATCAAGCTACCTGACTTCAAGCTATACTACAAGGCTACAGTAACCAAAACAGCATGGTACTGGTACCAAAACAGATATATAGACCAATGGAACAGAACAGAGGCCTCAGAAATAACAACACACATCCACAACCATGTGGTCTTTGACAAACCTGACAAAAAACAAGAAATGGGGAAAGGATTCCCTATTTAACAAATGGTGCTGGGAAGACTGGCTAGCCATATGTAGAAAGCTGAAACTGTATCCCTTTCTTACACCTTACACAAAAATTAACTCAAGATGGATTAAAGACTTAAATGTAAGACCTAAAACCATAAAAACCCTAGAAGAAAACCTAGGCATTACCATTCAGGACATAGGCATGGGCAAGGACTTCATGACTAAAACACCAAAAGCAATGGCAACAAAAGCCAAAATTGACAAATGGGGTCTAATTAAGCTAAAGAGCTTCTGCACAGGAAAAGAAACTATCATCAGAGTGAACAGGCAACCTACAGAATGGGAGAGAATTTTTGCAATCTATCCATCTGACAAGGGCTAATATCCAGAATCTACAAAGAACTTAAACAAATTTAAAAGAAAAAAAAAACCCATTAAAAAGTGGGCAAAGGATATGAACAGACACTTCTGAAAAGAAGAGATTGATGTGGCCAACAAACATATGAAAAAAAGCCCATCATCACTGGCCATTAGAGAAATGCAAATCAAAACCACGATGAGATACCATCTCCTACCGGTTGGAATGACGATCATCAAAAAGTCATGAAACAACAGATGCTGGAGAGGATATGGAGAAATAGGAAAGCTTTTACACTGTTGGTGGGAGTGCAAATTAGTTCAACCATTGTGGAAGACAGTGTGGCAATTCCTCAAGGATCTAGAACCAGAAATACCATTTGACCCAGCAATCCCATTACTGTGTGTATACCCAAAGATTATAAATAATTCTACTATAAAGACACATGCACACGTATGTTTATTGTGGCACTATTCATAATAGCAAAGACTTGGAACCAACCCAAATGTCCATCAATAATAGACTGGATAAAGAAAATGTGGCCCATATATACCATGGAATACTATGCAGCCATAAAAAAGATGAGTTCATGTCTTTTGCAGGGATATGGATGAAGCTGGAAACCATCATTCTGAGCAAAGTATCACAAGGACAGAAAACCAAACACCACATGTTCTCAGTTATAAGTGGGAGTTGAATAATGAGAACACATGGACACAGAAAGAGGAACATCACACACAGGGGCCTGTTGTGGGGTGGGGGGCTGGGGGAGGGATAGCGTTAGGAGAAATACCTAATGTAAATGAGGAGTTGATGGGTGCAGCAAACCAACATGGCACATGTATACCTATGTAACAAACCTGCATGTTGTGCACATGTACCCTAGAACTTAAAGTATAATAATAAAAATATAGAAATTTTTTGAAATTATACAAGATCTGTTATTTCTTCTCATATCTAATTGTTCTCGTAATATTCCTGAGTAAGGAAGAGGTTGGAGTAGAAAGGTATTAAAGTTTCAGAAGGAATGTGGGTTCTCCTCATTCTTGAGCCTCCTTCCATTGTTTATAATAGTATTTTGTGCCTCCTCTTCCCCTTCCTCGCCAGGTAATCCTTTCTGCCTACTATTCTACCCTCAAATTCAGAGGAACATTTATGCATGCTCACTTACATTATTTTACTTATTTTGCATAATATCTTTCTGAGTTACCCTTCTTTTTGTTTTTTTTTTTTTTTTTCTTTCTTTCTTTTATTATTATTATTATTATCATTATTATACTTTAGGTTTTATGGTACATGTGCGCAATGTGCAGGTAAGTTACATATGTATACATGTGCCATGCTGGTGCGCTGCACCCACCAACTCGTCATCTAGCATTAGGTATATCTCCCAATGCTATCCCTCCCCCCTCCCCCCACCCCACAACAGTCCCCGAAGTGTGATGTTCCCCTTCCTGTGTCCATGTGTTCTCATTGTTCAATTCCCACCTATGAGTGAGAATATGCGGTGTTTGGTTTTTTGTTCTTGCGATAGTTTACTGAGAATGATGATTTCCAGTTTCATCCATGTCCCTACAAAGGACGTGAACTCATCATTTTTTATGGCTGCATAGTATTCCATGGTGTATATGTGCCACATTTTCTTAATCCAGTCTATCATTGTTGGACATTTGGGTTGGTTCCAAGTCTTTGCTATTGTGAATAATGCGGCAATAAACATACGTGTGCATGTGTCTTTATAGCAGCATGATTTATAGTCCTTTGGGTATATACCCAGTAATGGGATGGCTGGGTCGAATGGAATTTCTAGTTCTAGATCCCTGAGGAATCGCCACACTGACTTCCACAAGGGTTGAACTAGTTTACAGTCCCACCAACAGTGTAAAAGTGTTCCTATTTCTCCACATCCTCTCCAGCACCTGTTGTTTCCTGACTTTTTAATGATTGCCATTCTAACTGGTGTGAGATGGTATCTCATTGTGGTTTTGATTTGCATTTCTCTGATGGCCAGTGATGGTGAGCATTTTTTCATGTGTTTTTTGGCTGCATAAATGTCTTCTTTTGAGAAGTGTCTGTTCATGTCCTTCGCCCACTTTTTGATGGGGTTGTTTGTTTTTTTCTTGTAAATTTGTTGGAGTTCATTGTAGATTCTGGATATTAGCCCTTTGTCAGATGAGTTGGTTGCGAAAATGTTCTCCCATTTTGTAGGTTGCCTGTTCACTCTGATGGTAGTTTCCTTTGCTGTGCAGAAGCTCTTTAGTTTAATTAGATCCCATTTGTCAATTTTGGCTTTTGTTGCCATTGCTTTTGGTGTTTTAGACATGAAGTCCTTGCCCATGCCTATGTCCTGAATGGTAATGCCTAGGTTTTCTTCTAGGGTTTTTATGGTTTTAGGTCTAACATTTAAGTCTTTAATCCATCTTGAATTGATTTTTGTATAAGGTGTAAGGAAGGGATCCAGTTTCAGCTTTCTACATATGGCTAGCCAGTTTTCCCAGCACCATTTATTAAATAGGGAATCCTTTCCCCATTTCTTGTTTTTGTCAGGTTTGTCAAAGATCAGATACTTGTAGATATGTGGCATTATTTCTGACGGCTCTGTTCTGTTCCATTGATCTATATCTCTGTTTTGGTACCAGTACCATGCTGTTTTGGTTACTGTAGCCTTGTAGTATAGTTTGAAGTCAGGTAGTGTGATGCCTCCAGCTTTGTTCTTTTGGCTTAGGATTGACTTGGCGATGCGGGCTCTTTTTTGGTTCCATATGAACTTTAAAGTAGTTTTTTCCAATTCTGTGAAGAAAGTCATTGGTAGCTTGATGGGGATGGCATTGAATCTGTAAATTACCTTGGGAAGGATGGCCATTTTCATGATATTGATTCTTCCTACCCATGAGCATGGAATGTTCTTCCATTTGTTTGTATCCTCTTTTATTTCCTTGAGCAGTGGTTTGTAGTTCTCCTTGAAGAGGTCTTTCACATCCCTTGTAAGTTGGATTCCTAGGTATTTTATTCTCTTTGAAGCAATTATGAATGGGAGTTCACTCATGATTTGGCTCTCTGTTTCTCTGTTATTGATGTATAAGAATGCTTGTGATTTTTGCACGTTGATTTTGTATCCTGAGACTTTGCTGAAGTTGCTTATCAGCTTAAGGAGATTTTGGGCTGAGACAATGGGGTTTTCTAGATATACTATCATGTCATCTGCAAACAAGGACAATTTGACTTCCTCTTTTCCTAATTGAATACCCTTTATTTCCTTCTCCTGCCTAATTGCCCTGGCCAGAACTTCCAACACTATGTTGAATAGAAGTGGTGAGAGAGGGCATCCCTGTCTTGTGCCAGTTTTCAAAGGGAATGCTTCCAGTTTTTGCCCATTCAGTATGATATTGGCTGTGGGTTTGTCATAAATAGCTCTTATTATTTTGAGGTACGTCCCATCAATTCCTAATTTATTGAGAGTTTTTAGCATGAAGGGTTGTTGAATTTTGTCAAAGGCCTTTTCTGCATCTATTGAGATAATCATGTGGTTTTTGTCTTTGGTTCTGTTTATATGCTGGATTACATTTATTGATTTGCGTATATTGAACCAGCCTTGCATCCCAGGGATGAAGCCCACTTGATCATGGTGGATAAGCTTTTTGATGTGCTGCTGGATTCTGTTTGCCAGTATCTTATTGAGGATTTTTGCATCAATGTTCATCAAGGATATTGGTCTAAAATTCTCTTTTTTTGTTGTGTCTCTGCCAGGCTTTGGTATCAGGATGATGCTGGCCTCATAAAATGAGTTAGGGAGGATTCCCTCTTTTTCTATTGATTGGAATAGTTTCAGAAGGAATGGTACCAGCTCCTCCTTGTACCTCTGGTAGAATTCAGCTGTGAACCCATCTGGTCCTGGACTTTTTTTGGTTGGTAAGCTATTGATTATTGCCACAATTTCAGCTCCTGTTATTGGTCTATTCAGAGATTCAACTTCTTCCTGGTTTAGTCTTGGGAGGGTGTATGTGTTGAGGAATTTATCCATTTCTTCTAGATTTTCTAGTTTATTTGCATAGAGGTGTTTGTAATATTCTCTGATGGTAGTTTGTATTTCTGTGGGATCGGTGGTGATATCCCCTTTATCATTTTTTATTGCATCTATTTGATTCTTCTCTCTTGTTTTCTTTATTAATCTTGCTAGCGGTCTATCAATTTTGTTGATCCTTTCAAAAAACCAGCTCCTGGATTCATTGATTTTTTGAAGGGTTTTTTGTGTCTCTATTTCCTTCAGTTCTGCTCTGATTTTAGTTATTTCTTGCCTTCTGCTAGCTTTTGAATGTGTTTGCTCTTGCTTTTCTAGTTCTTTTAATTGTGATGTTAGGGTGTCAATTTTGGATCTTTCCTGCTTTCTCTTGTGGGCATTTAGTGCTATAAATTTCCCTCTACACACTGCTTTGAATGCATCCCAGAGATTCTGGTATGTTGTGTCTTGGTTCTCGTTGGTTTCAAAGAACATCTTTATTTCTGCCTTCATTTCGTTATGTACCCAGTAGTCATTCAGGAGCAGGTTGTTCAGTTTCCACGTAGTTGAGCGGTTTTGAGTGAGATTCTTAATCCTGAGTTCTAGCTTGATTGCACTGTGATCTGAGAGACAGTTTGTTACAATTTCTGTTCTTTTACATTTGAGGCAGAGTCTCGCTCTGTTGCCCAGGCTGGAGTGCAGTGGCGTGATCTCAGCTCACTGCAAGCTCTGCCTCCCAGGTTCATGCCATTCTCCTGCCTCAGCCTCCCAAGCAGCTGGGACTACAGGCTCCCACCACCATGCCCGGCCAATTTTTTTGTCTTTTTAGTAGAGACAGGGTTTCACCGTGTTAGCCAGGATGGTCTCAATCTGCTGACCTCATGATCTGCCTGCCTTGGCCTCCCAAAGTGTTGGGATTACAGGCGTGAGCCACTGTGCCCGGCCCTAAGTAAACCTTCTTATTATCCCTTTTTATGCATGAGAAATCTTGGTGTAACCAAATACCTATGGTTACATAGGTAGTGGCAGAGGTAGCTTCTCAAATCTGGGCCTTCTGACTGCATGTCCGGTGTTCTTATGGCACCTTCTCCCTTTGGTGCAAATAAAACTTTCCTGCTCTGTGCCATGATTTCCAGCCTCTGTACTTTTTAATTTTTATTTAATGCTTAACAGCCCTCCCTCACCTTGCAAAACTCACTTCATTCTCTAGAGCTCTGCAGCATCCTTGCTTGTTCTGAGGGTCCTCCTAGTTTGGCTTATTTTATTAAGAAAAACCTCGTTGTGATGTTGACCTTTGGCCTGGGTAACTGACAGTGTTGCTCTCTGCCTCTGTCATGTTTGAACCGATGAAGTTTTACTTATTCCCTCTTCACATCCCTTAGGTTATAAACTGTTTGAGAGGAGGGATAGACACCTCTTTGTGTCTTCAATAGAATCCAAGATGGAGCCTTGCATAGAAGGGCAGAATGATCACAGATTTGACCTGAGATATGCTTTGGAAGGCCTCACAGATAGGGAAAAGCTGTCCTTTCAAAGGTTTCATTTTCATTCTTATGAGTTATGCTGGAGACTAGGTTTATTAAAGAGTAAAGAAACTGCTCAGTGAGCCTCTCCTTTTTATTCTCCCTATCATGAAATGTGTTCATTAAGGTAAGGTTAATACTGGATAAATAAAAATAAAATTCAGTGACTGCACACACTCCACTGAAGGCCCCAGAAACCCATTAAAGAAAGCGTTACTTTGCTTTTGTAATAGTGCTGTAATGAACATACATGTGCTTGTATCTTTATAATAGAATAATTTATATTCCTTTGGGTATATACCCAGTAATGAGGTTGGAGTCAACCCAAATGCCCATCAATGATAGACTGGAAAAGAAAATGTAGTACATATACGTTATGGAATACTTTGCAGCATAGAAAGGACTGAGATCATGTCCTTTGCAGGGATGTGGATGGAGCTGGAGGTCATTATCCTCAGCAAACTAACACAGGAACAGAAAAACCAAACACTGCATGTTCTCACTTATAAGTGGGAGCTGAACAATGAGAAGAGATGGACACAGGGAGGGGAACATCACATGCTAGGGCCTGTCAGGAAGCAGGGAGAGGGAAAGCCTCAAGAAAAATAGCTAATGCATGCTGGGCTTAATACTTAGGTGATGGGATGATCTATGCAGCAAATCACCATGGCACATGTTTACCTATGTAACAAACCTGCACATCCTGTACATGTACCCCAGAACTTAATAAAAATTAAAAAAAGCATTAAACTTTGCACCCAAGAGGTAAGTGAGAGTTGACCAAGCAAGCATCGGACAACGAGTTTAGAAATTAAAGGGTAAGAAAATCCTGTACGCGTAAAATGCCTAATTCATAGCAGGTACTTAAAAGTAGCTGCCGTTAGAGTCAGGTAGCTAAAACGACTGAATCCTAGTTCTGCCCCTTGCTGCCTGCATGACCTTGAATTCTGAAGTCAGAGCTTCAAAATTGTCATCTGTGAGCCTGAAGATATTTCCAAAAACATTGCATTCTGTGTCACATAAAGCTTAATTTCTGGTATTTAGTGTGTGGTAGGCAGAATAATGGTCCCTTAAGCAGATGCACATTTGAATCCTTGGAACCTATGAGCATGTTTACCTTACATGGTGAAAAGGGCTTTGCAGATGTAATGAAGGATCTTGAGATGGGGAAATGATCCTAGATTATGTAAATAGACACACTGTCATCACCAAGGTCCTTTTACACGAAAGGAGGAGGCAGGAGAGGTGGAATCAGAGAGGAGATATGATGATGGAAACGGAGGTCAGAGTGATGTACTTTTAAGATGGAACGGGGCCACAGCCAAGCAACATGGGCAGCCTGTTTCAGAAGCTGGGAAAGGCGAAGAAATAATTTTCACTTAGGGCCTCCAGAAGGCATGCAGCCCTGTGGACACCTTGAGGTTAGCCCAGTTAAACCCATTTTGGACTTGTGACATGCAGAACCATCATAAATTTACATCATTTTAAGCCACTAAATTTGTGGTAACTTGTTATAGCAGTAATAGAAAAAATTATAGGAAGTATTCACAAATGATCTATGTCGTTGTTATGATTTTTTTTTTTTTTTAAATAGGGCAGTTATTTAGCCTCTCCAGCTTTCAGCTTCCTTCCTGGTACTTGGGCATGATCACTGTGGCATACCACTGGGGTTCTTTCTCTGAGTCATGGATCCCTTTGGCAGGATGGTGAAGCTGATGGACCTTTCTCATAATTATGCTTACAAAATAAAATCAGAAATAGGACAGAAGAGACCAATTATATTGAAATAGAATGATCAGATATTAAATACAAATGTGATAGAGTAATATTTGTACTTTATTAACACATTTAAAAAGATCTTGTATATGTACCACATTTTCCTTATACCACATTTTCCTTATACGGTCTATCGTTGATGGGCATACTATGCAGCCATAAAAAGGAACGAGATAGTGTCCTTTGTGGGGACGTGAATGAAGCTGGAAGTCATTATCCTCAGCAAACTAACACAGGAACAGAAAACCAAACACGGCATGTCCTCACTTATAATTGGGAGCTGAACAATGAGAACACATGGACACAGGGAGGGGAACAACATACACTGGGGCCTGTTGGAGGGTGGGGTTTGGGGAGTGATAGCATTAGGAAAATTAGCTAATGTATACTGGGCTTAATACCTAGGTGGTCGGTTGATAGGTGTAGTGAACTACCAGAGCACATGTTTACCTATGTAACAAACCTGTACGTCCTGCACATGTACCCCAGAACTAAAGATAAAAATTTAAAAAATCCTGTGTTAGGCCTCAAAACTACCATAATTTGAAGTAGTGATGAGCATTCAATGACATTTCAACATTTCTGCAATAACTGAGATGTGAGATGAAGAATGTATTCGATTTCTTTTGATGACAAGTTTGTGGATACTGCTAATACTACTGCATTTTAGTGCTTGTATTCATCGTTGAAAGAAATGTTAGATTTTGTTGGAGGTTAATGGAATAAAGATGTAATTTTTTATCTTATCCAAGTTCAGCACCCCATTTCCCCAAATTCTGTGGACCCCCTCAAGCCTGAAGACCTCAGGTTTGAATCCCGGGCAGGGGCATTGTGAAAAGACCACTAGAAATCATGGCGAAAACTGAAGATCTTGATACTTATATTAAGAGTCGATGTTGGTATTCTATAAATCATTAGGGGTTGAAAGGGCAATAGGACTGTTAGGAAGAGGAAATTACTGCTCCTGTTCATTTGGGAAATGCCAAAGCCATTCTTGTAAACTCAACTGAGTTTATTTGGGCTTCATAGTTTGGAATGTTATTTGTAAAGCAGACTTACCAGGATAGACGAGTTAGCAAATAAACAGTTTTAGAGTAGAAGAGAGAGTGGTGAAGGTAAAATTAATTCCATCTTAGAAAGCATTAACACAATGAAAGAAATGGCATGATAAGAATTTTAGCAGACAGGTGCAGTGGCTCATGCCTACAATCCCGGTACTTTGGGAGGCTGAGGCGGGCGGATGGCTTGAGTTCAGGAGTTGGAAACCAGCCTCCCTGAAACATGGTTAAACTCCATCTCTACAAAAGACAAAAATTAACTGGGCATGGTGGCACTCATCGGTGGTCCGATCTACTCGGGAGGCTGAGGTGGGAGGATCGCTTAAGCCCAGGGAGGTCAAGGCTGCAGTGAGCTATGATTGCACCCCTGCACTTTAGCCTGGGTGACAAAGTATGACTTTATCTCAGAAAAAAAAAAAACAGATTTTAGCAACGTTGCCTCTTGGAGGTAATTTTGGATAAAAATGAGTGGATAAGACAAATTTCTTGTCCAGGAGTGAATAAGAAAAAAGGCCAAGTAGATTGTGCTGGCCATTGTCACTCAGCAGGACACACAACTGAGCTTCAATCAGAGTTCATAATACGGTAGCTTATTGGAGAGCATATCAAATAGCTCATTTGGTGAAAGTTTTAGGCTTATATCTGGCTTATGGCATTGCACATAGTAGGCATCCAAATGCTCGTTAAATTGTTTTGACTCAATAACATTTTATATCCCATTCACTGTTCGGGTTACATTTTTTTAAAAAAAGTCAATATTTGTTTTCACTGGATAATTTAGAAAGGCAGCTGTGGCAGCCACAAGTAAACAAGTAGCTCTTCACAGCTGTCCACACCTGCCATATAAAAAGAGCAAGCATAATACATTTTTATTTTGTTAACATGAGGCTCAATAGGATTGCAAAATTAATACCGGTAGAGATTTTCTACAGGCGGTTTCCATCGCAGAATTACCGGAGAAGCATTCACAAATACCTTTTTAAGTGATGGATTTGGCAGTACAGTCTTTAAATAGAAGACAGAGAGCTGTTAGATACTTACCGTGGTTTAAATACATCAATATTTTCTCATTTTTCTTTGAATAAAAAGTAACGTAAGGGTAAAACACCTGAAAGAAGTATAGTAATTGGGAATGCGCCCTTCAGGCTTCACTCTTTATGGCAAGGTTGAAAATTCAGGGTAGCAGTGGTGTTTATTGCCAAGGTAGTGCCTTGAAGAACTCATATAATTCACAAAGCGTATCATTCAGGACCTGTTTTCTCTTAAAAAAAAAAAAAAGCAGGGAAGTTGTCTACATAGTGTATAAATCTACAGCCATCGTATCTTATTGTTGTTTTGATGCTGTGTTTATATCTTAGGATTATGTCTAATAGCTGTGAGTCTGCACTGAAATTAACAGCATGGTATATTTTGGCAGTGGTTCAAAAGTTGTTGATTTTTGGTTATGTTTTTCAGCATCACTGAATGTATGGATGACATTATTATAGAATTTGTAAAAGATTTTAACCTGGGAGTATTGGCTGTTAAAACACACAGCACAATAGTGACTAAAATGATTTACAGAATCCATTTCCATACTCCTAAGTCCATGGGTATTTGTACACTACATCATTTGGTACCACCTTGTGGTACAGCATAAACAGTTTGTAATTCCTTTGGTTTACCAATTTTGAAATAAAATTCTTTGCATTTTTTAAAATTATGGTGTATTTACATTTTTAAAATTTTGTGCATAATGTGAGACTTTAATAATTTTTTTAATTGACAAGTAAAAGTCATAGGTATTTATGGTGTACAAATGATGTTTGATATAGCTATACGTTGTGTAGTGGCTAAATCAAGCTATGTAACATAGGTATTCCCTCACATACTTACCATTTTTTTGTGATGAGAACACTTAACATCATTTCTCTTAGCCATTTTCTTTTTCTTTTTTGAAACAGGGTCTTGTTCTGTTGCCCAGGTTGGAGTACAGTGGTGCTATCATGGCTCACTGCAGCCTTGACCTCCTAGGTTCAAGTAATCCTTCCAAGTAGGTGGGATTATAGGCACATGCCATCATGCCCAGCTAATTTTTTATTTTTTTGGTAGGATGAGGTTTCACTATGTTGTTCAGGCTGCTCTTGAACTCCTGATCTCAAATTCCCCTGCCTCAGCCTCCCAAAGTGCTGAGATTGCAGGCATGAGCTACGTGCCCAGCCTAGTAATTTTAAGTCTGTAATATATCGTTATTAACTGTAGCCACCATGATGTGCAGTAGATCTCTTGAACTTATTCTCCCTGAAATTTTATGTCATTTGACAAATATCTTATCCTTCAACCTCTGGCAAGCTCCATTTTACTCTCTGTTTCTATGAGTTCAACATTTTTAGATTCCACAAATAAGTGAGGTCATACAATATTTGTCTTTTTGTGCCTGACTTATTTCACTTAACATAATGTCCTCCAGGTTCATCTGTGTTGTTTCAAATGACATGATTTTCTTCTTTTGTAAGGCTGAATAGTATTGCGTTGTGTATATATGCCACATTTTCTTTATTCCTTCATTCATTTATGTACACTTAGGTAGATTTCATGTCTTGGCTATTGTGAATAGTGCTGCAATGAATGTGGGAGTACAGGTATCTCTCTGATATACTGATTTCATAGTCTTTGGATGCATATCTGGTAGTGGGATGGCCAAATCATGGTAGTTCTATTTTTAATTTTGTTAAAGGAATGTCATACTGTTTTCCATAATGGCTTTATTAATTTACATCCCCACCAACAGTGAGGAAGGGTTCCCTTTTCTCTGCATCCTCACCAACACTTAGCCTTTGTCTTTTTGATAATAGCCGTCCTAACTGGTGTGAAGGGATATCTCATTGTGGCTTTAATTTACATTTCTGTGAGGATTAATGATGGTGAGAATGACTTGTCAGCCATTTATATGAGAAATATCTATTCAGGTCCTTTGCCTATTTAAAAAAATCAGCCTTATAGGTTTTCTTATTATTGAGTTGTTTGAGTTCTTTATATATTTTGGTTATTAGCTCCCTGTCTGGTTCTTGGTTTGCAAATACAATCCATTAGTTGTCTCTTCCCTCAGAACAATAGAGGCCATAGATGACAAATACCCAAACTGAATGGTGAAAGGTTGAAAGCTTTTCCTCTAAGATTAGGAACAAGATAAGGAGGCCCACACTTATTGCTTTCACTCAACATAATACTGGAGTTGTAGACAGAGCAGTTAGACAAGACAAAGAAATACAGGCATCCTTGTTTTACTGCACTTTGCTTTGTTGTGCTTTGCAGATGCTTTTTTGTTTTTGTTTTTGTTTTTAAATTAAAGACAGGGTCTCACTCTGTCACCTAGGCAGGTGTGCAGTAGTGCAATTTCAGCTCACTGCAACCTCCGCCTCCAGGCTCAAGTGGTTCTCCCACCTCAGCCTTCAGATAGCTGGGACTGCAGGTTTGTGTCACCATGCCCAGCTGATTTTTGCAGTTTTTGTAGAGACGGGCTTTCGCCATGTTGCCTAGGCTGGTCTTGAGCTCCTGACTTTGAGTGATCCACCTGCCTTGGCCTCCCAAAATGCTGGGATTATAGGCATGAGCCACCATACCCAGCCTAGATATTGCAATTTTTACAAATTAAAGTTTTGTGGCAACCCTATGTCCAGCAAGTCTATCAGTGCCATTTTTCCAGCAGCATGTGCTTATTTCATGTATCTATGTCCCATTTGGGTAATTCTCATAATATTTAAAACTTTTCATTATTATGATTATCTGTTATGGTGATCTTTGATCAGTGATCTTTGACATTACTATTGTAATTGTTTTGGGGTACACCATGCACTGTGCCCAGGTAAGATGGTGAACTTATTTGATAAGTATTGTGTGTATTCTGACTACTCCACTGACCAGCCATTCTCCCATCTCTCTCACCCTCTTTAGGCCTTCTTATTCCCTGAGACACAATAATATTACAATTAGGCCAGTTGATAACCCTACATTGGCTCCTAAGTGTTCAAGTGAAAGGAAGAGTCACATGTGTCTCCTTTTGAATCAAAAGCTACAGATGGTTAAGCTTAGTGAGAAAGGCATTTTGAAATATGCTGGGATATGCTGAAAGCTAGGCCTCTTGCACCAAACAGTGAAGTTGTGGATGCAAGGGAAAAATTCCTGAAGGAAATTAACAGTGCCATACCAGTGAACATATGAATGATTTCTTTTTGAAGCAAAACAGCCTTATTGAATATATGGAGAAAGTTTAATCTGGATAGATCAAACCAGCCTCAACACTCAAGTAACATGCTTAATCCAAAGCAAACCCCTAACTCTCTTAAGTTCTGTGAAGGCTGAAGGTAGGTGAGGAAGCTCCAGAAGAGAAGTTGGAAGGTAGCAGAGGTTTGAGGATTAAAGAAAGAAGCCATTTCCATAACATGAAAACTGCAGGATGAAGTAGCAAGTGCTGATATAGAAGCTGCAGGAAGTTATCCAGAAGATCTAGCTAAGATCATTGCTGAAAGTGGCTACACTACAAAATAGATTTTCAAGGGAGACAAAACAGATTTATATGGGAAGAAACTGCCATCTAGGACTTTCCTAGCTAGAAAGTAGTCACTGCTAGGCTCCAAAGCTTCAAAGAACAGGCTGACTCTCTTGTTACAGGCAAATGCAGCTGGTGACTTTAAGTTGAACCCAGTGCTCATTTACAACCCTGAAAATCCTAGGGCCCTCAGAATTATGCTAAGTCTACTCTGCCTATGAGTAGAGCCAGGATGACAGCACATATCTTTATAGTATGGTTTTCTGAGTATTTTAAGCCCATTGTTGAGAACTACTGCCCAGAAAAAAAAAGAAATTCCTTTTCAAATATTACTGCTCATTGACAATGCACCTGGTCACCCAATAGGCCTGATGGAGATGTACAAGGAGATGAATGTTGTTTTCATGCCTGTTAACACAACAACCATTCTGCAGTCCATGGACCAAGGAATAATTTCAACTTACAAGTCTTATTACTTAAGAAATACATTTCATAGCATTATAGCTGCTTTATATAGTTATTTTCTCTGATGGATCTAGCCAAAGGAAATTGAAAACCTTCTGGAAATGATTCACCATTCTAGATAACACCAAGAACATTCATGATTTATGGGAGGAGGTCAAAAGATCAACATTAACAGGAGTTTGCAGGAAGTTGATTCCAGCTCTCATGGATGACCACGAGGAATTTGAGACTTCAGTGGAGGAAGTAAATGCAGATGTAGTAGAAATAGCAAGAGAATTAGAAGTCGAGTCTGAAGATGTTACTGAATTTCTGTAATCTTATGATAAAATTAGCGGATGAGGGGTTGCTTCTTATGGATGAATAAAGAAAGTAGTTTCCTGAGATGGAATTTTGTGAAGATTCTGTGAACATTGTTGAAATGACAATAAAGGATTTAGCATATTACATAAAATTATTTGATAAAATGCAGGGTTTGAGATAATTGACTTCAGTTTTGAAAGAAGTTCTGTGGATAGATGTTTTCAAACAGCATCACATGGTACAGAGAAATCTTTCATGAAAGAGTTAATTGATGCACCAAACCTCATTATTGTCTTATTTTAAGAAATTGCCACAGCCACCCCAGCCTTTGGCAACCACAATTTTGATCAGTCAGCAGCCACCAATATCAAGGCAAGACCTTCCACCAGCATAAAGATTATGACAAGTTGAAGGCTCAGGTGATTGTTAGCATTTTTTAGCAATAATGTATTTTTCAATTGAGTGTTTTAGACATAAAGTTATTGAATAGACTACAGTAGAGTATAAACATAACTTTTATATGCACTGGGAAATAAAAACTGTGTGACTTGCTTTCTTGCTACATTTGCTATATTCTGGTGGTCTGAAACTGAACTTACAATATCTCAGAGATATGCCTGTAAAAGGTACCCAAGTCAGAAAGGAAGAAGTTAAATGGTCTCTGTTGGCAGATCACATGATATTATATATGAAAAACCCTGAGGATTCCATAAAAACTATTAGAACTAATAAATGAATTCAGTAAAGTTGCATAATAAAAATCAACATACAAAAATCAGCATTTCTGTACAGTAGCAACACATCTGAAAAGAAATCAAGAAAACAATCCCATTTATAGTAGCTACAAAAAACATATAAGAATAAATTTACTCAAGTACATAAAAGATTTTTCAACTGGAAACTACAAAATGCTGATGAAAGAATTTGAAGAAGTGGCAAATAAATGGAAAGATATCCCATGCTCGTGGATTGGAAGAATTACTATTTTTTTTTATTATTATACATTAAGTTTTAGGGTACATGTGCACAACGTGCAGGTTTGTTACATATGTATACATGTGCCATGTTGTGCTGCACCCATTAACTCGTCACTTAACATTAGGTATATCTCCTAATGCTATCCCTCCCCCCTCCCCCCACTCCACAACAGGCCCCGTGTGTGATGTTCCCCTTCCTGTGTCCATGTGTTCTCATTGTTCATTTCCCACCTATGAGTGAGAATATGTGGTGTTTGGTTTTTTGTCCTTGCAATAGTTTGCTGAGAATGATGGTTTCCAGTTTCATCCATGTCCCTACAAAGGACATGAACGCATCCTTCTTTATGGCTGCATAGTGTTCCATGGTGTATATGTGCCACATTTTCTTAATCCAGTCTATCATTGTTGGACATTTGGGTTGGTTCCAAGTCTTTGCTATTGTGAATAGTGCCACAACAACATACATGTGCATGTGTCTTTATAGCAGCACGATTTATAATCCTTTGGGTATATACCCAGTAATGGGATTGCTGTGTCAAATGGTATTTCTAGTTCTAGATTACTGAGGAATCGCCACACTGACTTCCACAATGGTTGAACTAGTTTACAGTCCCACCAACAGTGTAAAAGTGTTCCTATTTCTCCACATCCTCTCCACCACCTGTTGTTTCCTGACTTTTTAATGATCGCCATTCTAACTGGTGTGAGATGGTATCTCACTGTGGTTTTGATTTGCATTTCTCTGATGGCCAGTGATGATGAGCATTTTTTCATGTGTTTTTTGGCTGCATAAATGTCTTCTTTTGAGAAGTGTCTCTTCATGTCCTTTGCCCACTTTTTGATGGGGTTGTTTGTTTTTTTCTTGTACATTTGTTTGAGTTCACTGTAGATTCTGGATATTAGCCCTTTGTCAGATGAGTAGATTGCAAAAATTTTCTCCCATTCTGTAGGTTGCCTGTTCATTCTGATGGTAGTTTCTTTTGCTGTGCAGAAGCTCTTTAGTTTAATTAGATCCCATTTGTCAACTTTGGCTTTTGTTGCCATTGGTTTTGGTGTTTTAGACATGAAGTCCTTGCCCATGCCTATGTCCTGAATGGTATTGCCTAGGTTTTCTTCTAGGGGTTTTATGGTTTTAGGTCTAACATGTAAGTCTTTAATCCATCTTGAATTAATTTTTGTATAAGGTGTAAGGGAGGGATCTAGTTTCAGCTTTCTACATATGGCTAGCCAGTTTTCCCAGCACCATTTATTAAATAGGGAATCCTTTGCCCATTTCTTGTTTTTGTCAGGTTTGTCAAAGATCAGATAGTTGTAGATATGTAGGATTATTTCTGAGGGCTCTGTTTTGTTCCATTGGTCTATATCTCTGTTTTGGTACTGGCACCATGCTCTTTTGGTTACCATAGCCTTGTAGTATAGCTTGAAGTCAGGTAGCTTGATGCCTCCAGCTGTGTTCTTTTGGCTTAGGATTGACTTGGTGATGCAGGCTCTTTTTTGATTCCATATGAACTTTAAAGTAGTTTTTTCCAATTCTGTGAAGAAAGTCATTGGTAGCTTGATGGGGATGTCATTGAATCTATAAATTACCTTGGGCAGTATGGCCATTTTCATGATATTGATTCTTCCTACCCATGAGCATGGAATGTTCTTCCATTTGTTTGTATCCTCTTTTATTTCATTGAGCAGTGGTTTGTAGTTCTCCTTGAAGAGGTCCTTCACATTCCTTTTAAGTTGGATTCCTAGGTATTTTATTCTCTTTGAGGCAATTGTGAATGGGAGTTCACTCATGATTTGGCTGTCTGTTTGTCTGTTATTGGTGTATAAGAATGCTTGTGATTTTTGCACACTGATTTTGTATCCTGAGACTTTGCTGAAGTTGCTTATCAGCTTAAGATGATTTTGGGCTGAGACGATGGGGTTTTCTAGATATACAATCATGTCATCTGCAAACAGGGACAATTTGACTTCCTCTTTTCCTAATTGAATACCCTTTATTTCCTTCTCCTGCCTGATTGCCCTGGCCAGAACTTCTAACACTATGTTGACTAGGAGTGGTGAGAGAGGCCATCCCTGTCTTGTGCCAGTTTTCAAAGGGAACACTTCCCATTTTTGCCTGTTCAGTATGATATTGGCTGTGGGTTTGTCATAGATAGCTCTTATTATTTTGAGATACGTCCCATCAATACCTAATTTCTTGAGAGTTTTTAGCATGAAGGGTTGTTGCATTTTGTCAAAGGCCTTTTCTGCATGTATTGAGATAATCATGTGGTTTTTGTCTTTGGTTCTGTTTATATGCTGGATTACATTTATTGATTTGCATATGTTGAACCAGCCTTGCATCCCAGGGATGAAGCCCACTTGATCATGGTGGATAAGCTTTTTGATGTGCTGCTGGATTCGGTTTGCCAGTATTTTATTGAGGATTTTCGCATCGATGTTCATCAGGGATATTGGTCTAAAATTCTCTTTTTTTGTTGTGTCTCTGCCAGGCTTTGGTATCAGGATGATACTGGCCTCATAAAATGAGTTAGGGAGGATTCCTTCTTTTTCTATTGATAGGAATAGTTTCAGAAGGAATGGTACCAGCTTCTCCTTGCACCTCTGGTAGAATTCGGCTGTGAATCCATCTGGTCCTGGACTTTTTTTGGTTGGTAAGCTATTAATTATTGCCTCAATTTCAGAGCCTGTTGTTGGTCTATTCAGAGATTCAACTTCTTCCTGGTTTAGTCTTGGGAGGGTGTATGTATCAAGGAATTTATCCACTTCTTCTAGATTTTATAGTTTATTTGCATAGAGGTGTTTATAGTATTCTTTGATGGTAGTTTGTATTTCTGTGGGATTGGTGGTGATATCCCTTTTATCATTTTTTATTGTGTCTATTTGATTCTTCTCTCTTTTCTTCTTTATTAGTCTTGCTGGTGGTTTATCAATTTTGTTGATCTTTTCAAAAAACCAGCTCCTGGATTCATTGAGTTTTTGAAGGGTTCTCTGTGTCTCTATCTCCTTCAGTTCTGCTCTGATCTTAGTTATTTCTTGCCTTCTGCTAGCTTTTGAGTGTGTTTGTTCTTGCTTCTCTAGTTATTTTAATTGTGATGTTAGGGTGTCAATTTTAGATCTTTCCTGCTTTCTCTTATGGGCATTTAGTGCTATAAATTTTCCTCTACACACTGCTTTGAATGTGTCCCAGAGATTCTGGTATGTTGTGTCTTTTTTCTCGTTGGTTTCAAAGAACATCTTTATTTCTGCCTTCATTTCGTTACGTACCCAGTAGTCATTCAGGAGCAGGTTGTTCCGTTTCCATGTAGTTGAGCAGTTTTGAGTGAGTTTTTTAATCCTGAGTTCTAGTTTGATTGCACTGTGGTCTGAGAGACAGTTTGTTATAATTTCTGTTCTTTTACATTTGCTGAGGCGTGCTTTAGTTCCAACTATGTAGTCAATTTTGGAATAGGTGTTGTGTGGTGCTGAAAAGAATGTATATTGTGTTGATTTGGGGTGGGGAGTTCTGTAGATGACTATTAGGTCTGCTTGGTGCAGAGCTGAGTTCAATTCCTGGATATGCTTGTTAACTTTCTGTCTCATTGATCTGTCTAATGTTGACAGTGGGGTGTTAAAGTCTCCCATTATTATTGTGTGGGAGTCTAAGTCTCTTTGTAGGTCACTCAGGACTTGCTTTATGAATCTGGGTGCTCCTGTATTGGGTGCATATATATTTAAGATAGTTAGCTCTTCTTGTTAAATTGATCCCTTTACCATTATGTAATGGCCTTCTTTGTCTCTTTTGATCTTTGTTGGTTTAAAGTGTGTTTTATCAGAGACTAGGATTGCAACCCCTGCCTTTTTTTGTTTTCCATTTGCTTGGTAGATCTTCCTCCATCCTTTTATTTTGAGCCTATGTGTGTGTCTGCATGTGAGATGGGTTTCCTGAATACAGAACACTGATGGGTCTTAACTCTTTATCCAATTTGCCAGTCTGTGTCTTTTAATTGGAGCATTTAGCCCATTTACATTTAAGGTTAATATTGTTATGTGTGAATTCGATCCTGTCATTATGATATTAGCTGGTTATTTTGCTCGTTAGTTGATGCAGTTTCTTCCTTGGCTCCATGGTCTTTACAAGTTGGCATGTTTTTGCAGTGGCTGGTACTGGTTGTTCCTTTCCATGTTTAGTGCTTCTTTCAGGAGCTCTTTTAGGGCAGGCCTGGTGGTGACAAAATCTCTCAGCATTTGCTTGTCTGTAAAGGATTTTATTTCTCCTTCACTTATGAAGCTTAGTTTGGCTGGATATGAAATTCTGGGTTGAAAATTCTTTTCTTTAAGAATGTTGAATATTGGCCCCCACTCTCTTCTGGCTTGTAGAGTTTTTGCCAAGTGATCAGCTGTTAGTCTGATGGGCTTCCCTTTGTGGGTAACCCGACCTTTCTCTCTGGCTGCCCTTATCATTTTTTCTTCATTTCAACTTTGGTGAATCTGACAATTATGTGTCTTGGAGTTGCTCTTCTCGAGGAGTATCTTTGTGGCATTCTCTGTATTTCCTGAATTTGAATGTTGGCCTGCCTTGCTAGATTGGGGAAGTTCTCCTGGATAATATCCTGCAGAGTGTTTTCCAACTTGTTTCCATTCTCCCCGTCAATTTCAGGTACACCAATCAGACATAGATTTGGTCTTTTCATGTAGTCCCATATTTCTTGGAGGCTTTGTTCATTTCTTTTTATTCCTTTTTCTCTAAACTTCTCTTCTCACTTCATTTCATTCATTTGATCTTCCATCACTGATACCCTTTCTTCCAGTTGATTGAATCTGCTACTGAGGTTTGTGCATTTGTCATGCAGCTCTCGTGCCATGTTTTTCAGCTCCATCAGGTCCTTTAAGGACTTCTCTGCATTGATTGTTCTAGGTAGCCATTTGTCTAATTTTGTTTTGAAGGTTTTTAACTCCTTTGCCATGGGTTCGAACTTCCTCCTTTAGCTCAGAGTAGTTTGATCATCTGAAGCCTTCTTCTCTCAACTTGTCAAAGTCATTCGCTGTCCAGTTTTGTTGCATTGCTGGTGAGGAGCTGCGTTCCTTTGGAGGAGGAGAGGCACTCTGATTTTTAGAGTTTCCAGTTTTTCTGCTCTGTTTTTTCTCCATCTTCGTGGTATTATCTACCCTTTGGTCTTTGATGATGGTGATGTACAGATGGGGTTTTGGTGTGGATGTCCTTTCTGTTTGTTAGTTTTCCTTCTAAGAGTCAGGACCCTCAGCTGCAGGTCTGTTGGAGTTTGCTGGAGGTCCACTCCAGAGCCTGTTTGCCTGGGTATCAGCAGCAGAGGCTGCAGAACAGTGGATATTGGTGAACAGCAAATATTGCTGCCTGATCGTTCCTCTGGAAGTTTTGTCTCAGAGGAGTTCCCAGCTATGTGAGGTGTCAGTCTGCCCCTACTGGGGGTTGCCTCCCAGTTAGGCTCCTCGGGGATCAGGGACCCACTTGAGGAGGCAGTCTGTCTGTTCTCAGATCTCCATCTGTGTGCTGGGAGAATCACTACTCTGTTCAAAGCTGTCAGACAGGGACATTTAAGTCTGCAGAGTTTTCTGCTGCCTTTTGTTTGGCTATGCGCTGCCCCCAGAGGTGGAGTCTACAGAGGCACACAGTCCTCCTTGAGCTGCGGTGGGCTCCACCCAGTTCGAGCTTCCTGGCTGCTTTGTTTACCTACTCAAGCCTCGGCAATGGCGGGTGCCCCTCCGCCAGCCTCGCTGCCACGTTGCAGTTTGATCTCAGACTGCTGTGCTAGCAATGAGCGAGGCTCTGTGGGCGTAGGATCCTCCGAGCCAGGCGTGGGATATAATCTCCTGGTCTGCCGTTTGCGAAGACCATTGGAAAAGTGCAGTATTAGGGTGGGAGTGACCTGATTTTCCAGGTGCCATCTGTCACCCCTTTCTTTGACTAGGAAAGGGAATTCCCTGATGCCTTGTGCTTCCTGGGTGAGGCAATGTCTCGCCCTGCTTTGGCTCATGCTTGGTGCGCTGCACCCACTGTCTTGCACCCACTGTCCAACACTCCCCAGTGAGATGAACCCATTACCTCAGTTGGAAATGGAGAAATCACCCATCTTCTGTGTCGCTCACACTGGGAGCTGTAGACTGGAGCCAAGATGGCCGAATAGGAACAGCTCCAGGATTACTATTGTTTAAATGTCCACATTACCCAAAGCAATGTACAGATTTCATGCATTCCTTATCAAAATTCAATCACATTTTTTATAGAGATAAAAAAATCACTTCTAAAATTCATGTGGAACCACAAAAGACCCTGAATAGTCAAAGCAATCTTGAACAAAAAGAACAAAGCCAGAGGCATCATGATTAGAAAATCTGTTACCCGATTTGAAAATCTGCTACAAACAAGTAATTAAACAACGTGGTACTGGCATAAAAACAGATACATAGACCAAGGGGACAGAATAAAGTGCCCAGAAATAAATCCACACATTTACGGACCATTGATTTTTGACAAAGGTGCCAAAACACAGTGCCAACCCACAGTGGGGAAAGGGCATTCTCTCAATAAATGGTGCTGGGAGAACTGGATATCCACATGCAGAAGGATGAAATTAGATTCTTGTCTCACACCATGTACAAAAATCAACTCAAAATGGAGTTAAACATAAGACTATGAAACCATAAACCTGCTAGAAGAAAAAACAGGGAAAAGCTTTATGACATTGATCTGGGCAATAATTTTTTTTTGTCTGTGATCCCAGAGCACTGGCAACAAAAGCAAAAATAGAAAAAGGAGATTACATCAAACTAGAGAACTTCTGCACAGCAAAAAAAAAAATCAACATAGTGGAGACATTAATAATATTTTAGATTTCACTATTTAAAATTTGCATATTTCAAAACTAAAAAAAATCACAAACAAATCATATTGGCAACAAATTATATTTGTAGACAAATAACTATTCCCATACTGTTATAGTGAACTTTAATGTTCAAGTTATTTTGTTATACTGGAATTTCATTGCATTGGTAAACCAAATTTAAAAACTGGTGGCTTCAATGAAACATTTATTTTGATTCATTCTGTGCTTTCAGTGTTTTGATCTGTACTTTAAAATGTGTGAGCTCACTTCTATCATCATATTTGAGTAGAATACCTGTAAATGTTGCTTTCATTGTTGCTAACCATGAAACTTGAACTTGTGTTCTAGGGTATAAG